>NW_012117710.1:4780545-4781326 GCF_000951035.1 Colobus angolensis palliatus | reverse complement strand
GGGAGGCTGAGGCAGGCAGATTGCTTGAGCTCAAGAGTTTGAATCCAGCCTGGGTAACATGGCCAAGTCCTGTCTGCCTAAAAATACAAAAATTAGCCGGGCGTGGTGGCATGTGCCTGTGGTCTCAGCTACTAAGGAAGCTGAGGTGGGAGGATCACTTGAGCCCAGGATGTTGAGGCTGCAGTGAGCTATGATCACACCACTGCACTCCAGCCTGGGTGACAGAGCGAGACTCCATCTCAAAAAAAAAAAAAAAAGTAAATATGACTCTAAAAGGGATAAAGGAATGTGTCTTGAATACTATGCTGTGAGGACAGTGGTTTGTGTACATGCAGATTTTATCAACTCATCTGTTCGGCATTGTCCTGACAACAGAGATTGTTAAAGGAAAGTGGTCTGATCCAGACGCCAAGAGAGGGTTCTTGGATTTTGCACAAGAAAGAATTCACGGTGAGTCTGAACGGTAAGGTGAAAGCAAGTTTATCAGGAAAGTAAAGGGATGAAAGAATGCCTACTCCATAGACAAAGCAGCGTGGGCTGCTGGTTGCCCATTTTTATGGTTATTTCTTGATGATATGCTAAACAAGGGGTGGATTGTTCATGCCTCCCCTGTTTAGACCATATAGGGTGACTTTCTGACGTTGCCATGGCGTTTGTAAACTGTCACGGCACTGGTGGGAGTGTAGCAGTGAGGACAACCAGAGGTCACTCTCATCGCCATCTTGGTTTTGGTGGGTTTTGGCCAGCTTCTTTACTGCAAACTGTTTTATCAGCAAGATCT
>NW_012117710.1:4766673-4780095 GCF_000951035.1 Colobus angolensis palliatus | reverse complement strand
AGGATGGTCTCGATCTCCTGACCTCGTGATCCGCCCGTCTCGGCCTCCCAAAGTGCTGGGATTACAGGCTTGAGCCACCGCGCCCGGCCTCCATTGTCAACATTTTTGACTCAATTAATGGCCTTTGAATTATACTAATGAGCATTAATAGAGAATATAGTTTGTGCCAGGATAGGGTATAGCACGTCTTTGTTTCTATATCACCAAGAGCCCACAGCTCCATGTAACAGGTTTGTGGAATGAATGTCTGGAGTTCCGGAAAGGCAGAGGTATCTGGCATCTAGTCACATTCTGAATTGGACAAAAGGCCGGGTGTGGTGGCTCACACCTGAAATCCCAGCACTTTAGGAAGCCGAGATGAGAGAATCACTTGAGCCCAGGAGTTTGAGACCAGCCCAGTCAATATGGTGAGGCGCGTCTCTACAGAAAAATAAAAAAATTAGTTGGGCGTAGTGGTGTACACGCCTGCAGTCCCAGCTGCTCCAGGGGGCTGAGGCAGGAGAATCGCTTGAGCCTGGGAGTTCAAGGCTGCAGTGAGCTGTGATCACCCACTGCACTCAAGCCTGGGTGACAGAGTGTGAGCCTGTCTCTGAAAAATAAATAATAAGCAAACAAATTGGGCAAAATTAATTTCTCTTTGAGAACATGATTTTCTCTTTATGTTATTTGTTTGAACTTGGCTTTTACTTTTGGTCATCTAGAGGCAGAGCTATCTTTCCATAAGATGAGCCATCTAAATTTCCAGAAGATAGAAGAAAGAAATTTGGCAGATTTCTAGTAGGACAGACTATTTTAAGATAAGGGGCTGAGAATGCATTTCTCTGGAAAGGAAGGAGGAGAAAGTCCTTTTATTCCTGCACTAACTCTGAATTCTGAGGTCCAAAAAGAAGGTACCTTCCAAGGTCTGCTTGTGCCTCCCAGATAAAGGACCTGAACCACGTGGCTATTGATTATGGACCATGGCAAGGTGAGGATGGAGCTGAAAATCAAAGTGAAAGTCCATCAAATAGGGAGAAATACATTTTCCCACTCTTGAAATAAGCCCTGTCTTTATAATAGAATGATTTAGATTCCTTGGATTTATACCCAGTGATGGGATTGCTGGGCCAAATGGTATTTCTGTCTTTAGGTCTTTGAGGAATCACCATACTGTCTACCGCGATGGCTGAACTAATTTACACTCCCACCAATCGTGTATAAGCGTATGTTCATTGCAGTACTATTCACAGCAGCAAAGACGTGAAAACAACCTTCATGCCCATCAACGATAAACTGGATAAGGAAAATGTGGTACATATACACCATGGAATACTATGCAGCCATAAAAAAGAACAAGATCAGGTCCTTCGCAGGGACATGGATGGAGCTGGAGGCCGTTATCCTCAGCAAATGAACTCTGGAACAGAAAAACCAAACTTCGCACGTTCTTACTTATACATGGGAGCTGAATGATGAGAACCCATGGACACAGAGAAGGCAGCAACACACACTGAGGCCTTTCAGAGGATGAAGGCTGGGAGGAGGGACAGGATCAGGAAAAATAACTAATGGATGCTAGACGTAATACCTGGCTGATGAAATAATCTGTGCAACAAACCCCCATAGCACACGTTTACCTATAGAACAAACCTGCACATGTACTCCCTGAACTTAAAATAAAAGGAAAAATCAAAGACAGAAAGAAGCTCTGTATTTTAGCCCAGCACCATTTGAAGACATAATTAACACGGGTCAGGAGGACAAGACAAATCCCAGCAAACTGATTCAGCAGAAATATCAGCGCTGGTTATTGACCTCAGCAGGGGAGAGAAAAAGCAATCAAGGAGGCTGGTAGCAGCCGGTGGATGAAATGCACCCTCCCGAACTTGGCTCCCCACTCGGGATCAGCAATTGTTAATCTGCGCACAATAAAATAAGGACAGCACATAAACAATACTCAGTGTCTTAAAAAATGAAACCATTAGTGTAACTGCATCTGCTGCTCATCCCTCGCCTCCTGAAATGTATGAAAAATCCCTTCGCCGGGGCCAATTAGGATCTTCTACCACTTGTACAAGAAGTGCTGCTTATTATAGGTGACAAGATAATGCTAAAAAGACGCTTAGAAATAAAACTCGAGCTGTAATCATTTGGCTGAATAAGACTCCCTGGTTCTGGCAGCCTCGTATCCATAACCATAAGGGTTCTGTCTCTCATTACCTTTTTTTTTTTTTTTTTTTTTGAGGTAGAGTTTTGCTCTTGTTGTCCAGGCTGGAGTACAGTGGCGTGACCTCAGCTCACTGCAACCTCCGCCTCCCAGGTTCAAATGATTCTCCTGCCTCAGCCTCCGAAGTAGCTGGGATTACAGGTGCCTGCCACCACGCCCGGCTAATATTTTGTATTTTTAGTAGAGACGGAGTTTTACTACGTTGGTCAGGCTGGTCTCGAACTCCTGACCTCAGGTGATCTGCCCGCCTCAGTCTCCCAAAGTGCTGGGACTACAGGCATGAGCCACAGCCTTATATGCTTAGGGCATGAAATTTAGACTATGGTAATGAAGCGGTCCTTTGTAGGTGAAGATGATGTCACTAACTTGTCACCAGGAGACTCTGGTTTAATTATCTTTCCAGTAAATAGAATGCATTTGTGCTAATCTGTACGAGTCTTTTGATTTTAGTTTCTTAAATCCAATTCAAGTTTCAGTTCTGGGTAAGATGGAATAAGCACACTGCCATTTTTTCCACCGTATATAATTATAAAACTTGGGCAGAATGCGTGTGGCAGCTCCCTGAGGACTCTAGAAATTAAATAAATCGTAGCGGGCAGATCAGGGAAGAATACCAGAATTCAAAGAACCACCAAATGAGTGGTGAGTGGCATTTTTCCCTTCCAGTATTCCCAGCTGGAAATAATGCATGTGGAAATCCAGAGGTGAGCCCTAGAGACCAGGCAGAAAGGCTCAGAAAGATGGTGTGGAGCAGGGAGAGGGCATCCTGTGAATATGGGATGTTCTGGCTCTGGGAGGAAAAAAAGAAAAAAGAAAGACTCTTAATGTACAAAGGGAGCACAGAAACCCCACTTCCTGGGTTTTCTTTCTTTTCTCTTTTTTTTTTTTCCTCTGTTCTCTTATGACCCAGCCCTCAGGCAATCCTGCGGAGGCATGGCAGTAAGGGCCAGCAGAAGCCATGCTCTGAGAAAGGGTTACTGCCTCTGCCTTCAGTGCAGTAAGGATCTCAAAAGCTGGCACCAATGCTGAGTTCTTTGTTCTGTCTGTGTCCTCCACCACCGGGGCCCAGGGAACTGGGATGCAGCAGGGAGGTCATGGAGAGGGAGGAGCTCAGGAAAGCCTCCATCAAGCTCCTTGTGAATTCCAGTGCTCTCTCCCAAGCATAGCAAAGAACTTCAGAGATGAACGGATGGAGAAGCCACTTCTCAGGTCCCAGATGGACCACCGGCTGGCACACGCCCAGGAGAGATGTCTAAATGTTGAATATAACTTGAATATTACTACTTAAGTTACATTGTATCTTTTTTCATTTGCTTAATATTTCATTTGCTTCACATTGCCTCAGCTATTACAAAGAGTAGACAAGATACATAAGAGATTTATTTGAAAAAAAAAAAAACACCCCTAGGAATAAAATATTTGATTTGCTTTGGTCGCAAAAAGAGGGGCCTATGGGAATGGGCTCTTTCTCTTGCCCTTTCACCTTCAGTCATGGGATGAGGCAGCAAGAGGGTTCTCAAAAGATGCTGACACATTGATCTTGGACTTCACAGCCTTTAGAACTGTGACAAATAAATTTCTGTTAATTGTAAATCAAAATAGAAAAGGGCACCACAAGGGTTTTGAAAACTGAGATGAGGTTGGCACCGTGGCCCTCAGAACTTGTGACTTGCATCTACTGAGGTTAATTGTTCACTAAGCAAAATGTCAACATTCTCCATCAGATTTCAATGAGACCCACAGTCTTAGAGCATCCTAAACATCCCACTGAAAACATCCAGGATGTAATCCAAATCAACAAAGAGTTCCACTCCTGTGATAATCAACAGATGCCAACATCAAGAGGATACTGACGTCAGAATTATCTGGCATAGATTCTACTGTAAAGAAACTATTACAACAATGTTCAAATGATACACCCATTAGGATGGCTACTATTGAAAATAAAAGTGTTGGCAAGGATGTGGAGAAACTGAAACTCTTGTGTCCCACTGGTGGAAATATGAACTAGTATAGCTGCTATGGGCAACACTTCGATGGTTTCTCAAAAAATTAAAGATAGGTAGAATTATCTTATGGTCCAGCAACATCATTTGTAGGTACATGTCCCAAAGAATTGAAAGCATGGTCTTGGGCAGATATTTGTACACCCATGTTAATGGCTCCATTATTCACAATAGCCAAATGGTGGGAGCAAATCAAGTGTCCATTGACAGATAAATAGACAAATAAAATACGGCACACACATAAGGACTGTATGATCAGCCTCAAAAAGAAAGGGAATTCTGACGCAGGCTACAACCTGGATGAACTTCAAGGATATTATGCTGAGTGAAAAATGCCAGACACTAAAAGACAAATCCTGTGTGATGTCACACAGACGAGGTAGCTAGAGCAATCAAAGGCATAGGAACAGAAAGCAGAATGGTGATCGTCAGAGACGGGGTCAGGGGAATGCAGTTATTGTTTGATAGGTTTAGAGTTTCTGTTGTGCAAGATGAAAAGAGTTCTAGAGATTGGTTGCACAACAATATAAATGTACTAAACACTCCTGAACTGTACACTTAAAATGGCTAAGATGGTACATATTCTGTGATGTGCATTTTACCACAATTTATTTATTTGTTTATTCATTCATTTGTTTTTGAGACGGAGTCTCACTCTGCTGCCCAGGCTGGAGCAGTAGCACGATCTCAGCTCCCTGCAACCTCCACCTCCCGGGTTCAAGTGATTCTCCTGTCTCAGCCTCCTGAGCAGCTTGGACTACAGGCATGGGCTACCATGCCTGGCTAATTTTTATAATTTTAGTAGAGTTGGGGTTTCACCATGTTAGTCAGGCTGGTCTCGAACTCTTGACCTCAAGTGATCCACCGCCTCAGCCTCCCAGACTGCTGGGATTACAGGTGTGAGCCACCGTGCCCGACTTACAATTTAAAATAAATATTCAAATGGGCAATTGCAAACAGTCTTGAAGCATATATTACAATAAAATTTTTTACTAAGATATAGAAGTTTTTGTTTTTTGTTTTTTAGATGGAATCTTGCTCTGTTGCCCAGGCTGAAGTACAGTGGCATGATCTCAGCTCACTGCAACCTCTATTTCCCTGTTCAAGAAAGTCTCCTGCCTCAGGCTCCCTAGTGGCTGGGACAACAGGTGCATGCCACTATGCCTGGCTAATTTTTTGTATTTTTAGTAGAAATGAGGTTTCACCATATTGGTCAGGCTTATCTCAAATTCCTGACCTCAAGTGATCCACCCACCTCAGCCTCACAAAATGCAGGGATTACGGGCATAAGCCACTGAGCTGGGCTCTTTTTGTTTTTGAGACAGGGTCTTGCCTTGTTGCCCAGGATGGAGTGCAGTGGGGCCAGCATAGCTCACTGCAGCCTCGAGCTACGGGCTCGAGTGATCCTCTTGCCTCAGCTCCTGAGTAGCTGGGATTACAGCCATGTGCCACCACACCTGGCTAATTTTTGTATTTTTAATAGAGACAAGGTTTTGACACATTGGTCAGGCTGGTCTCGAACTCCTGACCTCAAGGGATCCACCCTCCTCAGCCTCCCAAAGTGCTGGGATTGTAGGCTTGAGCCACCATGCCTGGCAGAAGATATTTTTAAATAGAAATTTCAGAAATTAAAAAATTATAATCATTGAAATAAAAAAATTCAGTGGGTTCCATTAGCAGAATGGAGAGACAGAGGGAAGGGTTAATGAATTGACTGAAGAAAGATCAATAGAAATCATCTACACTGAAAAATAATGAGAAAAAAAGAATGAAAAAAATAAACATGGCCTCAGGGGCCTGTGGGACCTAAGTTCTAACTTTCAGGTCACCTGAGTCCCAGAAGAAAAGGAGAAGGAGGATGATGCTGAAAAAATACTTGAGAAAATAATGGTTGAAAACTCCCCAAGGTTGGATAAAGACAAAATCTATCAATTTAAGAAGCTAAGTGAGCCCCAAACAGGATAAACCCAAAGAAATTCGCACACATCATAATCAAAAGGCTGAAAACGCAAAGAAAGAAAATATATTGAAAGTAGCTAAGAAAGGCCAGGTGCAGTGGCTCACGCCTGTAATCACAGACTTGGGGAGGCTGAGGTGGACAGATCACCAGAGGTCAGGAGTTTGAGACCAGCCTCACCAACATAGAGAAACCCCGCCTCTACTGAAAATACAAAATTAGCCAGGCGTGGTGGCACATGCCGATAATCCCAGCTACTCGGGAGACTGAGGCAGGAGAATCACCTGAACCCGTAATATGGAGGTTGCGGTGAGCGGAGATTGCACCATTGCACTCCAGCCTGGGCAACAAGAGCGAAACTCCGTCTCCAAAAAATAAAAATAAAAAATCAGCCAGGCGTTGTGGCGGGCGCCTGTAATCCCAGCGACTCAGGAGGCTGAGGCAGGAGAATTGCTTGAACCTGGGAGGTGGAGGTTCCAGTGATCTGAGACCGCACCATTGCACTGCAGCCTGGGCGACAGAGAGAGATTCTGTCTCAAAAACAAACAAACAAACAAACAAAAACAATGCATAACTTATAGAGAGCAATGATTTAAATGACTGCAGATTTCTCTTCAGCAAACACGAAGCCCATATCAACGAAAGTGGCAAAACTTTAGCCAGACTGAACATGGTAAAAAGAGAGAAGAGTAAAATTACTAAAATCAAGAATGAAAGAGGAGACATAAGTACTGATCTTATAGAAATAAGAAATATATATATGAGAATATACTATGAACAATTACACAGATAACAACATAGATGAAGTGGCCATATTTCTAGAAAGACACAAACTAGCCAAACTGCCTCAGGAAGAGATAGGAAATCTGAATAGACCTCTAACATGTAAAGAGATCGAATTAACAATAAAAAAATTTCCCATGAAGAAAATCTCATAACGAAATAGTTACATGGAGCAATTCTATCAAACATTGGAAGAACAACAAAGCTTCACAAACTCTACAAAAAGTAGAAGAGAAAGGATACTTACTAACTCATCCTATGAGGCCAATATTACCCCGATACCAAAATAAGGAAGAGACATCACAAAAACAAAAATACCCCGATATCACAGACCAATATCTCTATACTGGATGGAGATGCAAAAATCCTCAACAAAATATTACTAATAATAAATCAAGTCAGCAACATACGAAACACACACACACACACACACACACACACACACACACACACACCACGATCAACTGGGATTTATTCCAGGAATGTGAGGTTGGTTTAAATAAATCAATATAATATAAATATTAATAAAGGACAGAAACCATATGATCATCTCAATAGACATCGAAAAAGTCTTTGACAAAATCCAACACCTTTCATCATAAAGACACTCAACAAAGTAGGAATAAGAAAGAACGTTTCCAACCTTCTACAGAACATCCATGAAAAACTCATAGCTAGCGTCATACTTGATGAAAAATGGAATGATTTCCCCCAAGAATCAGTAACAAGACAAGGATACTCCCCAAATTGCTCTACAGATGCAATGCCATCTCTATCAAAATCCCAGACGCCTTGTTTTGATCCTAAAATTCATGTCGAATTGCATATGAATTTTAGGACCCAGAATAACCAAAACATACTTAAAAGAGAATAATAAAAAAATAAGACTGGACACGGTGTCTCATGCCTGTAATCCCAGCACTTTGGGAAGCCGAGGTGGGCGGATCACCTGAGGTCAAGAGTTCGGGACCAGCCTGGCCAACATGGTGAAACCCCATCTCTACTACAAGTACAAAAATTAGCCGGGGATGATGGTGTGTGCCTGTAATCCCAGCTACTCAGAAGGCTGAGACAGGATAATCACTTGAACCTAGGAGGGGGAGGAGGTATTAAGCCGAGACTGCACCATTGTACTCCAGCCTAGGCAACAGAGCAAGACTCCATTTCAAAGAAAAAAAAAAAAGTAATAACACTTCTGATTTCAAAGCTTACTACTAAGCTACAGTATTCAAGATAATGTTGTATTGGTATAAGGATAGACATATAGGTCAATGGAATGAAATTGAGAATACAGAAATAGAGCCTTATATTTATGGTCAATTGATATTTGAAAAGGGTGCCAAGACAATTGCATGATAAAGAATAATCCTTTAAATAAATCATGCTGGGAGAACTGAATGGCCACATATGAAAGATTGAAGTCCTCACATCATACACAAAAATTAATTCAAGTGGATTATTTGAATTAATTAACTCTTCTAAGAGTGCTGTTAGAGTTTTAGCTCTTACATTTAGATGTATGATCCATTTGAATTAAATGACAATCTTAGAAGTGTCATTATAGTTTTAGTTCTTACATTTAGGGATATGATCCAGGAATAAATCTTTATGGCCTTAGGTTAGGCAATGTTTTCTTACATATGATACCAAAAGCACAATCAATGAAAAAAAAGACCAATTTGACTTCATCAAAATTAAAACCTTTTGACTCATACCTGTAATCCCAACGCTTTGGGAGGCTGAGTTGGGAGGACCACTTGAGCCCAGGAGTTTGAGACCAGCCTGGACAACATAGTGAGACCCTGTCTCTACAAATAACAAAATTTAGCTGGGTGTGGTGGTGCATGCCTGTAGTCCCAGCTACTCAGGAGCCTGAGGTGGGAGGATCAATTGAGCCCAAGAGGTTGAGGCTGCGGTAAGCTATGATCACACCACTGCACTCCAGCTTGAGTGACAGATCCTGTCTCAAAAAAAATTATTTTTATGCTTTAAATAAAACCATCAAGAAAGTGAAACTACATCTCATTAACTGGGAGAAAGAGAAAATGTTTGCAAATATATACCTGACAAGGGAACTTGTATTCAAATATATAAAAAAAATCTTACAACTCAATAATAACAATTTAAAAAATAACTCAATGTGAAAAAATGGGCAAAAATCTTAATAGACATTTCTCCAAAGATATATAAATGGGAAAAAAAAGTACATGAAAAATGTTTTAACATCATTACCATCAGGGAAATGTAAATTAAAACCACAATGAGATATCATTTCCCACCCTCTAAGATGACTGCAATTAAAAAGACAAACAATAACAAGTGCTGGCAAAGATGTGGAGAAATTGAAACCCTTGTGCATTGCTGGTGGGAGCATAAAACGTTCAGCCACTTTGGACAACACTTTAACAGTTCCTCAAAATGCTAAATAGAGTTTTCACTGGCTCAGGCATTCTACGCCTAGATGTACAGCCAGCAGAAATGGAAGCATAAAAACTTGTATGTGAATGATAGCAGCATTATTGGTAACAGCTAGAAAGTAGAAACAATCCAAATGTATGTCAGCTGCTGAAATGTTAAACAATATGTGATCTATTCCTGCAGTAGAAAACGTTTCAGCCATACAATGGAATGCAATACTGAAACATGCTGCAATATGAATGAACCTCAAAAACATCATGCTAAATGATAGAAGCCCATCACGAAATACCACATTGTAGGATTCCATTAATATGAAATGCCCCAAACAAGCAAATCTGTAGAGACAGGAAGTAGGAGGTGGGTGGTTGCCTAGGGCTGGGAGTGGGAGTAAAATGGGAAGTGATACTTAATGGAGACAGGGTGCTCTTCCTGTGCAAATTCATTAAATTTTAGAATGAAACTGTTCTAAAATTAGAGTTGCCGATGGTTGCAAAACTGTGTGAACATACCACAAACCGTGGCTTGTATACTCTAAATGGTGAATTGAATGGCATGTAGTTATATATCAATAAAGCTATAAATAAAGCAATAAAGTCAAAAATTATCAGAAAATGATTCCGATTCACGTGATCACTTCACTGCTGCCATCTTTGACGTCTCTGTGTTCAACAGTATCTGACATGAGTCAAAGGATATTGCTGTGAAAAATAAGGACACACTGATGCCACGTTAGAGTTTGGAAAGATCATGATATTCAGGGGTGAGGGCTTATTGGTTGTATTTGCTCGTATTTTGACAGATGTGATGTTGGCTTTTGCCCAATCTCTTCATCGTAATGGAAAGCTCAATTTGTTTGAGTAAGAGCCAGTAGGTGTATGCCACATATTGAGAAGCCCCTGAGCAACCCCAAATTCTACCTTGGTTAGAGGGGTCCATGGGAACAATGCCCGCTGAAGGAGAAAGTCACGTCTTATGGCTGTCTTGGTGCACAACTCCAGGGGGCACTGTCTGTATTGCGTTCTATGCAAAGGATGGTTTCCTGCATGAATAATTCCATCAGGAGTCATGAAAGGCTCAAAGCTCACATGCTATCCACAAATTCTCATAGTAAACAATTGCACTGGGGGCCGTTTATATACCCCTGGTATTCCTGTGGTCGTTCCAAATTGAGAAAAGAGATACACGATACTATAGTTAAGCTCAGGCAGCCTTTCCAAATTTATGATGCCTGCATCCTCAGGTAACTGTCACCCCACAGTACGCGTGGCCACTGCATGAAACCTCTTCATCTTCGGGAAGCACGGAGACCTGAGAGGTACTGAATACATTTCCCATTGTGTCAGTAATGTCCAGTCTCTAGCAGGTATCTCGCATGAAAGACTTCAGGATGGACAAGGGAGGTCAATGTTTAAAGTGGTTCAAATATGAGATGAGGGAGCCAGGGAGCTGAAGGATGAAGTCATGTCTTGGAGCTGTCTTGGTGCACAACTCCAGGGGGCGCCCACTGAGAGATGGCTGCAAGAGCCACGCAGGACTCCTCTTGGGAGAATATATGCAATGTCAAGTCGGGAACCTCCCCCCGCCCCAAAGCCGCAGCAGCAATTTTTTTTGTGTCAAATCTGGCTTCAGGTCCTGATCTCCAGGGGCGTGAACAGACATTTGCAGAGGTGGGAAAATGCCACTTTGCAAAGGAATCAATACCCAAGAGCCAGCCACTGTGGCTGGGAGGGACAAAGAGGGCTTTACAGGGGCTAAAATGCTGGTGGTAACTATTTCATCAACCACCTCTTTGCAGTGTAACTTTTACACAGCCCTCTTAGGAAGACTGCTGTGGTTGTTACACTATTTTACAATTCTCCAAATATTGAAAATTTGAAAACAGAGTTTTAGGACCATAAATGTAAATCTGAGTGGAGGTATCTTCTGGAGTAGGTATTAGGATAAACCAGAGAGAATGACTCTGGGTCTATAATGCAGCTGGTTAATATGAATCATATTATTGTGTCTGGCTCAGAGATGAGCCCAAATCTTCTTTATTATCTGTGCCTCAGCTGTTCTCCAGAAACACTGTAGCTACTCTTATGGAGAGATGATGAGACAGCCTGCCTGTCCTAACCAAGAGCCAGGTTTAGGGTTTTCAGGTTTCAGTGTTACATTTTTATGTCTCCGTTCTCCAGAAAATTGGGTCGTTTTGTGCATTATTAAGGACGTTCACTGCCCATGTTCATTGGCTGTGATGCTGCGGGTGGCCAAAGGGTAAAAAGTAATCCAGGATTCTGCACAGCCACATGGCAATGTGGGGAAGAGGGGCTTCTGTTGGAGGCAAGAGGCTTTGAAAAACCAGCACCTGTCCCATGCCCTCCTCCGAATTGTTCTCGTGATTTTTGACAAAACAGCTGCAATTTTCCACCTGTTCTGAGCCAGTCGTGGTAACAGGCTCTGATAAAAGCGATAGTAAATTACTGACTGGGAATGAAAAAATAGAGAAAACCCATGAAAATGTTTTCGTTGTTGCTAACAGTTGTGGTTTTTATTTCACCCAGGGACAATGAACTGAAAATTAACTCCACACGCATTTGCTGTCAATCTAAAGAGTAAAGATGCAAAGAGTTTGTGTCTGTGGTCAGCCTTCCAAAACCTATCTGTCCTGTTTTCGTTTTGTTCAAATGTTCATTGTTTGTTTTTATTTTTTTTTTAATTGAACAAGTTTTACCTACTTGTTCAATATGACAAGCAGTTTTCAGTCTTTTATTTTATTTTATTTTTTGAGACTCAGTTTCACTCGTTGCCCACGCTGGAGTGCAATGGTGCGATCTTGGCTCCCTGCAACCTCCGCCTCCCGGGTTCAAGGGATTCTCCTGCCTCAGCCTCCCGAGTAGCTGGGATTACAGGTGCCCCTCGCTATGCCCGGTTAATTTTTGTATTTTTAGTAGAGTCAGGGTTTTGCCATGTTGGCCAGGCTGGTCTTGAACTCCTGACCTCAGATGATCCGCCTGCCTCGGCCTCCCAAAGTGTTGGGATTACAGGCGTGAGCCACCATGCCCAGCCTCCAGTCTTGATTTTACTTGACATATCTACAGCCTTTGAAAATGTAATTACGTTTTTTTCTGATAATGAAGATAATTCGTTGACTGTGGAAAAGTTAAAAAATACACAAAATTATGGACAAAACGTATATCCCAGATCACACCTCCCAAAAGCCAGCATTCATATGTTGCCGTTCGTCTTTCATTCTCATCTTTCAGACATTCCATGATATGACTGAGTGCTTTGTAGACCTCAAGCACTGTTCCTTTCAGTATTTTCGTGGGCAGATGTCTAGGTATTTAGCTATTTCAGAATGAGGATCCACTGTACTGTCTTTTTTTGTATCCTGCTTTTATTTTCTAATGGTTTATTCCTTGCACTTCCTGACGCTAATCAGTAGCTTTTTAATTGGTATATATAATTCGTTACATAAATTTATTACCGTTTGTTGAACTGTTTACTTATTCGTACGTATTTAGGAGCTTTCTCATTTCCGGCTGTTATAAATTAATATCTGCATATAAATCTTTGTGTGTTTATTTAATTGCTATTTGAAGATGAATTGCGGCACAGGATTCCTTAGTCAAAAGTAGGAGCTTTCTGCACACGTTGGGTGCATCTTTCCAAATGGTGCCTCTGAAAGCTCCTGGGATTCTCTCTTCTATGAGCAATGAATGAAGCTCATTTCATAGCGCTTATACTAACACCATGTGCTGCCTTTCTTTTTTTTACAGCCTTGACAAATTTGATTCTTTAATACTTCACTTTGTGTTAATTTTGACTATTAAGAAGTACAGTATTTCATATGTTGGCTAGACATTCATTCTAGCCTTAGAGCTTGCTTTCCAAGCCATCATCTTTTACACATATTTATTTCTAGTTTGTCTTCCCACTTTTATTGTGGTTTGTCTTCCTATTTTTACTTTATTCATTTTTTTCAGATTTAAACATCATATCAGTACAATTTTATTTGTGTCTGTTGCCTCTTCTTTCTTTTAACCTTTCTTTCTTCTTTCTTTCCTTTT
>NW_012117710.1:4757779-4766376 GCF_000951035.1 Colobus angolensis palliatus | reverse complement strand
TTCCTTCCTTCCTTCCTTCCTTCCTTCCTCTCTCTCTCTCTGTCTCTCTTTCTCTCTCTGTCGAATTTTGCTCTGTCACCCAGGCTGGAGCGCAGTGGCACAATGATCTTGGTTTACTGCAGCCTCAACCTCTCAGGCTCAAACCATCCTCCTGCCTCAGCCTCCCAAGTAGCTGGGACTACAGGCGTGCACCACTACTCCTGGCTAACTTTTTTATTTGTAGGTATGGGGGTCAAGCTATGTTGCCCTTTCTTTCGTGTTTTTATGCCTAGAAAGTTCTTTCTACCTTGAGATTCCCTACGTTTATTTCTAGCTGTGTGGCTTGGTGGGTACATTTCACCTTTTAAACCATGTGGAAATTATTCTGACATACAATGATGCAAGGAGAGAAAGTAACTTTCTTTTTATCCAATTAGTTCTCCCACTGCATTTCCTGAGTGAGTATCAGGTGGTGGGACACTCTTGCAGATGCAGAACTGATGAAACAGAGGCTGGAGCCAGACTGCGGGCTCCATGTCCCTTGACCTCTCTGTGCTTGGGTTTCCCCACCCCAAAAATGCAGAGAACAGTAGACTTGTTATTAGCATTAGATTCATACTTTTATTTTCAGATACAAAATGATACGGTTTGAATGGGTGTTCCTGCCCAAATCTCATGTTGAATTGTAATCCCCAGTGTTGAAGGAGAGGCCGGATTGGACCACGGGGGCAGACGTCCCCCTTGCTGTCCTCGTGATACTGAACGAGTTCTTATAAGATCTGGTCGTTTAAAAGTGTGTAGCACCTTCTCCTTCTCCCTCTTCCTCTTTCTTTGGCCGTGTGAGACATGCCTGCTTCCCCTTAGCCTTCTGCCATGATTGTAAGTTTCCTGAGGTCTCCCAGTCACGCCTCCTGTACAGCCTGTGGAACTGTGAGTTAATTAAACCTCTTTTCTTTATAAATTATCCAATCTCAGGTAGTTCCTTACAGCAATACAAAAACAGGCTAATACACAGAGTCTTGCTCTGTGGCCCCGGCTGTAGTCCAGTGGTGCAATCATAGCTTACTGCAGCCTCAAACTCCTGGGCTCAAGCAACCCTCCTGCCTCAGCCTCCCTAGTAGCTGGGACTACAGGCAGGAACCACTGTACCTAACTCTACTTTAAAGTTTTATTGAGATGTAATTCAAACATCCTACAATTCACCTGTTTAAAGTGTACAATTCAATCATTTTTAGTATATTCACATAACTGTGTATCAGTCACCATGATCAATTCTAGAATATTTTTATTACCTGAAAAAGAAACCACGCCCATTAGCCATCACCTTCCAGTTCCCCCCTCCACCCCAGACCAAGGCAACTAGTAATCTACTTTCTGTCTCTATAGAGTTACTTATTCTGGCATTTCATATAAATTGAACCATACAATATGTGGTCCATTGAAACTAGCTTCTTTCACTTATAATGTTTTTAAGGTTCTTCTGTGTTCTAGCATGTATCAGCACTTCATGCCTTCTTTTGCCAAATAATATTGAATTGCATGGATATACCACATTTATTTATCTATTCATCAGGCAATGGATGAATAGATAATCAGGTGATGGATGAATAGACTTCTATTATCTGGAATTCGAAATTCCATAGTAATGTTGCTGTAATTGCTGTAATTCTCTCTGACGATGGCAAGTTGTATGCCTTGGTTTGTACATTTCACTTTTTTTAACCACTTGGAATTTATTTGATATATAATGATGCAAGAAAAAAATTAAATTTATTTCTAACCAACTAATTGTTAATAATTATCTTGCTACATTTCCTTGCTACGCTTCCTGGTAAATTTTTGTGTGGAAAACTCATCTGTTTTCAACCTTTATTCTTCTGATAAAATTATTTAAAGCTATAAAATTGCCTCTGCACACAGCTTTAGCTATGTTGTAGAATTTTTATCTTTAGTTTTTTTATTATCATTTAGTTGCAAATATTTCCTAACTCCTGGCCGGGTGCAGTGGCTCATGCCTGTAATCCCAGCACTTTGGGAGGACCAGGCGGGCAGATCACGAGGTCAGGAGTTCGAGATTAGACTGGCCTAACACGACGACTCTGCCTCCCGGGTTCAAGCGATTCTCCTGCCTCAGCCTCCCGAGTAGCTGGGATTACAAGCACCCGCCACCACACCTGGCTAATTTTTGTGTTTTTAGTAGAGACAGGGTTTCACCATGTTGGCCAGGCTGGTCTCGAACTCCTGGCCTCGTGATCCATCCACCTCGGTCTCCCAAAGTGCTGGGATTACAGGTGTGAGCCACCGCGCCTGGGAGTTTTTATGCAGCTAGGGAGTAAGGGAGGGAGACTGTTCAGATAACTGAGGGGAAACAACTGTGTGTCTTTAGTCTCAGATAATGACACCTGGAGCAATCAGAGTTCCGGGCATCAGCAGCCAGTTGCAACATCCTTAAAGGCAGTCATTCCTTCTTCAGTTTTTTTTGGTGACCCCCAAAGTTATCTCCAGCCTTGACAACATGATGAAACCCCGTCTCTACTAAACATGTTTTAAAAAAATGTAGCCAGGCAGGATGGTGCACACCTGTAATCCCAGCTATTTGGAAGACTGAGGTGGGAGGATCACTTGAACCCTTGACAAAGAAACAGCACCTTCTCGGTTTATAATGATATTGTAGAGACAAGGGATGTTGGGTATGGAAATCTCAAGGGGCCCTGTTTTAGGCTGTTCTTGTGTTGCTTTAAAGAAATGCCTGAGACTGGCTAATTTACAAAGAAGAGGGGTATAATTGACTCATGGTTTTGCAGGCTGTTCAGGAAGAATAGTGCTGGCACCTGCTTGACTTCTGGGGAGGCCTCAGGAGGATTCCAATCATGGCAGAAGGTGAAGGGGGAGCAGGCACATCATCGCTTGGCCAGAGCAGGAGCAGGGGGAGGGAGGAGGTGCCACACACTTTTAAATGACCAGATCTTGAGAGAACTCCCTCACTATTGGGAGGACGGCACCCAGAGGATTCCTGGTGCAAAATCATTTATGGGAAATCCACCCCCATGATCCAATCACCTCCCAGCAGGCCCCACCTCCAATACTTGGGATTCCAGTTCAACAGGAGATTTGGGCAGGGACACAGATCCAAACCACATCAGGCTCGGTTACAGAAACATCCTGCCAGACACCCCCAGAAACATTGCTTCCGTCACCTGCCATCTCTGCAGCCCTTGGTCCGGTCAACTTCCCTAAAATTAACCCTCACAGCCATGGTTTCTGGACCTCAGCTGGGCAAAGGTTACACTGGTCACTGTGGGTGAGAATTAGCTTTGGGTGATTACTGAGGGTTTCATTTCCCGAGCCACCCGCCACTCAGCCTGCAGAAGGCCCCAACCACCAGGTCGACAAGAAGGGATGTAAAACCAGGACTTGCCGAGGGGTCGATTGGGTTTTCACATTGCATGTCTCTGCATTGCTAGGGTGGGAGGGAAAGAGCCTGATTGTAAAGGAACAAAGCTTTGGAATTTAAGATCACGCTTTCTTCATATGTGGTCGTAAAGAGAGGTGGGGCCATCCAGGCACCAAGCATGGCGCACCTTTCTTCCTGGGATCCAAGATTCTGATTTCTCCTCGGTAATTACCCAAAGTGAGTTCCCAGGGTACAGCATGAGGGCGATGGAACTTCCTGTGACATAGATTCTTGCTTTTCACTCCTGAGTCTCCACTGTTGCCCTGGGCCTCAGTTTCAGCGTGATTTCCTGAGCAGTACAAAGCTCCAGTTCCTCAATTCTAAGGGGATCTGTGGAGAAAAGCAGAGAAGACTCTGAGGAAGATTAATAGGGCTGTACACAGTTCAGAACTGCAACGTGTCCAGCACTCACTCTGTCAGTCAGGAAACAAGCCCCCTCCCCATACTTTCAGTTAGGTCCACAAGGCCTCTTCCTGGGAAAAGCAGAAGCAGTTGGGGTTTTAAGCAAGTCTCAATTCCCTCCTCCTTGCCCCCATCAAAACCATTTCTAGACCAGGTGCAGTGGTTCATGACCTCAATCCTAGCACTTTGGGAGGCTGAGGCAGGCTGATTGCTTGAGCCCAGGAGTTCAAGACCAGCCTGGGCAACAGAGCAAGACCCTGTCTCTACAAAATAATACAAAAAATTGGTTGGGCACAGTGGCTCACGCCTGTAATCCCAGCACTTTGGGAGGCCGAGGAGGGCAGATCACAAGGTGAGGAGTTCGAGACCAGCCTGGCCAACATGGTGAAACTCCATCTCTGCTAAAAATACATAAATTAGCTAGGCGTGGTGGTGGACGCCTGTAATCCCAGCTACTCAGGAGGCTGAGGCAGAAGAATCGTTTGAACCTGGGAGATGGAGGTTGCAGTGAGCTGAGATCACGCCATTTGCACTACAGCCTAGTTGACAGAGCAAGACTCTATCTAAAAAAAATAAAATAAAAGTTAGCCAGGTTTGGTGGTGCATGCCTGTAGTCCCAGCTACTCAGGAAGCTGAGGTAGGAGGATGGCTTGAGCCCAGGAGATCAAGGCTTCAGTGAGCGATGATTGCACCATTGCATTCCAGCCTGGGCCACAGAGCCAGACCCTGTCTCAAACAAATAAACAAACAGAAAAAAGGTTCCTGAAGTTCTCCCCAAATTTATTTCAAAGCCCTGTGATGAGAGGCATGATGTATGCAGGTTCCAGACCACCCCAGCAATGCAGAGACCTGCAATGTGGAAAACCCACTCAACCCGTCAGCAGGTCCTGGTTTTACATCCCTTCTAGTCGACCTGCTGTAGCAGGGCTACTTTGCAATGCCGAGCATGAAACAGACGTCCTCCAGGTGAATTCCTGGAGGAAACACCTACGAATCCCCTCACTGTGTAGTGAAAGATCTCACCTGGCCCAAAGAGAGGCCTGGCCCTTAACCCCCATTTCAGGAGGGTGACCTCTAAGCCCTTGGAATGTCCTGACTAACAGGAGTGTTTTTGCTTTCCTGGGGGCCTCGGGTCACACCAACTCTTTTAACCATGTGATTTAGGGTAGGCGCTTTGGGCTGCAGGATATAAGCTCAGCCTCTGGATGGGCTGCAGGCTGAGTTCAGCCACGTGAGGGGTCAGCCCTGCCCTGGGATGGAGCCTCAGGAAAGCCCTGGTGTGGAGGAACCTTCCTGGTAGACAGGGCTTTGTGCTCATGATCGCACATTGTCAGGGGAGTAACGCAGTCCACAAGTCCGTTGGAGAGGCCAACAGACAGACCCTCAGTGTGTGGAACCCTTGTGGGTTCTGCCCCTGCCTGCTGATTTTAGTCGGTGTCTTTTCCCTGTGATAAACCATAGCTGGGACTATCACAGCTTCCAGAGAGTTCCGAGTCTTTCCAGCAAATCCTCGAACCTAAGGGTGGTCTCAAGGGCCTCTGAACTCGCAATTGGCGTCAAAAGTGAAGGCGGTCCTGTGGACTGCTCCTGAACGATGCGTCTCCCAGGTAGCCTGGCTTCTTGCAGACACAACCCAAAGACCGCGGGAACTTCTAAATCAAATAAATTGGATTCAAAGTAGAGAGAGTGCTGTCTCACCGGGGTCTCTTTGCAAGTCTCCGTGGGGAAATTCTGCTGGAGCCTGGCAGAGGCGACTTCAGAGAGAAGAGAGCAAGCCTCATTGCAACGCAGAGCAGAGGCCTGAAGCAGAGGGGAGGAGAACACAGGAGCCTAGAGATTTCCTATTGCTTTTCCGCAGCCTAATTACAGACGAGGAGATGAATAGACAGATAAGAACATAATGGCATCTTTGTTTTTTGGGCATCCACACGAATCCAAGTGATTTAAGAAAGTCTTGAGGCCAGGAGTTCCAGACCAGCCTGGACAACATAACGAGACTCCCATCTCTATAATAATAATAATAATATAAAAAAATTAGCTGGGCATGGCAGTGATATACATTGTGGTCCCAGCTACTGGGGAGGCTGAGGCGGGAGCATCGCTTGAGCCCAGGAGTTTGAGGCTGCAGTGAGCTGTGATTGCACCACTGCACTCCAGCCTGGGTGACAGAGAAAAACCCTGTCTCAAAAAAAGAAATTCATCTGGTTCTTTGTTCACCTCCTCCCCATGGCCTGGCATATAGTGGATAAGATGCTATTGAAGGTTTTATGGATTGAATTGTGTCTGACCCTCCAAAATTCAGAAGAAGTCTTACTCCCTAGGACCTTAGAATGTGACCTTATTTGAAAAATAGGGATATTGAAGATGAAATTAGTTAAAATGAGGTTAAACTGGAGGAAGGTGGGCCCCTAACTCAATAGGAATGGTGTCCTTATGAAAAAAATGCCATGGGAAGAAGAGACAGAAACACACTCAAGGAAGATGGGAGAGAAGCTACCACAAGCCGGGGAAACCACCAGAAGCTGGAGAGGAACCCAGGACAGATTCCTTCCCTGCACCTTCAGAGAGGCGCAGCCCTGCGGACACCTGGATCTCCGAAACGGAGAGAGGATCACACCCTCCTGTGTGAGGCCTCGCACAGTAACACGGCGGGGAACGGGGGGGCACGGAGGGCTGGATCTGTCGGTGCTGGTACAGAGAGGAAGAGCAGCGGCACGCCGGGCACGTCAGCAAGCGTCCATGCAAGAGCCGGCATCCGAGGTGCCCTCCAGGATGGAGGCGTTTCTGAAGGTGGAGAGGGGGAAAGGCGTGGGACGAGGGCATGGATGGATAAGACACAGTGTCCAGGCCACAGAACCAACGGGAGGAAGGACACATCCAGGAAGCAGGATGGAGGTGGTCAACTTGGGGCTGGTGGGGACCATGTATCCAACTGCAGGTAGCTCCCACGGGAACAGGCTGCGCCCAGAGGCAAGGCCTGGCTGGCTGTGACTATCTCACTTCAGGCAAATGCAGGAGGAACCCTGCTGTGCTTGACCTGTTGTGAAAAGTGATTTAGTTAAATAGGTTCCAGGTGATTCCTTTGATTGCAGTCATGAGGATTTATGCAGAAAAGGACAGGAACTTAAAACCCTTCATTGAGGTTGTTCTTGTGACGGCTTCAGCCCACACGTGGGGCGGCCAGCCGTCCTTGGTCCGTTGCTCACCCGGGTTTCTGACACCATCCTCCGGGCCTGCCTCATTTGTTAGGCTGTGACCCCACAGTGAAGCTGGAATAGGACTTGCTCATAACCGCAGCTGGAAAATTAAATTTTATTTTCAACACATCTTTATCCTTCTTGCCGCTGATTTGCCTGGCTCCAAGCCCGTCTCCCTATGGCTTTGCTTTTAATATCTGGCCATAAACCCCTCAATGTTACAGCCGCTATAAGCTGGTCCTGACATCACGTTCCTCCATAGAGTTAATTAAATTCCGAGCACAGTGCGTGAATGGAGATTATAAAACTCCTTGGCCAGAGAGAGGGGGTTGGATGCTCTTGACCAGCATCTGGGCGAACATTTGTATTTCTTTTTACGACGGCAGTGACACAGAATGGGAGAAGGCCATCTGGGATCGGGTGGGAGGTGGCGCTTCCAAGGTCTTTTTGAAAATCCTACTGTGGGTGGGGTGCAGTAGCTCACGCCTGCAATCCCAGCACTTTGGGAGGCTGAGGAGGGAGGATCCCTTGAGCCCAGGAGTTCAAGGCCAGCCTGGGCAACATGAGCAAGACCTCATCTCCACAGAAATTAAAAAAAAATTAGCTAGGTGTGGTAGCATATGTCTGTAGTCTCAGCTATTTGGGAGGCTGAGGTGGGAGGATCACTTGAGCCCAGGAGGTTGAGCCTGCAGTAAACCATGATTACGCCACTGCACTTTAGCCTGGGCAACAGAGTGAGACCTCATCTCTAAAAGGAATAAATAAAAAAATGAAAATCCTACAATGCTTCCACCTGTAAATGTCTACCCAAGAGAAATGAAGACATATGTTCATAAAAGGCTTACACAAGAATGATCGTAGCGGCCTTATTGGTTTTAGCTGCAAAGTGGAGACCACCCAGGTGTCTGTCACCCGGAGCACGGAGAAGCAATACATCTCTGCAACGAACCACCGCACAGCAAGCAAATGGAAAAAACAGCACAAAAATCACATACTGGATGATTCCATTTTATGAAGTTCAACCACCAGCACGACTAATCTCTAGCAGCAGAAATCAGAACAGTGGTTCTCTATGGTGTGGTGGAAACTGGCTGGGCAGGAGTGCAAGGAACTTCCTGGGGTGGTAAAAATTCCTTATCCTGACAGATGCAGGATTTGCGCTGGTAGATTTGTTTATTAAAGCTCATGCCACTGTGCGCTGATAACCTGAGCATTTCACTCTGCAAATGTTACCTGGTAATGAGAAAACGTCCACGATGACACAGCCCTGAAAGGGGCCAGAGCTTAGAGCCTCCAGGGCTCTCCTGGTACAGGACAGAACTCCTTTGGCTTGGGCCAGTGCTTGGGATCACAGTGCAGAACACAGATGGGGCTCACCGTCTGGGGATTTCTGTTGTCTTCTTCAGATCCTCTCCAGATGGGAACATACACCAGGCTCGAGTATGAAGGGTTTGCTTAATTTTAATCTACTCCTGCAAAGGACATTGTGATGCGTGGAGAAGTCTTCCAGGTGATGTGATTCATCTCCGGTATTTCTTTTTTTTTTTTTTTTTTTTAAGCTGGAG
>NW_012117710.1:4754186-4756508 GCF_000951035.1 Colobus angolensis palliatus | reverse complement strand
CCAGGCTGGTCTCAAACTCCTGACCTCAGGTGATCCACGCGCCTCCGCTTCCCAAAGTGCTGAGATTACCGGCATAAGCCACCGCACCAAGCGGTAAATCTTTAATGAAACCTAGTTAGCTGTTTACAGGCTTCCCCTCTCATCCCAGAGTTAGTTTCAAGAACGACATGGTTGCTGTTTTTGCGTTATTATCTCAGTGCTCTAAAATTATCCTGGCCTACGTGCAGGACTCGGGAAAGGCCCCTTAACCAGAAGTGGAGTGGGATATGCTAGTTCTTTTGCTGTTTCGCTGCTATACTCTGAGCCCAGTGCAGTGTCAGACTCATCAGGCAAATCAAAATAATAAACCAGGCCGGACGCAGTGGCTCATGCCTGTAATCCCAGCCCTTTGGGAGGCCGAGGTGGGCAGATCACCTGAGGTCGGGAGGTTGAGACCAGCCTGACCAACATGGAGAAACTCCGTCTCTACTAAAAATACAAAAGTAGCCAGGCATGGTGGCACGTACCTGTAATCCCAGCTACTCGGGAGGCTAAGGCAGGAGAATTGCTTGAATCTGGGAGGTGGAGGTTGCGGTGAGCTGAGATCACACCATTGCATTCCAGCCTGGGCACCAAGAGCAAAACTCTGTCTCAAAAAAAAAAGAGAAAGAGAGAGAAATAAATACAGCGATGAAAATGAATGAAAGAATGAATGAATGAATTCATCCACACAGCATGAGGGAATGTCCATGACATGGAGTAAAGCAGGCCAGAAACAGGACAACTGGTATACCATTCCATTCATATAAAGCTCAAAAACAGGTCAGACTTACCTATGGTGACAGAGGTTGAGTGGTCACCCAGCAGGGGGTGGCAGGGGGAGGAATAAGTAAGGAGGAGCATGGGAAAACCTTCTGGGGGCTGAGAATAGTCTATAATGTGATTTGGTTGATGCCACACAGGTAGGGACATATGGAAAAAGGCACCCAATTGTACATTTAAGAGGTGTGTGGTTTTCTGTATATGAGGGATAGCTCAATAAAAGTGTGGATTTTTTTTTTCTTTAGAGATGGGATCTTGCTCTGTTGCCCAGGCTGGAATACAGTGGCACAATCATGGTTCACTGCAGCCTCAACCTTCTGGACTCAAGCGATCTCTCGCCTCAGCCTCCCAAGTTGCTGGAACTATAGGTATGCACCATCACATTTAGCTAATTTAAAAATATATTTTGTGTGTGTGGAGATGGGGTCTTGCTATGTTGCCCAGGCTAGTCTCAAACTCCTGGACTCAAGGGATCCTCCTGCCTTGTCCTCTCGAAGTGCTGGGATTACAGGCATGAACCACTCCATACCACCTAAAAGTGGAGTGTAATAAAATAACCAAAAGCTATTATCAAACAGAAAAAAAAGGACAATTCAGGTAATGAGCAGAACTAGGTTCCAGTAATTCACTGAGGAAACTGCTTCCATCTGTTTGAAAGAACAAAGTCTTATCCTTTGAGTCATTCTTATTCTTACACCAGCTTCCTGAGGCAGAAACATACATCTCTGCAAAAAAATTTGTCCAAGTCCTTATCTGCCACCTCACCCCCAACCCGTTTCCCTACCATCAAAGGCTGCAGCATCCTCATCTGTCCCGGGCTGCAGGGGAAATGCTGTGAAAGGCATCTGTATTCCAAAGCAAAACTGTCCTATTCTTGAAGCTTCATTGAACAGGATGTGTTTTGGAGATTGAATATATGTAGATGTATTTACTTTCTGAAAGCAACACCCTGTACTTGGTGGCCGCCAAGCGAGCCTGCCCAGGGAAGCGTTTACAACTGTTTTAATAGTCAGAAAACTGGGGGCAGGGGCGTTCCGTACCCATCAGGTATCTGCAGAGACCGCATGGGCAGAGAGACGGGTCTGATGGTTCCCCGCGGAGAGGGCCATAGTCGGGGGCTGGGCTGGCTCTTTCCTGGTGCTGGGATTGTTTGTGCAGAAGAGCAGAGGCACAGTGGGTTAGAAGGGTCCAGGCAGGGCTGGGTGCGGTGGCTCACGCCTGTAATCCCAGCACTTTGGGAGGCCGAGGCAGGCGGATCACTTAAGGTCAGGAGTGCGAGACCAGCCTGACCAACACGATGAAACCCTGTCTCTACTAAAAAACACAAAAATTAGCTGGATGTGGTGATGGGCGCCTGTAATCCCAGTTACTCAGGAGGCTGTGGCAGGAAAATCGCTTGAACATGGGCGACAGAGGTTGCAGTGAGCTGAGATCGCGCCACTGCACTCTAGCCTGGGCAACAGACTGAGACTGCCTCAAAAAAAAAAAAAAAAAAGGAAAATGAAAAAGAAAAAAGGAAAA
>NW_012117710.1:4745865-4749802 GCF_000951035.1 Colobus angolensis palliatus | reverse complement strand
GCAGTTCAGCATTTTGCCCTGGGCGCATCCACAGATCGCGCCACTGCACTCCAGCCTGGGGGACAGAGCGAGACTCTGTCTCAAAAAAAAAAAAAAAAAAAAGCCAGCTGCTCCTCCACTCACCCCTCCCCGATGGTCACACTTGCTCCTTCACGTTCTTGCCAGTATTTTGCACCAGAAGGTC
This sequence comes from Colobus angolensis palliatus, assembly GCF_000951035.1. Lineage (NCBI taxonomy): Eukaryota > Metazoa > Chordata > Mammalia > Primates > Cercopithecidae > Colobus > Colobus angolensis. Next base: position 4,749,618 of record NW_012117710.1, on the reverse strand, counting down.
TCCGTGAAGTTTGAGGAGAGAAACAGCCAGAGTACAATGACAGCAGTTCAGCATTTTGCCCTGGGCGCATCCACAGCTCACCGGCGCCGAGAAAGACGCTTGGGTGGGTCAGTGTGGGTCTCTTGTGCAACCTCTGTTAGCCAGAATTGCTGAAACCAAGGGGGAGTCAGATTCATGAAAGAGAAATAAGGGCTGGGTGTGGCGGCTCACACCTGTGATCCCAGCACTTTGAGAGGCCAAGGCAGGAGGATCGTTTGAGCCCGGGTGTTTGGGTTCACAGCAAGATCCATTTCTACAAAACATGTAAAATAGCAAGGCATGGTGGCACACACCTGTAGTCCCAGCTACTCGGGAGGCTGAGGTGGGAGGATCGCTTGAGCCCAAAAGTTGGAGGCTGCAGTGAGCTATATGATGGTGCCACTGTACTCCAGCCCGGGTGACAGAGTGAGACCCTGTCAAAAATAAATAAATAAATAAATAAATAAATAAATAATAAATTAACAAAAGGAGGGACGAGATGCCCTGATTAACAAGAAAAAGACTTTTCTTGTTACAAGAAAAAGACTTGCCTGAACAAGAAAAAGACTTACTTCATCCTTTTAAAAAGCATCAGGTTAGTGAAAACAAGATGGTTTTTTAAAAATGTTTGAAGTTTGAATTGAGTTTCCTGGTTCTGTTAAATCTAGTCTCTGAAAATCAGTCTCTCTGGGACTTAAGGATGGCGTTTGTGTTTGCAGTCCCCAAGCAGGAGAAGAAACTGGCCCAAATTCTAGATGGAGGGTTATCAGTGCAATATTGGTCAAGTGCAACAATCAGCCGGCCAAGAGAACAAGCATCCATCTTTAAGAATGCCTGCGGGGTAAAAATTCCTGCCGAGGCCAACTTCAAGCTACCATAGCCATGGCCCTGAACATGAAGTTGGGACGAAATGTGCAGAATAGGTTCTCACACGTAGCAGGTGCAGGCTCCAGCCCACCACTAGGTGTGCCGCTCCCAGCTGCAGACCTTTGTCTTTTTAAATTTGTTCCTATTCCAGCAACAACTTTACTCTGCTATCATCTGGTTCCCTGTGCCTAAATGTCAAATGCAGACGGAAAATCTGGCCAAATTGGCCGGGTGCTGTGACTCACGCCTCTAATCCCAGCAATTTGGGAGGCCAAGGTGGGCAGATCACCCGAGGTCAGGAGTTTGAGGCCAGCCTGACCAACATGGCAAAATCCCGTCTGTACGAAAAATACAAAAATTAGCCAGGTGTGGTGGTGGGTGCCTGTAATCCCAGCTACTTGGGAGGCTGAAGCAGGAGAATCCCTTGAAACTGGGAGGCGGAGGCTGCAGTGAGATTGTGCCATTGCACTCCAGCCTGGGTGACAAGAGCAAAACTCCATCTTAAAAAAAAAAAAAAAAATCAGGCCAGATTGAGGGTTTGAGTTCCTTGCTGGTTAATGAAAATTTCCAACAATACAGGCTCTGTCCTTTTCTTCAAGATGTTGTTATTTTTAAATTTTATTACTTTTTTTTTTTGAGACAGAATCTCACTCTATTGCCCAGGCTGAAGTGCAGTGGTGTGATCATGGCTCACTGCAGCCTCCAACTCCCAGGCTCAAGCAATCCTCCCACCTCAGCCTCCCAAGTAGCTGGGACCACAGGCATGCACTACCATGTCTGGTTAATTTTATTTTTTTGTAGAGAAGAGATCTTGCTATGTTGCCTAGGTTGGTCTTGAACTCTTGGTCTCAAATGATCCTCCTACCTCGGTCTCCCAAAGTGCTGGGATTACAGGCGTGAGCCATGGTGCCCAGCCAAGATGTTGTTTTAATTGATACTAGTCCCCGCAAAGCTCACTGTGGAGCTTGGGTTTGCAGTTTCTTTCTGCCTTGAGACTGGTTTGGACTGGAGAAGGTTGCTTGCATTCAGCCCCACGCCTCGTTCCCTGAGAAGCATTCTGTTTCTCGCCCAGGTTGAGAAGCCTGGTGTTTCCTCTGTTTCTACCTTAACTCCTTCCTCATGAGGGGAACTGAGCTCTGAGGCATTTCCCATGAGGTTCCGTGAACCCAGCGCAGGGACCTTCTTCCCAGTATGGTGAGGTCGAAAGAGCCCCCTCCTCCCTGGCTCCAGGCAAAGAGGAGGGAAGCCCTACCTCACTGGAACCTGCTTGTAGGGATCCCAAGACGAAACTTCCCCAGGTCACTGGAAGGGAGGGAGCAGGAGAGACTCAAGAAAGAGCATGCTGTTGCTAGAACTAAGCTTCAAACTTTGAATCCTGCATTCTCCCTCACCTCCCACCCTCTGCTTCTTAAAAAATAATGATTGACAGCCTGGGCAACATAGCAAGACTCTGTCTCCACAAAAAAATAAAGATGAGCCAGGTATGGTGGCATGCACTTGTAGTCCCAGCTACTTGGGAGGTCAAGGCAGGAAGATCACTTGAGCCCAGGAGTTATCAAGACCAGCCTGGGCAACATAGCAAGACCCTGCCACTCCAAAGAAAACTTAAAAAATTATCCAGGCATTATGGCGCATGCCTGTAGTCCCAGCCACTCAGGAGACTGAGGCAGGAGGACTGCTTGTGTTTGAGGCTGCAGTGAGCTATGTTAATGCCACTGCACTCCAGCCTGGGCGACTCTGTGAGACCCTGTGTCTAAAAAAAATAAAATGCTGATTTAGAGGGGCCGGGCGCGATGGCTCACTTCTGTAATCCCAGCACTTTGGGAGGCCGAGGTGGGTGGACCAGAAGGTCAAGAGATAGAAACCATCCTGGCTAACATGGTAAAACGCCTTCTCTACTAAAAATACAAAAATCAATGGGCCTGGTGGCGCATGCCTGTAGTCTCAGCTACTCAGGAGGCTGAGGCAGGAGAATTGCTTGAACCCGGAAGGCAGAGGTTGCAGTGAGCTGAGATCATGCCACTGCACTCCAGCCTGGGCGACTGAGCGAGACTCCGTCTCAAAAAAAAAAAAAAAAGGAAAATGAAAAAGAAAAAAGGAAAAGAAAAAAAGAAGGGCCCAGGCAGGGTGACATCCAATCTGAGGCCCTGGGGGGCACGCAGGAGGTACTAATACGCTGAATGAATGGGAGGTGAAGTAGACACTATTCAAAGTCTGTCTCTAAGTTCTCCACTGCTTTCTGCTAAGGGGTGTGAAGCCAGTGCTAGAGACATCCTCCAAGTTACGGGGCCTAAAACTCACCGTCCTCTGTCCTTTCCGTCCCGCAGTTCCGCACTTTGCCTCTCCCAGCGGCACCCCACCTGTCCTGCAGATATGCCCCGTTCCTTCCTCTTGTCTCTCCCTCTGTCCCTCCTCGAAGAGAAGTGCTTGAATTGGTTTTTAATAAGATGCTAAGCTTGCTTAGGAGAGGGGACCAGCAGGATGATATGACGGAGTGACATATTCTAGTAGGGACCAAGGCACCTGGGTGTGATGGCTCACACCTGTAATCCCAGCACTTTGGGAGGCTGAGGCGGGTGGATCACCTGAGGTCAGGAGTTCGAGATCAGCCCGGCCAACATGGTAAAAACCCATCTACTAAAAAAAAAAGAAAGAAAGAAAGAAAGAATTAGCCGGGCCTGGTGGTGCAGCATGCCTGTCATCCCAGCTACTCAGTAGGATGAGGGCAGGAGAATTGCTTGAACCTGGGAAGTGGAGGCTGCAGGGAACTGAGATTGTGCCACTGCACTCTAGCCTGAGTTACAGAACAAGACTTTGTCTCAAAGAAAAAAAAAGAAGAAAGAAAGAAAGAAAGAAAGAAAGAAAGAA
>NW_012117710.1:4738928-4745815 GCF_000951035.1 Colobus angolensis palliatus | reverse complement strand
AAATAAATAAATAAATAAATAAATAAATAATAAATTAACAAAAGGAGGGACGAGATGCCCTGATTAACAAGAAAAAGACTTTTCTTGTTACAAGAAAAAGACTTGCCTGAACAAGAAAAAGACTTACTTCATCCTTTTAAAAAGCATCAGGTTAGTGAAAACAAGATGGTTTTTTAAAAATGTTTGAAGTTTGAATTGAGTTTCCTGGTTCTGTTAAATCTAGTCTCTGAAAATCAGTCTCTCTGGGACTTAAGGATGGCGTTTGTGTTTGCAGTCCCCAAGCAGGAGAAGAAACTGGCCCAAATTCTAGATGGAGGGTTATCAGTGCAATATTGGTCAAGTGCAACAATCAGCCGGCCAAGAGAACAAGCATCCATCTTTAAGAATGCCTGCGGGGTAAAAATTCCTGCCGAGGCCAACTTCAAGCTACCATAGCCATGGCCCTGAACATGAAGTTGGGACGAAATGTGCAGAATAGGTTCTCACACGTAGCAGGTGCAGGCTCCAGCCCACCACTAGGTGTGCCGCTCCCAGCTGCAGACCTTTGTCTTTTTAAATTTGTTCCTATTCCAGCAACAACTTTACTCTGCTATCATCTGGTTCCCTGTGCCTAAATGTCAAATGCAGACGGAAAATCTGGCCAAATTGGCCGGGTGCTGTGACTCACGCCTCTAATCCCAGCAATTTGGGAGGCCAAGGTGGGCAGATCACCCGAGGTCAGGAGTTTGAGGCCAGCCTGACCAACATGGCAAAATCCCGTCTGTACGAAAAATACAAAAATTAGCCAGGTGTGGTGGTGGGTGCCTGTAATCCCAGCTACTTGGGAGGCTGAAGCAGGAGAATCCCTTGAAACTGGGAGGCGGAGGCTGCAGTGAGATTGTGCCATTGCACTCCAGCCTGGGTGACAAGAGCAAAACTCCATCTTAAAAAAAAAAAAAAAAATCAGGCCAGATTGAGGGTTTGAGTTCCTTGCTGGTTAATGAAAATTTCCAACAATACAGGCTCTGTCCTTTTCTTCAAGATGTTGTTATTTTTAAATTTTATTACTTTTTTTTTTTGAGACAGAATCTCACTCTATTGCCCAGGCTGAAGTGCAGTGGTGTGATCATGGCTCACTGCAGCCTCCAACTCCCAGGCTCAAGCAATCCTCCCACCTCAGCCTCCCAAGTAGCTGGGACCACAGGCATGCACTACCATGTCTGGTTAATTTTATTTTTTTGTAGAGAAGAGATCTTGCTATGTTGCCTAGGTTGGTCTTGAACTCTTGGTCTCAAATGATCCTCCTACCTCGGTCTCCCAAAGTGCTGGGATTACAGGCGTGAGCCATGGTGCCCAGCCAAGATGTTGTTTTAATTGATACTAGTCCCCGCAAAGCTCACTGTGGAGCTTGGGTTTGCAGTTTCTTTCTGCCTTGAGACTGGTTTGGACTGGAGAAGGTTGCTTGCATTCAGCCCCACGCCTCGTTCCCTGAGAAGCATTCTGTTTCTCGCCCAGGTTGAGAAGCCTGGTGTTTCCTCTGTTTCTACCTTAACTCCTTCCTCATGAGGGGAACTGAGCTCTGAGGCATTTCCCATGAGGTTCCGTGAACCCAGCGCAGGGACCTTCTTCCCAGTATGGTGAGGTCGAAAGAGCCCCCTCCTCCCTGGCTCCAGGCAAAGAGGAGGGAAGCCCTACCTCACTGGAACCTGCTTGTAGGGATCCCAAGACGAAACTTCCCCAGGTCACTGGAAGGGAGGGAGCAGGAGAGACTCAAGAAAGAGCATGCTGTTGCTAGAACTAAGCTTCAAACTTTGAATCCTGCATTCTCCCTCACCTCCCACCCTCTGCTTCTTAAAAAATAATGATTGACAGCCTGGGCAACATAGCAAGACTCTGTCTCCACAAAAAAATAAAGATGAGCCAGGTATGGTGGCATGCACTTGTAGTCCCAGCTACTTGGGAGGTCAAGGCAGGAAGATCACTTGAGCCCAGGAGTTATCAAGACCAGCCTGGGCAACATAGCAAGACCCTGCCACTCCAAAGAAAACTTAAAAAATTATCCAGGCATTATGGCGCATGCCTGTAGTCCCAGCCACTCAGGAGACTGAGGCAGGAGGACTGCTTGTGTTTGAGGCTGCAGTGAGCTATGTTAATGCCACTGCACTCCAGCCTGGGCGACTCTGTGAGACCCTGTGTCTAAAAAAAATAAAATGCTGATTTAGAGGGGCCGGGCGCGATGGCTCACTTCTGTAATCCCAGCACTTTGGGAGGCCGAGGTGGGTGGACCAGAAGGTCAAGAGATAGAAACCATCCTGGCTAACATGGTAAAACGCCTTCTCTACTAAAAATACAAAAATCAATGGGCCTGGTGGCGCATGCCTGTAGTCTCAGCTACTCAGGAGGCTGAGGCAGGAGAATTGCTTGAACCCGGAAGGCAGAGGTTGCAGTGAGCTGAGATCATGCCACTGCACTCCAGCCTGGGCGACTGAGCGAGACTCCGTCTCAAAAAAAAAAAAAAAAAAAAAAAAAGCTGATTTAGGTATGGCTCAACTATTTTGTTACACACATTATTGATATGAAGATGATGTCCAAATTTACCTATAATGCAAGAATTTATACCAGATGGAGAATGTTCTCAGATATTTAGTTTCTCCTGCTGATAGAAATTAGGAAGAGGGGTGTGTCCATCCTCAGGGGGGCCCTGGACCCCAACCAGGTTGGCTTTCTTGGTTACATGCTGTCACGGAATTGGACGTCTTTCCTTTAGCACCATCAGATGCCAACAGATTCTAGATGAATGTCTGCCTCTGCTCCAGGACGGAAGGGAGGAGGGTTATGGGCACCGCTTTATTCTCGGTGACTGGAGCCCAGGGAATCCGTATTGAAGAAAGAAGGGAAGAACAGGAGAGGGAGAAAGTGAGAGGAAGAAATAAAGGAAGGGAGAAAAGGGAGAAGGAAGACGAGAAGAAGGAAAGGAAGAGAGGAAGGAAGGGCAGGAGGCAAGAAGAGAGAAGGAAGAAGAAAAATCAACCATGGAAGATGGAAAGAGCTTCAAGACCCAGGATCTGCCACCTCCAACCAGCTCAGGCATCTTCCTGACCCCTGGGTGGGGGCTCTGAGCTGGAGAGCCCAGCTTCCTCCCTGCCTGCCCTCGGGGCTGGCTCACCAACCAACCTTTACCTCCTGGAGCTCTCCGTTGGGGAAGGCTGGGGAGATGACAGATCTGAGCCGTTTCCATTTCTCATGTTCAGAGATGATAAGGCCCGATTCCAACATTCTGTTTCAATCCAGCTTCTAAAGCAGATCAAGTGAATGGGAGCAGGTACAGCTTAGGTTACAGAGCGTAGCTTGGGAGTTTCTCCAAGGAAGGATTAGATAGATGCACTGCCAAAAATATTTCTTTTTTGAAGGAGTCAGATCATATGTGACATTGTCTTCTTCCCAGAGCATTCAGAAGGAGTGTGACACCAAGGTAGACTGTAGGGGGCAGGACGGCGGGTGACATTTGGGCAGATTTGGGAGCCATAAGCAGAGAGCTAACCCTGGAAACACTCCTGGAGTGGGGGCACCTCTATCACTAGTATTGGGGGTCTCAAAGGAGATTCCTCTGCAGAACCAGCTGAACTCTGTCTTTGCTGGGAGTTAAGCTGAGGAAAGACTTAGGCATGAATCTTTCAGACCCATTGTTTTTTTCAGCCTGAGGGAAGACTGTAGAAATCTCGCCTGAAGAAAGGCTAGACCTCTCCTGCACCCGCCACCACCCTCTCCCCAGTGTGAAGACGCTCAGGTACCTGAAGGGCCTGTGACTCGCCAGGGCCACAGGGCTGATGTGAACCAAAACCGGGACCAGAGACCAGAGACCAGGTCTGTGGCATTTGCCACTAACAGTAAGCTGAAAAGAGTAGGGAAGAAACTTTCCCAAAAATCTGCTTCGAACATGTTTTGGCACCATTTAATGTTTGTACTACTGAATTAAAGGTGAGAGGAAGGGTGACTATGAAACCTATTAAAATGCAATCCTGGCCCTAAAGATCCCAACACTTAACAACTTGGCCTTCCCAAGATCTCCCAGATGCCCTGAGGCATTGACAGCCACTTGACAAAGGCCTGCAATGCATGACGGCAAGTGCTGGGATCCTAGATGCCTTGACCTATGGGTATTTTAGCTTCAGCCAGTGGATGAATCATGTTGGTTTAGGTGCCCCCATTGAGTCCTCTCCACATGAGCCTGTCTTTGTTTCACAAAAGCCATCACCCATTCCAAGCAACTTCCCGCATCTTAGATGCAAGATTATGAAGAGCCAGACCAAATTTTCAAAGCCATCAGAGTGTGAAATTAATATATGAATATGAAAAGGGGCTTCTTTGAGAAGACATTTATGCAGCCGACAAACATGAAAAAAAAAGCTCATCATCCCTGGCCATTAGAGAAATGCAAATCAAAACCACAATGAGATACCATCTCACGCCAGTTAGAATGATGGTTATTAAGTCAGGAAACAACAGATGCTAGAGAGGATGTGGAGAAATAGGAACGCCTTTACACTGTTGGTGGGAGTATCAATTAGCTCAACCATTGTGAAGACTATGTGGTAATTCCTCAAGGATCTAGAACTAGAAATACCATTTGACCCAACCATCCCATTACTGAGTATATACCCAAAGGATTATAGATCTTTCTACTACAAAGACACATGCACACGTGTGTTTATTGCAGCACTATTCACAATAGCAAAGACTTGGAACCAACCCAACCCAAATTTCCATCAATGATAGACTGGGTAAAGAAAATGTGGCACGTATACAACATGGAATACTATGCAGCCATAAAGAGGGATGAGTTCATGTCCTTCGCAAGGACATGGATGAAGCTGGAAACCATCATTCTCAGCAAACTAACACAAGAACAGAAAACAAAACACCACATGTTGCCATTCATAAGTGGGAATTGAACAATGAGAACACGTGGACACAGGGAGGGGAACATCACACACTGGGGCCTGTCGGGATGGGGGCTACGGGAGGGATAGCATTAGGAGAAATACCTAATGTAGGTGGTGGGTTGATGTGTGCAGCAAACCACAATGGCACGTGTACACCTATATAACCAAACTGCACTTTCTGCACATGTCCTCCAGAACTTAAAGTATAATTTAAAAACACAAAGAAAAAGAAAAGAGGCTTCAAGCTTACTAGCTGATGATTAATTCTTGTATCTGGTTAGAGTGGGGGAAAGGAAACTGCCGTCTCTGAAAGTCAAAGTTTAACTTGCTTCTGTTCAAGAAAACCAATGGAAGAAGCAGCCTACCCTTTAGTTGATTAAAAAAAAGGGTGTAGAACTCCTTCTACAGATGGACTTGAAGAGACAGACACCAAGACCCAAAACAAAACAAAATGGTAAATAACTCTTAAAAAATATTCTTCAAGCCAAAGTATCCTGGTTGGCAAGCCTAGCTTTCCGATTATTTCCTAAAACCTTATTATCATGCAACCTCCCTATTATTTTCCTCCACTTAGGGTACGGTAGTCCCACCTTATCCAAAGCTTCGCTTTCCAAAGTTTCAGTTACCCGGAGTCAACCACAGTCATATGGTTTGGCTCCGTGCCCCCAACCAAATCTCATCTTGAATTGTACTCCCATAATTTCCATGTGTCGTGGGAGGGACCTTGTGAGAGATAATTTGAATCATGGGGGAGGATTCCCTCGTACTGTTTTCGTGGTAGTGAATAAGTCTCACGAGATCTGATGGTTTTATCAGGAGTTTCCACTTCTGCGTCTTCCCCATTTTCTCTTGCTGCCACCACGTTAGAAGCGCCTTTCACCTCCCACCATGATTCTGGGGCCTCCCCAGCCATGTGGAACGTCTTGGATATGTCTTTATCAGCAGTGTGAACACGGACTCAAACACACGGTTTTCAAATATTACATGGAAAATTCCAGAAACAAAAACATTCGTAAGTTTTAAACGGTACACTGTTCTGAGTAGTACGATAAAATATTGCACTGTCCCACTCCATCCCACCTGTGATGTGAATCACCCCTTTATCCAGTGTGTCCACTCTGTCTAGATTATCCACAAATAAGTTACTAGTAGCCAGTTGGTTATGAGATCAACTGACAGGGTATTGAAGTGCTTAGATGCAAGCAGCCCTTACTATATAATGGCCCTGCAGTGCAAGAGTAGTGATGCTGGCAATTCAGAGATGCCACAGAGAAGCCATAGAGTGCTTCCTTTAAGTGAAAAGATGAAGGTTTTTGACTTAAAAAGAAAAATATGTATGCTGAAGATGCGAAGATCTGTGGTGAGAACAGACTGCTATCCACGAAATTGTGAGGGAGGAAAAAGAGATTTGTGCTATTTTTGCCATTGCACCTCAAACTTGATCACAGGTATGTATATATAGGGAAAAGCATAGTATGCATAGGGTTTAGTACTATCCAAGGTTTCAGGCATCCACTGAGGGTCTTGTAACATATCCCCCACAGATAAGAGGCACAGGAATACTATGTAAATTAAAATCTGAGTATTTAATTTCAAGGATACAGCCTGTCTTAGTCCACTTTGTATTGCTCTAATAGAATACCATTGATGGGTAATTTGTAAAGAACAGAGATTTATTTGGCTCATGGTTCTGGAGACTGGGCAGTCCAAGATCAAGGGGCTGCATTTGGTGAGGGCCTGCATGCTGCATCAGCACGTGGCAGAAGGGCAACTGAGCACCCGAGACAGAAAGAGGGGTCAAGTTTCATCCTTTCATAGGAGCCCATTGCCTCAGTAATTAGCTCACTCCTGAGATAACTAGCACACTCTGCCAATAACTCACCCACTCCTGAGATAACTAGCACCCTCTCCCAATAACTCACCCACTCCTGAGACAACTAGCACCCTCTCCCAATAACTCACCCA
>NW_012117710.1:4728376-4738843 GCF_000951035.1 Colobus angolensis palliatus | reverse complement strand
CCAATAACTCACCCACTCCTGAGATAACTAACACCCTCTCCCAATAACTCACCCACTCCTGAGATAACTAACACCCTCTCCCAATAACTCACCCATTCCTGAGATAATTAGCACCCTCTCCCAATAACTCACCCACTCCTGAGATAACAGCATTAATCTCATCACCTGTTAAAAGACTCCACTTCCCAATACTGTTATGTTGGTAATTAAATTTCAACATGAGTTTGCAGGGGAGCACTTCCTATTATGATTTCTTTTACTATCTCATTCCCATCTACCTCCCAGCTTTTTATCAGGTATCCTACGTGCTCTTGCCATGTTGAAATCCTTAGTTTTTACTGTATGCAGAATATTGCAGGGCCCTTTGCCCCATTCTGTTTTGAGACTAATCATTTTTAAGAGTTCAGTTTCCATTGGGATCACCAATAGTCAAAATGAAACAGACATTTTTACCACCGAAAAAGTGACAGTCAATTCCCCACCTTTCTTCCTAACTCCTCAAACCACCTTCTCATTTCTGTGTGCATAGATTTGCTTTTGTCTGTTCTTGGATGTCATACAGATGGCATCAAACTGTAAGTATTCCTTCGTGTATAGCCTCCTTTGCACAACATAATGCTTGTGAGATTCACACACACTGGTGTGTGTATCAGTAGTTTGTTCTTATTGCTGAGAAGTAGTCCATGATATGGATGTGCCAAGATTTGTTTATCCATTTTCTGTTGATGAACATTTGGATTATGATTGAGGCTGCTGTGAACATTCTTGTACAAGTTTTTGGTTTGGGGACACATGTTTTCATTTCTTTTGGATAAGTACCTAGGTAAATAATTGCTGAGTTATAGGGTAAATGTATGTTTAATTTTATAAGAAACTGGAAAACCGTTTTTCAAAGTGGTTAAGCCATTTCCACTCTCACCGGCATTGTATGAGAGTTCCAGTTGCTCTACAGCCTCAGCAACATTTGGTAATGTCAGTCTTTTACATTTGTAGCCATTCTGGTGGGTGTGAAATGGCTTTTCTCCTTTTCTATTTGCCAACTCCTATTCATCCTTCAAGCCTGCTCAGAAACCATCTTTTCTAGGTAGCTTTCTTGATTTACTTTGTGTTCCCTATAGAACTCTCAAGCCTTTGTGCTGCTTTTTTTTTTTTTTTTTTTTGAGACCGGGTCTCACTGTTACCCAGGCTGGAGTGCAATGGTGAGATCATAGCTCATGGCAGACTCAATCTTCTGGGCTCAAGTGATCCTCCAGCCTCAGCCTCCTGAGTAGTTGGGACTATAGATGTGTACTACCATGCCCGGCTAATTTTTTAGAATATTTTGTAGAAACAGGGTCTCTTGTTTCCCAGGCTAGTCTTGAACTCCCGGTCTCAAGTGATCCTCCCAGTTTAGCCTCCCAAAGTGTTGGGATTACAGGCGTGAGCCGCTGTACCCGACCTTAGTTTTGTGTTGAACTTGCATTATCTGTTAAACTGTCTCTTTCCTTCACAGAACCATGAACCATGAACACAAGGGCATGTTCTTTAAATATCTTTGTTCCTTTCTGTGCCTGTCAATATGCCTGACCTATGGGTAAAAGCACCAAAAAAGCCTGATAAATGAATGAGGGCTAGAGATGGAGGTAATGGTTGGTTGTTGGTATTGAAATATTGGCATTTCTGATTCTTTTAAATGGGAATTTCAAGAGACATTTAGGTTAAGCTGTACAAAATGTGATCAGTATATTGATTAATGGTGTCCAATATCATCTTGCATGGTTTTGATGTCTACCCTGGTCCTCAAATATTTTTGCAAACAACATTGATCACAGCATTAAAATTTGTTTTGTTTGCATCCTGAAAAGAAAAGAGGGAGAAAATGAAACTTGGTAGCTGTGTCCACAGCACATAAAACACTGGTTAATTGTGGCTTTTATATGGAATCCTTTCTAAGAAAAATTTAACCCCCATAATGACATTTCCACCAGGACCTGAGCATGCAAATTGGAGGAGGGTGGCTTTGGCTGAGGGGTGGTGGCAGCAGCTTCTGTTCCATCTTCATGGTGATTGCTACCATCCTCGAGTTGAGTGTTGAATTTGTCAGTCTAAGTCAACCCCCACTGAACTCTAATATTCTCTCTTTAGCTCCACTCAGATACCAGCTATTTCAAGAAGATCCTGGAAAGGGGGATCCTTGCCTTGTACCTGATTCAGGGCTCAGGAGCAACTGAGCTTCATGGATGGGTTTAGTACAGATCCAATCTCCAAGCCACTGGCTATGGCTCCATGTTCCTGAGGCTAAGAGAACTTTGGGAGATGGAAATAAAATGTTGTCTCCCCAGGGCACAGAGGACATATGATGCTTCCAGGAAAAGTAAAAATATGAATCTTGGGATTCCATGGTGTGAATCTACCTGAGCTGGAGGCTGTGAAGGAGTCTTATTTCCATCCAGCGAGTCAAGCCCTGTTTTCCTATAGAGAATTCAGTGGCAAGGTCTCTCACTGTTGCCTTGGATCTTGGTTACAGCCCTGTTTTCTTCTCACCCTCCCACCCTCACCTCTTCATTTCAAAGCGGTTCAAGACAAAGGTCAAAAGAATTGGAATTACTTGAACAGGCCAAGGGATCCCAATCGTTGGGGGTGGGGGGAGGCCTCTGAAACACACTGCGTTAGTCCATTTTCATACTGCTGATAAAGACATACCTGAGACTGGGTAAATTATAAAGAAAAAGAGGTCTAATGGATGCACAGTTTCACGTGGCTGGGGAGGCCTCACAATCGTGGCGGAAGGCAAAAGGCACATCTTACGTGGCAGCAGGCAAAGAAAGAATAAGAGCCAAGTGAAAGGGGTTCCCCTTATAAAACCATCAGATCTCGTGAGACTTATTCAGTACCATGAGAACAGTCTGGGGGAAACCGCCCCCATGATTCAGTTCTCTCCCACCGGGTCCCTCCCACAACACGTGGGAATTATGGGAACTATACAGTTCAAGATGAGATTGGGGTGGAGACGCAGCCAAACCATATCACACACTTTTCTTTCAATATTCCAAAAACGTTCCACTGAATGGCAGAGGCCTGAGTCCAGGAATATCAGTCTCTAAAAAAACTATACTGTCACATGCCATGTCGTATTTCTTCTTTTGCAGGGAATAAATTAGGAAACAGTTTGTAGATGTAGTAGAATTCCATATTGCTGCTGAGTGATAAGTAGGATTTTGTCTTAGTTCATTTGGGCTGCTACAACAACATATAAACTGAGTAGCTTATAAAGAACCGAAATTTAGGCCAGGCACAGTGGTTCACGCCTGTAATTCCAGCACTTGGGGAGGCTGAGGCGGGCGGATCACCTGAGGTCAGGAGTTCGAGACTAGCCTGGCCAACATGGAGAAACCCCATCTCTACTGAAAATACGAAATTAGCCGGGCGTGGTGGCGCGTGCTTGTAATCCCAGCCACTCAGGAGGCCGAGGCAGGAGCATCACTTGCAAACGGGAGGCAGAGATCGTGGTGAGCCGAGATCGCGCCATTGCACGCCAGCCTGGGCAACAAGAGCGAAGCTCCATCTAAAAAATAAATAAATAAACAGAACAGAAATTTATTTTTCACAGTTATGAGGGCTGGGACATCCACGGTCAAGGTGCCAGCAGATTTGTCATCTAGTGAGGGCCACTTCCTGGTTCATAGATGGCACCTTCTCACTGTGTCATCACATGGTGGAAGGGGCAGTGCAGCCCTCTGAGGCCTTTCTTACTAGGACACTAATCTCATTTATAAGGACTCTGCCTCATGATCCAATCATCTCCCAAAGACCCCACCCCTGATACCATCACATTGGTCGACAAACACTCAGACCGTGGCAGATTTAAATAAGGAAAAGTAGTCTCATCTAGGAGGTGGAGGCGTGGCGAGGTTGCATAAAGTCAAAAATCAGAAGGGTTGTCGCCAGTTGTTGAGGCTGATCAGCCTACCCACAAAAATGAGGCTTTCTCGATTTTAAAAGAAGCCTAAATTCACCTGATTGGGGAAAAGCTACAGGATTTCGTTTTCAAAAGAATAACATGTAGGGAACAACATAGTTCTCCCAAAGGTTTGTTCCTAGTGCCCGTGGAGGGCACGTTAGTGCGATGAGGCTTTGGTCTTGGAGGTGTTTGGCCCCTGTCGTAGTCTGTTCTTATGCTGCTAATAAAGACATACCCAAGACTAGGTAGTTTGTAAAGAAAAGAGTTTTAATGGGCTGACAGTTCCACATGGCTGGCGAGGCCTCACTATCCTGGCAAAAAGTGAAGGAAGAAAGAAGGCGCATCTCACGTGGTGGCAGGCAAGAGGGCACGTCCAGGAGAACTGTCTTTCAGAAAACCATCAGGTCTCATGAGACTTCTTCACTAGCATGAGAACAAAATGGGAAAAACTTGCCCCCATGATTCAATCACCTCCCACTGGGTCCCTCCCACAACACGTGGGAATTGTGGGAGCTACAATTCAAGATGAGATGTGGGTGGGGACAGAGTCAAACCATACAAGCCCCCAAGAGTCAGCAGTCTTCTTGCATATATACAGACATATTAAAATTTTTGTCATCTTTTCTACTTCAAAGACCAGATGTGCCCAGTCTTTCACGTTGAATTGCACCTCAAGTGTTGTTCTAAAGAAGGAGGCACTCTGCTTTCATCTGGGTTTTTAGCCCCACCAATAAAAAACTAGAAATTTACTTGTAATATGTTGAAAAAAAGAGGGATTCTTCCAGACCTCCTGGGCTTAGTCTTCCTCCATCTTCCTATGGCAGGTAATAATCCAGTATGGTTCTCTAGGGGTGGGTCACAGGACTCTTGAAGACGTCATGTAATTTCCATGATTTCTCCTGGGTGTGGAGCATGGAGTTGGGAAGACAGGGCAAGAGTGGATGGTGACTGGGGCTTTGTAGAGGTCTTAATATTGAATAAAATGCAGCAGGAATGAAAATGCTCAAGGGTTCTGGAGGCTTCCAGTTTAATGAAAGTATGTAGCACTAGGTAGCAAGATATATCTCAAGCAAATTATGTAAAGTTTGAAACTTTGGTATGACAAGTAAACTATAAAAAATGTTAAAAACAAGTGATAGCAGCCTAGAAGAATGCAAGAAAAAAGAAAACAAAAAACAGAGAACAAAGAGAAAACAAAATAATAAAATGGCAAATTTAAGCCTTAACATATCCATAACTGTATTAAATGTAAATTGTCTAAATATACCACTTCAAGACAAAGGATGGCAGAGTGGATGAGAAACATGATCTAACTATAAGTAACACAATTCACGTAGAATGACATACATAGGTTGAAAATGAAAGTACTGAATTAAAGTAATTGAAACCATACAATATTCTCTGACCATAATGGTATCAAAACTAAAAATCAGTAACAGATAACAAGATTATCTTCAAAGATATTGAAAACCAAATGACGCACTTCTATATTTCCACCTGTCAGATGGGATGTATTAGAGAAATAAAACACATTGAACCAAATGGAAAGGAAAATGCAACATATAATAATTTGTGAAATGAAGCTAAAACAGTGTTGAGAGGGAAGGTTATAGCAAAGTATTTACATTAAAAGAGAGGAAAAGTCTTAAATCAATGATCTAAACTCCTGCTTCCAGAAACTAGAAAAAAAGAATAGCAAAATAAACCAAAACAGCAGAAGGAAAGATATAATAAAGAGGAGACATCAATAAAACTGAAAATATAAAAAGAGTGAGAATCAGTGAAACCAAAGCTATTTCTTTGAAATGTTCAAGAAAATCAAAAACTTCTAGACAAAGTGACAAAGAAAAAAAGACAGAAGATACAAATTATTAGTATAATGAATGGGCCGGGGGAGATCCCCACAAATTCTGTAAACATTAAAATAAGGGACTATTACAAACAGCTCTACACACATAAATTTGATGTTAGATGAAATGGATGAATTCCTTGAAAAGTACCAACTACCAAAACTTGTCCAGTATGAAATAGATTATCTGAATATCCCTATAACTATTAAGAAAAATGAATTCATAATTGAAAATCTACAGAAAAAGAGATCTCCAGATGGACTCACCGAAGAACTCTACCAAATACTTAAAGAAGAATTGATACTAATTACACAGTCTCTCCAGAAAACAGAATAGAGGAGAACACTTCCTAACTCATTCTATGAAGCCAGTACTACCCTGATACCAAAACCAAAGACAGTACAGAAAACTGCAGAACAATGTCACGCATGAATATAGACAAAAAATTATTAACAAAATATTAGCAAATAGAATTCAACAATACATAAAAAGCATTATATGCCGTGATTAAGTGGAATTTGTCCTAGAGATACAAGGCTGGTTAAACATTTGAAAATCAATAAATGTAATCGATCATCTTAACATGCTAAAGAAGAAAAATCACATAATCACATCAATTGATAAGGAAAAACTATCTGACAAACGCAACAGCCATTTATATAAAAACTCTCAGAAAACTAGGAATAGAGGGCAACTTCTTTAACATGGTTTTAAAAATCTACAAAAACCTACAGCTAACATCATATTTAAGGGCAAAAGACGGAATGCTTTTGCCCCAAGATGAGGGGCAAGACAAGGATGTCTGCCGTCAGTACTGCTATTCAACACAGTATTAAAAGTTCTAGCCAGCATGAAAAGTAAAGAAAAGGAAATGAAAGACATATGGATGAGAAATGAATAATTAAAACTGTCCCGATATGCAGATGGCATAATCGTCTACTGAGAAAATCCCAAGGAATTACACACAGTACTTCATAGAACTCATAAGTGAATTCAGTAAGGTGTAGTACATAAGAGGAACATACAAAAAGTAATTTTTTCCTCTATTCTACCTGTGGACACGCAGAAACCAAAATAAAAAATACAATACCATCTACAATCACTAAAAAAAAAAGAGAAAGAATTACTTAGGTGAAAATCTAACAAAGTACGCACCTGACTTGCATGCTGAAAGCTACAAAATGGTTACTAAATAAATAAAATAAGCACTTTAAGAAAAGGAGAGATATTCCATGTTCATGGATAAGGCTCATCGTAGGAATGATGTCAACTCTCCCCCAAGAATTTCGGACTTAACACAATTCCTATCAAAATGGCAGCCAGGACTTTTTTTTTTTTTTTTTTGTAGATATGGACCAGATTAGTCTAAAATTTACATGGAAGGGTAAAGAAGCCGGAATAGCTAAAACAATTCCATAAAAGAAGAGTGAAGTGGGAAGAATCTATCTGATATCAAGACTAGCTACAGTAATCAAGACGGTGTGCTACTGGCAGAGGGTGAGAGACATAGATTAAAAGAATCAAATAGAAGATCCAGAAATAGCCCCACACATGTATGGCCAACAGCTTTTTGACAAAAGTGTGAAAGCAATACAATGGAGGAGAGAAAACCCTTTCAAAAAATAACAAATTGAAAACAAATTGTTAGCAAATTAAAGACAAAAAACCCAAAATGGGTATTGAATTGCTATATGATTGCCCCAACAAGTTAATATCCTCAGCCTAAAACGGAAACCTCCATGTAAATGTTACACTTACACAAAAACTAACCCCAAAGGGATCATGGACTTAATATAAAATATAAAACTAAAACTTTTAGAAAAAACAGGCCAAGTGCGGTGGCTCACACCTGTAATCCCAGCGCTTTGGGAGGTCCAGGCGGCTGGATCACCTGAGGTCAGGAGTTCAAGACCAGCCTGGCCAACATGGTTAGGCTGTCTCTACTAAAAATACAAAATTAGCCAGGCGTGATGGCACACACCTGTAATCCCAGCTACTCGGGAGGCTGAGGCAGGAGAATCACTTAAACCCGGGAGGCGGAGGTTGCCATGAGCCGAGATTGCGCCACTGCACTCCAGCCTGGGTGACAGAGTGAGACTCTGTCTCAAAAAAAAAAAAAAAAAAAGGAGAGAGAAAGAAAAGAAAAGCATAGAAAATCTTTAGGACGTAGGGCCTGGTAAAGCATTCTTGGGCATGATGCCGAAGTATGATCTATACACGAAAAAAGATCAATAAATTGAACTTCATCAAAATTAAAAGTATTTGCTGTGTGAATGACCCTGGGAAGAGCAGAAGAGCCACACTACAGACTAAGAACAAATATTTGCAAACCATGCTTCTAACAAAGTACTCACCCAGAATATATAAGGAATTCTTAAACTGAACAGCTAAAAAATAAATAAATAAATAAAAATAAAAAAATCCAATTAGAAAATGGGCCAAGGACAAGACATTTTACTGAAAAGGATATTTGATGGCAAATACGTCCATGAAAAGATGCTCAGCATCGCTACCTAGAAGGGAAATGCAGATTAAAACCGCAATGAGACGTTGCCACACACCTATCAAGTTGGCTAAAAGAAAAACTAGTGACAGGACTAAATGCTGTCGAGGAGGTGCGGAAAATGGTTTCCTCCCACATTGCTGGTGGGATGTAAAAGGCTACGATTGCTCTGAAAAACAGTCTGGCAGTTTCTTACAAAAAGAAACACACGTCACCGGGTGACCTAGCACTCGCATTCCTGGCGATTTCTCCCTCTGGAGGGAAAACTTAACGTAGGCACAGAAGCCCACACGCAAATGTTCACAGCAGTTTGATTTATATAAACCAAAATCTGGAAGCAGGGGAAGGGTTACATAAACAATGCCACCGTACTGTGGAATACTGTTTCGACATAAAAAGGAACACGCAGCCACTTAGATGGAGCTCAAGTATGTTGGACTGAGTTTAAAAAAAAAAAAAAAGTCCATCTCTGAAAGTCGTATCTACATAAAAGATTCTCAAAATGACAAAATTATAGTGACGGAAAACAGATGAGTGGTTGCCAGGTAAGGATGTCACAGATGAGGCGGGTGGCTGTGACCACAGAGGGGCAGCTTGGTGGCCTTTCTGGGGGCGGACGGTTCTGTATCTCGATGACAGTGGGTTTTGTGTGAATCTGCAGCAGTGGTGAAATGGCATAGCGCTCTAGACACATGATACACCAATTGTGCTCATCTCAGTTGTCTGGGTTTTCTCTTGCACTGTAGTTACGTGAAATGTAACCACTGAGAGAATTTGAGTAAAGGGCACAGCAGCAGTGGTAGCAGCAGGAAGGCGCTAACGTCGGTGGAACTATTTTTATTTATTTATATTATTTTTTTTGAGAATGTGGACCATGAGAACCCCTGGGTGACCTTCCCTTGCCTGTAAGAGCCAGTAGCTTTTAATTGTCCATTTGTAGGGACTGCATAAATACACGGTGTAATAATGGAACAGTGGAAATCTCTGCAGCAACTTAATGCATTGAATGAATTAATATATTTAATGCAGCCATTTAATGTATTCAGACAAATCCAATTTCTGGATTTGTCTGAATCCATGCCAATGTGTCAGATCAGATAGAATCTCTTTTTTTTTTTTTTTTTTGAGATGAAGTCCCGCTTTTCTGTCGCCCAGGCTGGAGTGCAATGATGCAATCTCAGCTCACTGCAACCTCCACCTCCTGGGTTCAAGTGATTCTCCTGCATCAGCCTCCTGAGTAGCTGGGATTACAGGTACCCGCCATCATGCCCAGCTAATTTGTGTACTTTTGTAGAGACGGGGTTTCTTCATGTTGGCCAGGCTGCTCTTGAACTCCTGACCTCAGGTGATCCACTCACCTCGGTTTCCCAAAGTGCTGGGATTACCGGCGTGAGCCACTGCACCCAGCCTCAGATAGAATCGTTTTTTCTGCAGAGTTGGTTGGAAGACCTTGAAGCTCTCTAGACCAGGAAAGACTTTCTCCTTTTGTGCAATTTTTGTGCAAATGGAGGCTGAACTTTTGAGTCTGGACCAAATGCAGTTGCCGTGGAAGCAAAGGGTCTCCTTTTATTGCTGTGCTCTTCTCCCTGAGATCCCGGCAGTCATTGGGTACGACGGTTTTTCCACAGGATGGTGCAGCCACAGAACATGAGGCAGGGAGGGCTGCAGCGTGCTAAGGTTCAATCACGTCTTCCACGATGCGATGGAGGAAAAAATAAGATGCAAAGCCTAAGGCTTCCCCCGGCCTCTGACTGACCGATGTCCATGTCCTGAGGGCCAATTCCTTGGTGCATGATCTGAGCTCCTTGCAGGGAAGAGACTTCAGCATGGGTCTCCCCATTACTGAACCCTGTTCTGTCTGGCAGGGACCTTGTTATTTGAAATGACCTTACTTACTGGTTTCTGTCTGTCCATCCCCCCCAGAACATCAGCTTTGTGAGTGAAGACAATGACTTCATCTGTCTTATCTGTCCCCAGCACGTAGAAGTGGCTCAGCTCCTGGCAGGCCCTGGGGAAGGTTCCAGACAGCTTAAGATTCCCCTCCAGGGTTTACATCATAGAGATCCGGAAGGCTCTCTGTCCTCAAGTTGCAGCCTTTTGTTTTGTTTTGTTTTGAGACAGAATCTCGCCCTGTCCCCCAGGCTGGAGTGCAGTGGGGCACTCTCGGCTCACTG
>NW_012117710.1:4719808-4726227 GCF_000951035.1 Colobus angolensis palliatus | reverse complement strand
GACTTAACATTTAAATGCAGTACAGGCAGGCCCTATATATCGAAAGGTGACAAACACACTCAGTGCACAGCCTCTGTAAACCAGCCAGAACCAGCCCATGGCCGTGGTCTCTTATCTGGAGAAAGTTACTGAAATTAGCTTCTTGTCCGATCAAAGCTGTAGATGTGTCTGGTGGAGCGGAAGATCAGTTAGCATCTGGTGGCGAATGAGCTGCAATTGTTGCTTATCTCAGCAGCAAGGGTATGACACAGGCCACCAGGAGTGCCCCTGTCTCTGTCGACAGGCTTGACAAGATGTTCATGTTCTGGGCCTGGAGAAGGCCACTGAGAGCTGCAGGGCACCCACAAAGCTCCCTCTGGGGTATTCAGTGGGCTGCTGGTCATGTGTTCCCCTCTCCACCCCAGCAGCCCAATCTCTTGCAAGATCTTCCCTTCTAAAAAGAAAGAGGATGTTTTACACCCACTTATTCCCAGGCAGGACACGTGCTTTGGTTTCAAAATGCCAGGCTTGTCCCTGAGCCAGGTGACTTTTGATGACACTGGCCCCAGTTCAGGGCAGGACATAGCCTGATCCCATGAGGGTGCCTCCCTGCCAGCCTGGGGGATTTTAAATGCAGTGTGATGGTTATTATTGAGCGTCAACATAATTGAATTGAAGGATGCAAAGTATTGTGTTTCCAAAGGAGATTAACGTTTGAGTCAGTGGCCCGGGAGAGGCAGACCCACCCTCAATCTGGGTGGGTACCATCCAATCAGCTCCCAGCTCAGCTGGAATCAAAGCAGGCAGAGGAACGTGGAAGGACTTGGCTTGCTGAGTCTTCCCGTCTTCATCTTTCTCCCGTGCTGGATACTTCCTGCCCTCAGACATCAGAATCCAAGTTCTTCAGCTTCTGGACGCCTGGACTCACACCAGTGGTTTGCCAGGGGCTCTTGGGCCTTTGGCCATAGACTGAAGGCTGCACTATGGGGTTCCCTACTTCTGAGGTTTTAGGGCTCGGACTAATCCACCATTGGCTTCCTTGCTTCTCAACTTGCAGATGGTCTATTGTGGGTCTTTACCGTGTGATGGTGTGAGCTGACTCTCCTAAATAAACTCCTTTTCATGTGTACTTGTATCCTATTAATTCCGTCCGTCGCGAGGACCCTAAAACATGCAGATTGCACAGCCTTGACAACCAGGTCATGAGTCCTCATTAGGGTTTGCACAGACTCAAGGGCACTTGTTGGGAGTGCTGCTATCTGAGAAGGACTGTCTATCCCTGTGGTCCTCACACCAACAGGACAATTCACAGCATCCTGCACCCCGTGTTGGCTCCTGGGCAGGTGGGATGGTGTCAACTTGCCTCTTGCTCTCCCTCTTGCTTTCTGGGTTCCTTCTCTCCCTTTAGGGGTTCCCTTTGGCATCACCCAGGGTCTGTGAGGGTAAAGACAAGATTTTTGCACCTAAATGTGCTCTCCTGTCTGTCTCCTAGTTTCTGAGACCTGTTCAGGCTGCTATCACAGAACACCAAAGACTGGGCAGCTGGTAAACAACAGAAATTTATTTCTCATCGTTCTGGAGGCAAGAACATCAATGAGCTGGCAGATTCCGTGTCTCGGGAGACCCCCTTCTTGGTTCACAGATGATGCCGTCTTGCTATATCCTCATGTCATGTGGCAGAAGCAGTTGGGAGTTCACTGCAGTCTCTCTTTTAGTTTTTTAGACAGCCTTGCTCTGTCACCCAGGCTGGAGTACAATGGCATGATCTTGGCTCACTGCAACCTCCACCTCCCGGGTTCAAGCAATGCTCCCGCCTTACTTTCTCAAGTAGCTGAGATGACAGATGCCAGTCACTGCATCTGGCTAATTTTTTGTATTTTTAGTTGATCCACCTGCCTCAGCCTCCCAAAGTGCTGGGATTCCAGGCATGAGCCACCATGCCTGGCCTGCAGTCTCTTTTATAAGGGACACTCATCTCCCTCACGAGGGTTCCATCCCCAAGACCCAATCACCCTCCAAAGCCCCTACCTTGGGGACCGCGAGGTCAGGAGATCAAGACCTTCCTGGCCAACATGGTGAAACCCCATCTCTACTAAAAATACCAAAATTAGCTGGGCGTGGTGGCACGTGCCTATAATCCCAGCTACTTAGGAGCCAAAAAAAAAAAAAAAAAAAAGTCCCCAGATCCAATCCCTATCACCTTGGGGATTAGGTTTCTACATAGAAATTTGGGGGAGACACAGACATTTAGTGTTTCTTCGTCAGCCTTGCTAGAGGTTTGTACATTTTCTTAACCCTTGTCAAAGGACCGACTTTTAATTCCACTTGTTTTTCCCTGTTGTTTTTTAAAAAGTTTTATTGCTTTCTCCTCTTATCTTTATTATTTACTTCCTTCTCCTTGCTTTCGTTTTCTTTTTTTTTTTTCTAATTTTTTAAGGTGGGAGTTTTTATGATTGATTTAAAACTTTCCTTCTTTTCTAAAATATTTAGTGCTACAAATTTCCTTCTCAGAACTATATTAGCTTCAACCTACCAATTTATTTGTATTTTCATTTTAATTTAGTAATATATATTACTGTAGTTATACACACATATAGATATCCATATCTATCTATACATAGATATCTTCATATATATAATTTCCTGAAGACTTTCTCTTTGACCCATGGTTTACTTAGAATTTTGTTTTCTAGATTTTGAATGTTTGCAGAATTTCCTTTTATTTTTCTGTCATTGATTTGTGGTTTGATTCCACTGTGGTCAGAGGCCATATTCTGCATAATTTCAACTCTTTTAAATATGTTGAGGTATGTTTTATAATTCAGGATATGTTCTGGCTTGAACGATTGATACGGTCAGGCTTGCTTTGTGTCCCCACCCAAATCTCATTTTGAATTGTAACCCCCATAATCCCCAGGTGTCAAGGGAGAGACCAGGTGGAGGCAACTGAACTACGGAGACAGTTTCCCCCATGCTATTCTCACGATGGTGACTGAGTTTTCATGAGATTCGATGGTTTTATAAGGGGCTCTTCCCCCTTCTCTCGGCACTTTGCCTTCCTGCTACCTTGTTCCCCCTTCACCTTCTACTGTGATTGTAAGTTCCCTGAGGCCTCCTCAGCCATGCTAAACTGTGAGTCACTTAAACCTTTTCCTTGATAAATTACCTAGTCTCCGGCAGTTCTTTACAGCAGTATGAAAATGGACTAATCATGTTCCATGGGTACTTGAAAAGAAAGTGTATTTTGCTGTTGTTGAATGGAGTTTTCTGTAAATAAACGTATTAATTCTGTTGGTTGTTGGTGGTAAGCTTTTGTATAAGCTGACTGATTTTTTGTCTAGTCATTCTATCAGCTGCTGAGAGTGTACAACTATATGTGTTGAAGTCTACGACTGTAATTGTAGACTTGCCTATTTCTTCTTTCAGGTCTATCAGTTTTTTCTTGACATATTTCAGTTCTTATTTTTGGCATAGACACATTTAGGATTGCCATGTTTTAATAGTGATTTGACCCTTTTATCATTCTTTAACTTCCCTTTCTGTCTCTGGAATTTTTCTTTGCTCTGCAGTTTATCTGATTTATATGCATCTATGTCTCCTTTCTATTGATTAATGTTTTTCCATTCTTTTCTTTCAATTTACCTATATCATCATATTTGAAGCAATATTACTGTAGAAGGCATAGAGATGGGTCATTTTCCCCTTTCTGTCAATCTCTCTTACGTTGGGTGAATTTTTATTGTTTCAGTCACAAAAGGCTTCACATTACATGATTTAATTTATAAAAGATGTTCAAAAATGGCAAACTGGAGAGACAGACAGTAGATTTGTGATTGTGTAGGCCTGGGTCAGGGTTTGCAGATGTGGGGAGGAAATGGTGAGTGACTAATAATGGGTACAAGGTCTGCTTTGGGGATGATAAAAACACTCTAAAATCGGAATAGGGTAATGATTACACAACTCTGTAAATGTGCTCAGAACCCCTGACTTGTACACTTTTAATGGGTGACAGTACGGTGTGGCATGTAAATTGTATCTTGGTAAAGCCGTTAGAAAAATAATAATAATAACAGGGCTGGGTGCAGTGACTCACGCCTGTAATCCCAGCACTTTGGGAGGCCCAGGTGGGTGGCTCACCTGAGGTCAGTAGTTCGAGACCAGCCTGGCCAACATAGTGAAACCCTGTCTCTACTAAAAATACAAAAATTAGCCGGGCGTGGTGGCAGGCACCTGTAATACCAGCTACACGGGAGGCTGAGGCAGGAGAATCACTTGAACTTGGGGGGCGGAGGTTGCAGTGAGCTGAGATTGTGCCACTACACTCCAGCCTGGGTGACACAGCGAGACTCCGCCTCAGAAAAATAAATAAATAATGGGGTTACATTTGGCCTCTGGCTGCAGTTTCTGAACCTCTGATCTTGACCAATGATCTACAGAGGACTCATTGGGCAGTTTTTATGGGGCCTACTTGGGTGACACTTGCAGGATATTATTCTGGCTAAAAGCAAAGAAACTCGCACAGCCTAAGGGAACCCCCCAGGGGAATGGGTTGGCCAGGCTGGAAGATGCTCATGGAAACTGAGAGCATAAGACTCCAGAAAACAGAAACCAACAGGTGCATTTTGATTTAGAAAAATGTAAATAGGTCATCGATGTGAGTACTGCACACATCACCAGCTGGTGCGAGAAGTGGCAGGGTTTTGACAGCTTCTGATGCAGAATTTGCACTTCCTGCACACACTTGGAAGACAGCCGTTCATGGCCTGCCTCTAGGGGACATAGTCACAGCCACACAACCCTCTAGATCCCTGACATCCTGTAATGTCCTTGGTTTAGCTGCCTCTGGCTCAACCTGACTCAACTCGCTCTTTCCTCAGTCCAGCCATGGTGATGAATTTCTCTTCCCGTTGGCTAGATGGGAGCAGCTTGTCAACAGAAGGCAAATTGGCTGGTGGTAGATTTGGTGAAACAACCTTGCTGAGAGCAGACAGGGGCATTGGGTGTTCTGACCACCTCAACCGCCACCTCGGCTAATCTGTGCTTCCTCATGCCATTAATCTTCTTGTTTTCCAATAACCTCTGCTAAGAGCAACCGAGATTCTTGGTGGTCTCACTGAGATTCCAGCGGGTTTCCAGTTTTAGTCTGAGCTAGATTCTGATTAATTTGGAAGGCAACAGAACATCCAGACGCCAGCTTTAGTGGTGATTGTCCTGGGTGTGATGAAAGACAATCAGAATTAGAGGCTACTCAAGAGGAGGAGAGACAGAGGCTGAGATGTAGTGTGTGGGTGTGGAAGAGTGAGCCTTAGCTGGCAAAGCTTTTAAGTCAAGAGTTAAGTAAGTCAATATTTCTCAAACTTCAAATTATATTTTTAAAATGCATGACACTTTCCAGTACAGATAATTCTGAATGGAAGATAGGACAGACCCGAGGTATAATTTCTTATCCAAAAGATCCTAAGTTGCCCCCAAATGAAATGCTGACTACAGTCCAGCTTCAGTTTGGGCTGGTTAAAACCAAGGTTGTGAATTTTAAGATGGACTATTTTAGGCTGAGCATAGTGGCTCACGCCTGTAATCCCCGCACTTTGGGAGGCCGAGGCAGGCAGATCACGAAGTCAAGAGATCGAGGCCATTCTGGCTAACACAGTGAAACCCCGTCTCTACTAAAAATATACAAAAGTAGCCAGGGGCATGGTGGCGGGCGCCTGTAGTCCCAGCTTCTTGGGAGGCTGAGGCAGGAGAATCGCTTGAACTCGGGAGGCGGAGGTTGCAGTGAGCCAAGATCACGCCATTGCACTCCAACCTGGGTGACATAGCAAGACTCCATCTCAAAAAAAAAAAAAAAAAGAGAGGCTTTTATTTATTTACTTAAAACCCTGCCTGTACGAATGGGTTGATGGTGATGCCTTGGAGTGGTTGGGTTGGGTCATCTCTGACCTACTTGTGAGGGCAGGTGTCCTGGTCTTCTGTCCCTGGTTTTCCTGTGGATGCCTGGGCAGCCAGGGTGGGATGGCTCACACATCCACTGGTGGACCCTGTTTCTTACCTGAAGTGCCCTGAGATGGTGGTGGTGGAAGCAATGGTGACAATGGGAATAAACTAACAAACACTAATATATCTAATATATCTTTGAAGTCTTCACACTGCTTTCCCACTCACTTCCCATGTAATCCTCAAAATAACCTAGTGTTGTATTATGGGAAAGAATGGCCGGGTGCGGTGGCTCATGCCTATAATCCCAGCACTTTGGGAGGCCAAGGCAGGCAGATCACCTGAGGTCGGGAGTTCGAGACCAGCCTGGCCAATATAGGGAAACCCTGTCTCTACTAAAAATATGAAATTAGCCAGGCGTGGTGGCACATGCCTCTAATCCCAGCTACTTGGGAGGCTGAGGCAGGAGAATCGCTTGAACCCGGGAGGCGGAGGTTGCAGTGAGC
>NW_012117710.1:4714511-4718326 GCF_000951035.1 Colobus angolensis palliatus | reverse complement strand
CGCCCGGTCTGGTTTGCTGTTTTCTTAGCACTGTGGGTCTCGCCTGGCCGTGGTATGAACCGGGGTACCCACAAGAGTCCTCTTCTGCAGTCACCCTCGAGCCCCTGGTGGAGGCCATGAGGGTGCTGAGGCCGCCAGGGCACCCGCGGCCAGCTCAGTGCACACTAGTGCTTCCTGCGGTGAGGCCCCCACATCTTGTGACATCTGGCTTCTCCTTTCCACAGGGTCTAAGTGTGGGGAAGTAAGGATCCTGCATCTGTGAGGGACAGCAGAGGTCACCCCTGCCTCTCCTTAGGGTCAGAGCATGAGATCGGGGTGGAGCCAGGGGTTCCCACAGCAGAGATGCAACAGCTCTGCACTCTTCCACCTGAGTCAACCCCACACCTTCTTGCTGGTGGGCGTGTAAACAGTGACCCGTGGAAGAAGTCACCTTGTCTAAGGGTAAATGAGTTCATGACTTTCACAGAGCACTTTGTGTGTGTGTGTGTGTGTGTGTGTGTGTGTGTGCCGGAAGTGCCTCGTTTTCTGGAAAGCATGCCAGGCTGGCCACGCCAGCCTGTGTCCCCGGCACCCTGTGAGTGAGGCCTCTGCCCAGGTGGGCGAATTTTCTCACTCACACTGGGGACATGAGTGTATTGTGGCTGGCGAGCGTGTGCACTGTGATGTATGTAGCATTTCCCTCCTGAGCCCACACAGCAGGGACACGGCTGCCACTCTGGGAGCTGAAGGGTCTTCCCAGGGGCTTTGCTGCCAGAGCTCGGGCCTGTGGGGGCTCCCCCAGGTTCATGAGCAGGTTCTTCGGTTACAAGAAGGTGAATGAACCAACTCAGGCTAAGTTCAGCCAAAGGAACTTAAAGGACATGAGGAGCTGGACATGTGGACAGGAGCCCACCTTGGGAATTGGCAGGAAGAAAGGGGGTTCTGGAAGCTGGGGGCTCTGAGAGAAGAATCTCAGAGAAGCCTCCAGGTTGTTCACTCCCTGCTGGGGAATTCAAATTGTTTAAATTGTTTACATTCCCAGGAGGGAGCAGCACCTGCCCTGCCCCATTCCACCTGGCTCGGGGCACACACATTGCCTCTTGGCCTGGAAGGATGGCCCCAAAGAATGGTTGTCCCATGCAGGATCTGTTGGGGGCAGAGGCGATTTCCCAGAGGCAGTGAGGCTGCTGTCGGGCAGGAGAAATGGGCTGTAGCAGCCACAGCACAGGCAAACCCCTTCGCCCTTGAGTCTGGCCCTTGGGAACCCAGCTCAGCTTAGAGATTTCTTGCTAAGGGTGGTGCCCATTGGTTCAAGAGTCCCAGCGGGCACTGGAGTTTCACCTCCTGTGGATGGGGCTGTCTGTGAGGGAGAGGAGGAGGACCCAGATTCAGTTCCTTTCAGAAAAGACCTGAACTCAGGAAGATGCAGGTCCCTCCTGGTTCCGCACCCGTGGAGTGCCCACTTTAGATGGCATGGAGGCTGGAGGAAGATGGGCACTGGG
Organism: Colobus angolensis palliatus; assembly: GCF_000951035.1. Lineage (NCBI taxonomy): Eukaryota > Metazoa > Chordata > Mammalia > Primates > Cercopithecidae > Colobus > Colobus angolensis. The sequence continues at coordinate 4,716,845 of NW_012117710.1, read as the reverse complement.
CTCTGTGGGACCCCAAGCCCAGAAATCCACAGGCTTCTCCCAGGAGTGATCAAGTTGGAGGCTCCCTCCCTGTCCTCCTCCCTCCCTGTCTTCTCACCCACCCACGGGGAAGCAAATGCTGATGGCGGAGTCCCAGGGGCCACATCAGGGCTCTTGCGCTCAACTCCCCCTCCTTCCGATGTGGCTGGCATCTCACCTGGGCCACTTCTCCTTCTTGTGGAGTCATTCTTATGTAATCGTCATCCAACAAGACAGGGCGGTTCTTTTCTCTGGGCTAACTAGCTGCATTTACAACTTTCTCCCATGAACTTTTCAACAATAGTAGTAATGACAGGGCTTTGCATCACCTATCCCAACTTAACTCCTGCCTTTCCTCTTTCTAACAGGAGAGGATGGTGTGGGGAAAATACAATCTTCTGAGCCGCCTGTGCATTCAGCCTGTGACGTTGCAGTAATGACGCCAGGCTCCGAGCTGTAGGAAGAGGTACTTGCCTCCTCACAGGCTAACAGCCCATGGATCTAAAGGTGACCGCAGACAGCCTCATGGGAGGCAGTGCAGTGCCTAGAGACGAGGCTCCGGAGCCCCCAGCTGCCTAGGTTTGGAGCTGATCTGCCTCGGTCAGCTGGCTACACCTGGGCAAATGGCTCCATCTCTCTGGGCGCATTTCCTTGTCTACACAATAGGACCTCCCGACTGTACCTACCTCACAGGGTCCTGGTGGGAATTCTGTGGATTAACAAGAACGCAGAGCACTGTCAGGCACATGGTGTACGTTCAATAAATGTCAAGGGCCTTTTCCACGGCAGCCGCAACTTCTGAAATATTGGAGATGGTGGGAAAGGTGCAGCTTTACGTATCCTATTATGGAGGGTGGTGGGATGTAGCCTGGACATGGTGGGAAAAGAAAGAAAATGAAAGGGTTCTTACCTGGGGCTTATCAGTGGCAGCGACTGCTTCCGGAGCAAAAGGCAACGTTGGCAAAGTCAGAACCCTGTCCCCTCGTTCAAGGTCGGAATGCAGGCCCCGCCCCGGCCCTCCTCCCGGCAGCATAGCTTCCTTGCTGCGTTGGAATCACTTGCGGAGCTTTCAAAACCAATCAAATGTCTGTGCCGGAGCCCCAGAGGATTTAATTGGCCTGGGTGTGGCCTGGACACTGAGATTTTTTAATGCTCCCGGGGCCACTGAGACCCGAAGGCCTGCAAGATGGGTGATAAGGGGGCAGCCATGCTTCCCCCTGGTGGCCCCAGCACCGCGGCTACAGTGGCTCCATGTTTCACAGAAGCCCAGGGTACCTGCAGTGATTAGCAGATGCCTTTGAAAATTCCACTTCAGGCACCCTGCAGTCCCAGCACTTAGGGAGGCTGAGGTGGGAGGATCACTTGAGCCCAGGAGGTTAACATTGCAGCGAGCTATGATCATACCACTGCACTCCATCCTAGGCAACAGGGTGAGACCCTGTCTCTTAAAAAGAAAGAAATAAGCAAAATTGCACTTCTGAAAGGGAAGGGAAATGGTTTCGTCTCATTCTCTCGACCCAGAGCCCGCCTGGGGCGTGACAAGCTGTGGTGTGGCCAGACCCCTTAGGAGGGGAAGGCCATCTTGCTCACAGCTCTGCTTCCCCCCAACCAAGGCTAAGTTTGGCTATGAGCTGTTCCTCTCCTTCTGGACACCTGCGAAGTCTCTGGTGGTCCAGCCAGGTGGTGAGTGGAGGTGGGCTGGCCCTGGGAACGGCTGCTGGTCCACGCAGGAGTCTCACTGGCTCAGGCTCCATGCTGCTTGTCCCAAACCACCCAGCCAGGGTGTGGAGTGGCTTTACCCCCGACCTCAACTCCAATTTGGGGGGATGCTGCCTGTACACACCTGCCTGTCAACAGGATAAAAGTAAGGGTGTTGGGGGGAGCACGGGGGTCCAGCACGACACTGGGGTGAAGTCCCAGTGGTTCATATTTACAGCTTTACAATTCAAGAAGGTTCTTAAGGTCTCCCGAATCATTCCATCAACACCCAAAGAAAATCACAAGCGTTTAAGGAACAAAATAATGTTTTTATTAAAAATTGTACCCATAGCACCTCTCTGTCTTCCTACAAGTTGTTTATTGTTTTCTTTTCCTTTTTCTTTTTTTTAAATGAGATCTGGTTTTCCGCACAATTTCAGAAAATGTTGTAGGGAACGCTTCAGGGCTGACCTGAGGGCACCCGAAACCAGAAGGTGATGTGGGAAGGAGACGTGTCCCAGCGGGCGGGCTCAGCTCATGAGTTTCCACGTTGTCCTCGCCTTTCAGACTGGATCCATGCTACCGGGACGCTGGCCCATGGGGAGCCACACTTAGGTA
>NW_012117710.1:4708935-4709721 GCF_000951035.1 Colobus angolensis palliatus | reverse complement strand
GTGGCGAGTCTTGTCCAGGGAACTGTGGGCTGCGATTCTCACGCAGAAGTGGCTTTGGGCAGAGCATCTAGGATTTTTGGTTTAGAATATTTCCCCCTCCACTCAGCAAAAGGAGGAGAAAAGGAAGAAGGAATGGGGGAGAAAGGGAGGGAGGGAGGGAAGGAGGGAGGAAATAAAGGAAAGAAGGAAGGAAGGGAGGGAGGGAGAAAAGAAGGAAGGGAGGGAGGGAAGGAGTGAGGAAAGAAGAGAGGGTGGGAGGAAGGAAGGAAAGGAGGGATAAAGGGAAGGAAGGTGGGGAAGGAAGGGAGGAGAGAAAAAAGGAAACTCTCCATACCCTCTAATTTTGGAAAGATTGAAGAGGGGTTTTCCAGCCTATACTAAACTCTCCTTGGTCTCCTGGGGCCATACTCAACAATGCTGACAGCAGAGAATCCAGGCAATATCCACACCCTCTGCCCATGGAGGTGCACAAAACATCTAGGCAAGCAGGGGCCACACTTTCTGCATGTGGCCAGGAGACTGGCCCCCAGGTGGCACTGGCCAGATACTGCTCAGCTGTCCTCTACCCTCAGGTCGCTGGGGGAACGGCACCTGCCCGTTGACCGTGCACGTGGGGCACTGACAAGGTGTTCTTGAGTCTTGCGTGTGTCACGCTTCTGCTGGTGAGGGGGCACTTACAGGGAAGGACCCAGGACACGCACCCCAGTGGGCACCAGCAGTGCTCCCGTTCCATCCGGACCCGGGACCTGGGCTGAGGGGTGGACCCCGGCAGCCCAGCCGTCTGTT
>NW_012117710.1:4703456-4703920 GCF_000951035.1 Colobus angolensis palliatus | reverse complement strand
CGCCTCGGCGCCCGCCACCGCCTCGTACCTGTGCGGCGCAGGTGCACGGCCCTGGGCCCGGCGCTTCCACGAGTTGTAGTAGGTGGGGTCGCTCATGTAGTGGTTCACGAACGAGTGCTTGGGCAGCGCGTCCTCATAGTCGGAGTCGGTGGCCTGCGGGGCGGGGGAGAGGCGGTGTGAGTGCAGGGCAGGGCGCAGGGCCTGGAGCGTGCTGGGCAGGAGGCCTGGCATGGGGGCACCTCCCCCGGGGGCCGTGTCGTGGTCTCCAGCCCTCTCCCTACCCCCGCCCAATGCCAGGCCCTCCCACACTCCACACAGGAGAGCAGGCAGCCCCCCAGGTCCCCCTCTCTGATCCAGGTGTGACCGACACTGCACTATCTCAGCTGCATCCAGCCCCTCACTCTGCACCAGGTCTCCGAGAAGAGCTGGGCCTCCACCCAGGAGAGGTCTACGCGGCCTCCCTC
>NW_012117710.1:4696633-4701688 GCF_000951035.1 Colobus angolensis palliatus | reverse complement strand
TGAAGTAGAAGGGAGGGGATGGGAGAGGTGATGAGGGGAGGGGATGGGGGTGCATCCTCCCCTTGCAAGTGATGGTGTGACACCACATCCACAGAGACCTCTGAGGGTGGGGAGGTGCCAAGTAATGAAGCCACCTGAATAAGCCAGGGTGTCTAATATGTCTCCCCAGCCAGGAACTGAACGGCCTGGCCCCTCGATCACACGGAAAAGTGGCCTGGGGCCTCCCACTGATGTTTGAAGATCAGTCCCTTTGAGGTGTTTCTTTATTTTTTTTCCTTTTTATAACATAAATCAGCAGCTTCTATTAAGAACATGGACCCTGCATATTTTCTATGTTCATTTTCTGAAAGCAAACCTCTATTTTATGGTCTTTCAGCTTGATGTGAAGTCATTGGAAAGATTGTTAAAGGAGAAAGTGGACTTTGGGAGGCTGAGGCAGGCAGATCACCTGAGGTCAGGAGTTCGAGACAAGCCTGTCCAACATGGTGAAACCCTGTCTCTTCTAAAAATACGAAAATTAGCTGGGTGTGGTGGCGGGCACCTGTAGTCCCAGCTACTCGGGAGGCTGAGGCAGGAGAATCTCTTGAACCCGGGACGCGGAGGTTGCAGTGAGCTGCGAGATCGTGCCACTGCACTCCAGCCTGGGCAACAGAGACAGACTCCATATGAAAAAAAAAAAAAAAATGGAGAAAGCAGAGGGTGAAATGTATTTTGTTTTTCCCCTAAGAAGGTGGAGGTCTCTCGTTTTTGCTGGTAAGTGCCACATCCTCCCAGATGCACGGAACCATCCTGAGACGCTCACCTGAGTGTCCTAACAGCTTCCTGGGCTCCTACGGGATCCACCTGGTGGCACGGAGACTGAGGCTCTGCTGTGGAACTAACGCTAAGACACTTCCCAGGGCCCCTGTCTCTCACAGGGGTCAGGAAGACGTGACCTTTTTCTCTCCCCAGAGGGTATCAAGGGAACTGGGGAGAGGGTAAAAGAGTGAGCCGCCTGGAAATGCCATCTGAGGGCATCAGCTGTGCATAGAGGCAGCAGATTCCTGGGAGTGGCTCCAGGTATCCTGACTCCATGGGTCTGTCGGAGGCTGGGGAATGTGCATTTTTTTAGAGGCTCCCAGCGGCCAGGCTGGGAGCTGCGCCTTGTGGGTGTTAAGACAGAGGGCTATGGCCCCAGATGTGGGTCACATTGCCAGCCACAGCAGCTCTTTCAGAAGTAGACACTCTAGAAGGAAAACTGCCAATCCATGAGCCGCGTCCTTGCAGCTGGAGGCGGGGGTGGGCAGGGGATGGGAGAATTGCCAGTTCCCCTAATTTTGCAGGGAGTCCACACCGAGACCCAGGAAAACAAAAGCGTCTCTGGGTGCTGTGAGCGATGTTCCTGCCGGCTGCTCTGTCATCTGAGAGTCAGAGTGAATTACCCACATCAGCACCCGGGCAGGAAGCTCTGATCCATGAGCCGACACCGTCCCACAACTGGGGACTCGTGTGTGTCCTGGAGGCCTGTGAGAGCGGTCGGCCTCCAGGCTGTGCAGAAGCCCCGTGGAGGCATAGCGGGGAGCCAGGGGCTCCTGGGATGTGGGGACACAGCCTGAAAATCTAGCTCTAACTGGAATATTTACATGAAAGTAACAGCGAGTCACAGATTTGGGACTTTTCTGAACATTAAGTGTAAACTGGCTTATGGTACAATACAGAGAACAGCTGCATCCATCTGTGGCACCTCTGCATTTAGGAGAATTGCAGAGCTGAGACACGTCTTCCCACACACACCGAGACCCTGGGGCAGCCAGCTTCTCCTTCATCAGGTGGCGAGGATAAACGTGGCAGTGGCTCCTTTTTCGAGAACACCGATGACATACCAGATTAATGCCTGGGCATGATGTTTGCAACTGGCCGAGGATCCTGTAATGCAGATGTTATGATTCCCACTTTACGAATAAAGAAGCGAGGCTCAGTGAGAGAGGCTGGGTGGGGGCCTGCACCTGAGCTCCCAACCCCGGAGGGTTCACCCACCTCTGCAGACCCTGTAACTGACTCCCAGCTCCAGGCTTCTCCCTGGGATCCGCTGAACAGGTGTACAACCCCCTATTCCAAATTCCAAAACCCGCAATGTTCTGAATCTTGAAAGGTTTTTTTTATAACTCATTTGGTGGCGAAGGCTGAGCTGACTTGAGCTAACTTGGCAGCTTACCCCGAGCTGAATGGATGCAGGGCTATTCAGTGTGAATATTCTCATGTTTTGCTACAAGAAGACTAATGTTTTGATTACTAAGTGCTGGCCCGGCCCTACTGGACCAGTTCCTTAATATATGATGTACCCCCAAGCTTGAGAAACACTGACTTCCTAAATATATCTGGCCTCAGGGGTTTCAGCTAAGAGATCAGGGATCTGTATTTGTGGCTGTTTAAGATTTATTTATATTTATTTATTTTTGAGCTGGAGTTTCGCTCTTGTAGCCCAGGCTGGAGTGCAGTGGCACGATCTCAGCTCACTGCAACCTCTGCCTCCTGGGTTCAAGTGTCCTGCCTCAGCCTCCCGAGTAGCTGGGATTACAGGTGCCCGCCACCACACCTGGCTAATTTTTGTATTGCACCATGTGGGCCAGGCTGGTCTCGAACTCCTGACCTGAGGTGATCTGCCCACCACAGCCTCCCAAAGTGCTAGGATTACAGCCATGAACCACTGTGCCTGGCCTGTTTAAGATTTATTCATCTGTTTTCTAGAGGCCTTGAGGTGGCTTACAAGGTAAAGCTCTATGTAAACTAAAACAGAAGAAAAGAGAACAAAGATCATCTGAAACAAGCCAAAGGAAGCTCCATGATTAGCCCCCAAATTGGGTTTGTTACCTCTTTAGAGACCAACTTGGAATCTAAACGTTCTGAAACTCAGGGATAAATCACACATATTGAAATACAGTGAAGGTATCACTTTTCTCATGAGAAATTCACAGAATACTTAGGAACGAAGGACAGAAATTTAGTGCTAGGTTTCACAAACTGGGGTTAGGGTTCATTATCATCTGAAGGTCAAATATGAGGTTCAAGACTTTCCCTCTTCGACTACATTCCCAGGTCCCAGGGGTCTTCCCTGTTCAACTTCACTACCACAAGGGATCCTACTGCGGAAAAACGTGAGAGGTGGTGACTGGATTCCATTTCCTTGTCTTGGGTCTGAAAGAATCAACATCCACAAATGCAAGTGACTGTCTTAGGGTCATACTGGCCGGGGCCAGAGTGGGGCCACAACCAGCCTGGTTTTTCAGCCAAAGGTGGCAGAAATAAAGTCTTTCTAGTAGCAGGGAGGAGATACCTTCAACCCCAGTTGTAGAAAAGATAGAGAAACGCTTTTTATATGGGTGAGTCTTATATGAAAAGTATCTCTGCATGGTGGAGAAATCAGCAATTTCAGTGGGAGGACGTGCTATGAATTCAGTTTCAGCTAGTCTGTCTTGCACCCACTTGGTGACCCTTTGGGCCTCTCTCTGCCCTGTGTACACCCCTGCCCACCCCTCCTCCTGCAGCTGCCAGGCTGTAGGGAAGCAGGGTTCATGCTGGGTGGGGCCTGGGGTGGTCTGGAAGGGACTGCTGAGCTCTCGCTGGAGTCCACATTTCCAAGAGCATGTGCAGAACTGCTTAGAGAATGAGTATAGCACACAGTCCACACCCATCTGCGTGTTTATACCATTTCCTTCACGGCTTGTATGTATGTTGCTATGCGTCATAATGTGTTTCCTCAGCCAAAGATCTAAAAGTCCTATAGTCTCAAGAGAAAGGGATCTGTGACACATGTGGCTGCCAAGAAGGGGGCCTGGCAGGAGACACAAATTGGGAGTGCTTGGTTGTCCAACTCACAGTGGTTCCTGTTGTTTGCGTCTAGGCCTTGATCCCTTCTTTGAAGGAAGCAGCTCTTCCCCACCAGAAGGATGGGCTAGCTTGCCTCTCAGAAAACCGTGATTGGCTAATGTCTGGGCATGTGGCTTCAGCTCAGCCAATCAGAATCTTGCCCTGAGATTTTTTTCACACTGTAGCTAGAAGAGAAGAGTGCTTTGTTCTGGGGAGGAAAGCTGGGAGGCTGTGAGTTCTGAGTGGCCAGTGCCCACAGACCCAGCCAAATGATTCTATAATCATAGCCAATCAGAGAGAACGAACGTAATCATTGTGCAGAAAGAAGCAGAGACAAGAGGCTCCAAGAGGCTTCTTTTCCTTCTTGCTATTTAGGGAGGAGAAGGGAGAATACACTCAGGGCCACACGACCAATAAATGTCAGGCAGAGCTGGAGCTAGAAGCTGGGCTTCCTGGCTCCTGCTCAGCCCCTGTCCTTGTCTCTTTGAGAAAGCACAATCTTAAAATGCCATTCTTCCTCCTGCTGCCTGCTCTGTTTATTATTTATATGACATTATTATTTTTTAATGGGGATGTATTTTAGTGAGTTAGAATTATTGACAAAAAGGAAATGCTGCAGGGTCTTTTTTTGGTAAGTTTCCTGTGTGATGTGAAGTAGCAACGTGTGTCGGTTTCCCGGGAAACTAGAAGGACAGAATGTGATTGGACGCGGCATGAGACCGATTGCGAGAGTTTCTAAAGGTGCACAGATGCCTGGAAAGCAGCTAATAAAGATAATCTTGACACTTTGGGTATTATATTGGCAAGATGAAAGACTCAAATATTATGAAGGAATTAATTAGGCACGACGGGGTTGGTCTAAGTTGGTCGGAGCAGGGGGGATTTTGCAAACAGTTTCTTTGCATTTCGAAAACAATCTTTAACATGTGATTTGAACGGCAGATATCATTCAGAAGCAGCCGTGTGATAAAACCACGACAAACCCTCTTGTTTCTAAACAGAAAAACAGAAATAGCCACAGCATGTGCTGTGTGACACTTAGGGCATAATTCAGAGCAGCGCCTCTGATCAGGCAGGCTCCTGAGCACCTGGGAACGGACGGATCTGCAGAATTTTCACTTTAGCAATAGTTCTGAGAGTGGTTTAAAAATGTCCTGGGGGAGGCCGGGTGCAGTGGCTCAAGCCTGTAATCCCAGCACTTTGGGAGGC
>NW_012117710.1:4689200-4696453 GCF_000951035.1 Colobus angolensis palliatus | reverse complement strand
GGGAGGCAGAGCTTGCAGTGAGCTGAGATCCGGCCACTGCACTCCAGCCTGGGCGACAGAGCGAGACTCCATCTCAAAAAAAAAAAATGTCCTGGGGGATAAAAGGATGGCCTCACTGTTTTTCTTTAGTGCAATCTTAGCTTCTCAGGAGAGTTTTTCTAGCAGAGACTACACAGGGCTTCTCACTCCTTATCCCCTGGGCCCTGGAGAAGAGGGTGAGCAGAAGCTTGCATCTGTCCATGGCTTTAACTGATAACCATGCTGTGTCAAAACACTGGCTTGAAGCCAGGGCCAAGGACGTTCATTACTCCTTATTCCTAACATTTCGGTTTATAATGTCTTCAAATCTATAAGCTGCCTCCAGTAGAGAGGAAAAATGTCTTAAACCCTTCTCTAAATCCAAGCCACTTTTTAGATAGTCCTATTTGAAAACCGGCGTTATAGCTTTTGGTCTTATTCCACTGCTGAGCAACCCTTAGTCTGTCTTCCCTGCAATGCTTTCTTCGTTAACAGCCTTTTTGGCAGTTCTGTGACTGGCTTCTGTTTCTGTAAATGTGGAGTTAAGCGACCAGGCCAGAGCCCACATTTCTTCCCAGTCCCCTCTGAATATCAGAGTTACTAGTCATGAAGGCAAGGATACTTCTGGAATGGCAATGCGAGGAGGTCAGCAGACCCTCTCCCCAGTGGAACAATGATTTAACTAGTGAAAAGTATGTTATCAATAACCATCGAAAATCTTTGAAGGCTGGGTGCAGTGGCTCACGCCTGTAATCCCAGCACTTTGACAGGACCAGGCAGGTAGATCACCTGAGGTCAGGAGTTCGAGACCAGCCTGGCCAACATGGTGAAACCCCATTTCTACTAAAAATACAAAAATTAGCCAGGTGTGGTGGCACACACCTGTGATCACAGCTACTTAGGAAGCTGAGGTGGGAGAATCGTTTGAACCCAGGAGGTGGAGGTTGCAGCGAGCTGAGATCATATCACTGCACTCCAGCCTGGGTGACAGAGCAAGACTGCCTCTCAAAAAAAAAAAAGTGTTTGGAAATGGTGCTAAGAGTAGATAGCAAGTGGAGAAAGATTTATATAAGAAGATCTGCTAAATCTCACTCGATAGTGAGAGTCTGTGGTGCCTGAGCCATGATCTGCTCTCCCTATCCAATGCCTCCAGCTCAGTGTGACAGAAACTCCATTCTGGGCAGATGTGGTGATAAGGCAGGGATGCTGGTCTAAGAATTTAACTTGGAGAGGAAAGTTCTGGCATGTCTTATCCAGCTTCCCCTTTCCTCCAACCCAATTCCATGTTGAAGAAGCTCTATTCTAGGCAGAGATGGCCAAGAGTACGGGGGTTCCTGTCCCCCATCCAGCCTTTGCTTGTAAGCTGGGAGTCTGTACCAGGTGTGGAAGGCCAAGAATACTGGGCCCTGAGTGCCCCACCCCATCTTGTTTGTAGGAAGAAGTCCGACGCTGGGAGGAGCAAGTCCAGAAGTGCAGGGACTGCCCTCTCAACCCAGTGCCCCACTTGTGCATTGGGTATGTCACTCTGGAAGAAGGCTATTGTCCTCACTTCCACTTTGGTGCAGTGACACAGAGGTCCTGCACAGAGTGGAGAGTTATTCTGTAAGAACAGAGAGCTTCCAGTTCTGCCTGAGGAAAATGACTTTATTTGGAACAGAGCATACCTAAGGACATTGTTGAAAACTGTGGAGCCTTTGCGGGTGAGGAATGAAGAGGAAGCTGGTAGTTCCATGTCAGCAACAATGGAAGCAGTAAAACCAGCTAGCAGTTTAACAGAGAGAACCAGGAAAAGAGACTTCTGAAGCTAAGAAGAGGCCTCTTAGTGTCAGAGCAAGCTTCAAAGACTGACAGCATCTGGCAACTGCAGAAAAGCTGGACTTCGACTGGATCAGAAAGTGAGGAGCAATTTATGCACTAAGTCATTGCCGGAAAAACCAGAGCTAGCAAAGTAGTAACTGCTGGGTATGATACCAATAGTGGTAAGCCATCCAGAATCTTCATAGGGACAGGCAAAGGGAGCCCAGCTAAAACCACAGTCATCCCTGGTAGGCCGGAAGACTCTATGCATTGCCCAAGACTGAGGAGCAACATCAGAGCACACACAATGCAGGGGAGATGGACTTCACCGAACGAATCCAGCCAAATCACTGAACAAACAAGCAAGCAACAATAACCCTCCATGAGGCGGGAATATCATTATTCGGAGTTGCTGTGATATATTATCAAAAATGATCTGTTTTCAAAAAACCCCAGGAAAGTGTAATGCGTACACAGTAAAAACAAATAAAACAGAAGGTGGCCTCTGAGGGTGCCCGAACATTTGACTAAGCAGGCAAAGACTTCAGAGGTAGCTATTATGATTATGTTCAACGAACTAAAGGAGATCGTGTTTAAAAAATTAAAGAAAGGTATGATGACAATTAAAGAATATCAATAAGGTGATAGAAATTATTTTAAAAACACAAATGGGAAGTTCTTGAGTTCAAAAATACAGTAACTGAAATTTAAAATTCATTAGATAGGCTCTCAATGTAGACTTGAGATGGCAGAGGAAAGAATCAGTGTACTTAAAGATAGACTGATAGAGATTATGCAGTCTGAAAAAAGACTTTTAAAAATGGACAGAGCCTCTGATAAATATGAGACAGCACTAAGAGCACCAACATATGTGTAATAAGAATATCACAATGAGAGGAGAAAGAGAAAAAAGCAAAAAAAAAAAAAAAAACCCTCAAATAATGACTTAAAGTTTCCCAAATTTCATAAAAATCTACAGGCAACATATGTATAGCAATAGCACAGAAAGAAAAGGAAGAAATACAACTATAGGAGTAAAGTTCCCGTAAGTCATGGAAATGTACTACAAATCTGAGGTAGATAACAATACTAGAGTAAGACACTAACAAAAATAACCAAAAATATAGAGCAAAAGCAAAAACAAGGAAGTCAAAATGATATATTGGGAAAATTCATTTAACAAATAGAAGCTGATAATGAAAAATAGGGAATAAAGATATGAGACATATCTTTATTAGAAAGCAAATATCTGATAAAACAGGAAATATGTCAAGAAGATATAACAATTATAAACATACCTGCACCTAACAACAGAGCCTCAAAATACATGAAATTAAATGAACAGATTTGAAGAGAGACACAGACAATTCAATACAAATAGAGATTTCAATGCATTAACAAATGGCAGAACTGGGAAGAAGATCATCCATATAGAAGATGGAAGCAACATGATAAATCAACTAAACCTACAGACACATAGAGAACACTCCACCCCAAAACAGCAGAATGACACATTCTTCTCAAGTGGATAGGAAGTATTCTCCAGTATAGACCATATGCCAGGTCTTAAAACAAGACCCAATGAATTGGAAAGGACTGAAAATACATAAATTCTGGTTTCTCTGACCACAATAGGATACAATTAGAAATAAATAACAAGAAAATGTGGGAAATTCACAAATATGAGGAAATGTAAAACACACTCCTAAATAACAAATGTGTCAAAGAAGAAATTACAGAGAAAATTTAAAAAATACTTTGAGATGAGTGAAAACAAAAACACAACATATTAAAACTTATGAGATTCAGCTAACACAGTGCTTAGAGGGGAATTTTTAGCCATAAAGTCCTGTATTTACAAAAAAAGGAAGATCTCAAATCAACAACATAAACTTCCAACTTAGGAAACTGAAAGAAGAAGAGCAAATTAACTCCAAAGCAAGCAGAAGAAAGAGTCATAAAGATTAGAGTAGAAATAAATGAAAGAGAAAGTAGAAAAATAATAGAGAAAATCAATGAAACTACAAGTTGGTTCTTTGCAAAGATTAACAAAATTGAAAAACTTTAACCAGAAATATGAGAGAAGAGTCAACTTATTAAAATCAGGAATGAATTATTGATATTAATTACCACTGCCTTTACAGAAATGAAGGATTATAAACAACTGTACACAACTATAAGCAACTGTATCTTGATAAATTAGATTAATGAGATAACATTAAAAAATCCTTAGAAAGACACAAATGAGTGACACCGACTTAACCAAAAAAAAAAAAAAAAAACAAGAAGTGGGAGGGGGAACTGAATAAATCTATAGCCAATAAAGAGATAAAACTAGTAATTAACAATTTCCCACAACAAAAGTCCGAGATCAGAGGACTTCACTGATGAAATCTATCAAACATTTAAAGAATTAATACCAGTTGTGGAAGAAATACTTCCCAAATCATTCAATAAGGCCAATATTACCCTAATACAAAAATCACACAAAGATAAATAAGACAAGTAAATTACAGACCTATATCCCTTATAAGTATAGATACAAAAATGCTCAGCAATATTGAAAACTGAATCCCACAACATAAAGAAAGGATTATACACTATAAACAATGGGCATTTGTTGCAGAAATGCAAGGTTGGTTTAACATCCAAACATTAGTTAATGTAATATACCATATAAATAGAACAAAGGACAAAAATCATCCAGACAGATGCAGAGAAACCATCTGATAAAACTCCAAACCTTTTGATAATAAAAACACTCACCAAACTCAACCAGATAAAGGGCATATTGCTCACAGTAGCCAAAAAGTAGAAACAATCTGGTGCGGAAAAAAGTTAACAGAGCAGGTCCGAGACCACTAGCCTTAAAAAGACCTGCTTTCAAAGATTACCCTTGGTTGGCATCTGGTAAAAGTTCCTTTCATTGGTAAAATGTTTTCCCTAAAGAATAAGATTGCAGTGTCTAAACTGTACAAATCATACGGTTTATGCAAACACCTGCTTTCTTTCTGGAGTCTGGAGTTTTGGTACATGCTTGGCAGAGGATGCCTATGTGAATAGCTCCCAAAACCCTGGACACTGAATTTCTAATCAGCAGTACCTACACTGCAGCTGCAGTTTGCTTTAATTGCAAGGCTATGGTAAAGCTGTGGTAGACAACAATTAATGTGTGTCCTCAGAACTCCCTGGTGGAGGATTAAGTGTGTCCTGTGTGCATCTCTATAGGAGAGGACTCTTGGAAATGTGAACATCGTCTCCTCTGGACTTTGCTCTGTGCACATTTTCCCTTTGCTAATTTTGCTCTGTATTCTTTTGCTGTAATACATCTTAGTCATGAGGATGTTGTGTGCTGAATTCTGTGAGTCCTTCTAGTGAATCACTGAACTTGGGAGTGCTCTTGGGGATCCCAGATACAACAAACCCAAATGTTCATCAACTGACGAATACATATTTAAATGTGGTATATCCATACAATGGAATTTTTCCCCCCTATAATATAGAAATGAAGAACTGATATGTGCTACAACATATATCAGTGAACCCTGATGAACCCTGAAAACATTATGCTGAATGAAATAAGCCAATCACAAAACCACATATTGCATGAGTCAGTTATATGAAATGCTCAGAACAGGCAAATAGAGAGAGACAGAAAGTGGTTGCCAGGGTTTGGAGGGAGAAGGGAACGGAAGGTGACTGGTAGAGTTATGGGGGTTTTTTTAGAGTGATGAATGAAAAAGTTCCAAAATTGTGGATATGATTGCAAAACTGTGAAAATACTGAAAACCATTGACTTGTATATTCTAAATGGTCAAATTATATGGTGCGTGAATTATAACTCAATAAAAGGTTTTTTAAGAATAAGATCCTGACTAGAGTTGGGTTGGGGTTAGACTAGGAGAGACATAATTGTCAAGAAGGCAGCCTTTCCAAATCCCCTTGCGACACTTAGCCTGTGTTCCATTAGACACTTCAAAGAAAAATATACTTCCCAGCTGGGCACGGTGGCTCATGCCTGTAATCCCAGCATTTTGAGAGGCTGAGGTGTGCGGATCACTTGAGGTCAGGAGTTCAAGACCAGCTTGGCCAATATGGCAAAACCCCATCTCTACTAAAAATACCAAAAATCAGCCAGGCACGTGGTGGGCACCTGTAATCCCAGCTACTTGGGAGGCTGAGGCATGAGAATCGCTTGAACCCAGGAGGTGGAGGTTGCAGCGACCTGAGATCGTGCACTCCAGCCTGAGCAACAGAGAGAAACTCCATCTCAAAAGAAAACAAAAACAAAAACAAAACAAAACAAAACAAAACAATACACTTTTGTTCCAAGAAACCATATGGGCAAATATGTCAAGGAAAATACAACATGTTTGTTTATATGAAGTGAGAAGTTCTGAAGTCAGACTTTAAAACATTGCAAAAGAGAACTGATGAAACATACAAATTGATTACTTAGTAAAAGTAGTTCAAATGCATTGAAATCATCATGCTAAGTGAAAGAAGCCAGTCACAAAAGACAACATACTGCATGATTTATTTAGATGAAATGTCCACACAGGCACACCTAGAGAGGTGGAAAGTAGCTTAGTGGTTGCCAAGAGCTGGGGTTGGCTGCAGGTGTATGTGGGTGGTTTGGTGAGATTGGGGAGAGACTGCTAATTGGTACAGGGTGTTTTGGGGGCTGATGGAAATGTTCTAAAATTGACTGTGGTGATGGCTGCACAACTCTGTGAACGTACTAAAACCCACTGAATTGTGTACTTCAAATGGGTGAATTGTATCCAGCTGTTTCAAATAGTGGTTCAAAGTGAACGTTATCATGCGAGCTGGCACTTCCCAAATGATCTAAGTCCCCAGTTCCCTCTGTTGGGATCCCATGAATATAGAGTGCCTTCAAATCCCCCAAATTCATAAGCTTCAAAAGCAGGATGCAGTAAGGTTACACAGCAAAGAGCTCTACAGACAAGGGCGGCCACGCTTTATCCGCCCAAGAACCTCGGGGGCACAGGATGGTCCAGGTGTGGGGATTCGTAACTGGGACTCTGTGGGACGCTAGGTGGTGGGGTTTGTAAGAGACTTCCTGGGAGCCTTCCCAGCTCCTAGGTGAAATTCTGCCTGTATGTAGATGGAGACCATGTCTGTACCTTTCATCAGCTTCCAGAAGGAGCCTGTCACCCAAAAGGCACTAGGAACCATGAGGTACATTTGCAGGAATGCTTTCCTCCAGCCCAGGGCTTGCCACGTGGGAGCAGCGTGGCCTGGCTCCTGGGCCTCTCGCCACCTCGGCCACACTGCCTGAGACTTAGCTCTGAGAGCAGGACCCCTCACCTCCCAGCCACACTGCCTGAGACTTAGCTCTGAGAGCAGGACCCCTCGCCTCCCAGCCACGCTGCCTGAGACTTAGCTCTGAGAGCAGGACCCCTGGCCTCCCAGCC
>NW_012117710.1:4687870-4689125 GCF_000951035.1 Colobus angolensis palliatus | reverse complement strand
TGCCTGAGACTTAGCTCTGAGAGCAGGACCCCTGGCCTCCCAGCCACGCTGCCTGAGACTTAGCTCTGAGAGCAGGACCCCTGGCCTCCCAGCCATGCTGCCTGAGACTTAGCTCTGACAGCAGGACTGGTGGGAAGGGGGGATTTCCAGTTAGATGCTGAAGTCTGTCCCCCTAGTCCAGCTCATCAGTGCGCGTCTCAGGGAAGACATTCAAAAACTCTTTTTTTTTTGAGACGGAGTCTCACTTTGTCGCCCAGGCTGGAGTGCAGTGGCCGGATCTCGGCTCACTGCAAGCTCTGCCTCCCGGCATTCTCCTGCCTCAGCCTCCCGAGTAGCTGGGACTACAGGCGCCCGCCACCACACCCGGCTAGTTTTTTTTGTATTTTTTAGTAGAGACGGGGTTTCACCGTGATGGTCTTGATGTCCTGACCTCGTGATCCGCCCGCCTGGGCCTCCCAAAGTGCTGGGATTATAGGCTTGAGCCACTGCGCCCGGCCGACATTCAAAAACTCTTAGCCTTGGCTTTCTGCCTATCACATAAGGATGATAACACTCTCTGTGCAGAATTCCATTTAGTGTGGGTTCCAGGTCCTGCTCTCCTCCCTTCTCCCCACACTCACCTCCCTCCCTCCCCATACTCACCTGCCTCCCTCCCCACACTCACCTCCCTCCATCATGCCACTTCTCTGTGTTTGTATTTAGATGTGTATGTGTGTGTGCATATGGGCAGGAGTGTATGTGTGTGCATGTGTGTATTTAGGTATGTATAAGTGCGTTATGCATGCATGTATATATGTGTATGTGTGTATAGTTGTGTGCATGTGTTTGTACTTGTATTTAGGTATGTATGCCTGTGTATATATGTGCACAAGCATGTAGTATGTGTGCGGTGTGTGCCTGTGTGCATGTGCATGCATGTGTATGAGTACATATGTATGTGCATGTTTTTGCACATGCATGTATGTGTGCATGTGTTTACGTATGTAGGCATATGTAAGTATGTGTATATGGTGTATATGTGTACATGCATTTTTTGTATGTATATATTTAGATATGTGCATGTGTGTGTACATGTGTGCATGTATTCAGTATGTAGTTAAATGTATGTACGTGCATCTATGTGTGGTTATATATTCATGTGTGCATGTGCATTTAGGTATGTGTGTGTTGTATTTAGGTATGCATGTGTGTATGCATGTGTGAGCATGTATTTAGGTGTGTTGGTATATGTGTGTGCATGTGTGTATTTAGGTGT
>NW_012117710.1:4656227-4687765 GCF_000951035.1 Colobus angolensis palliatus | reverse complement strand
TGTGTGTATGTGCACATATGTGTGCATGTGTATTTAGGTGTGTGTTGTATTTAGGTATACATGTGTGTATGCATGTGTGTGCATATATTCAGGTATGCAGGTGTGTGTGTGGATGTGTACATGTGTGTGCATGTGTATTTAGGTGTGTTTTATATTTAGGTATGCATGTGTGAGCATGTATTCAGGTGTGTAGGTATATGTATGTGTGTGCATGTATGTGTACATATGTGTGCACGTATTCAGGTGTGTTGTATTTAGGTATGCATGTGTATGTGTGTGTGCATATATTCATGTGTATAGGTATATGTGTGTGCATGTGCATATGTATACATATGTGTGCATGTGTATTTAGGTGTTTGTATTTAGGTATGCATGTGTGTATGCATGTGTGTGCATATATTCAGGTGTGTAGGTATGTGTGTGTACACATGTATGTGTACATGTTTGCATGTGTGTATTTAGGTGTGTGTGTTGTATTTAAGTATGCATGTGCATATGCATGTGTGTGCATGTATTCAGGTGTGTAGGTATGTGTGTGCACATGTGTGTACATGTACGTATGTATGCACGCCTGTATGAATGTGTATGCTTAGCTCAGTTCACGGGTATGTTCAATAATCTTCCATAAACATTTGCTGATGTTATATCTCCAAACACGCCACACACATTGCGGGGAGAAACTGACCAAATGCGTTCCATTAGCCCATGCTGAAAACGCTTTTAGGAACAAATAATTCAGAGTTCATGGCTCCAATCCTGCCTGCCTGCTCTAGGACACACCATCCCTGGATGCCTCCCTCCCCCTCTTCTTGTGTGGGGCTGGAGGAGACCGATGGGGAGGGGAGGGGTACACTGAGCTCTGGAGACACGGGGGTCTGGCTGGGTGTCAGCTTCAACAGCTGCCTGCTGGACAACCTCAGCCTCTGACCAATAAGGAGACTGTCCCACCTCCTGGGGCTGGGGTGGGCGGCACAGGAGTGCACGTTCACCCTGGGGCAGGCCCACAGCAAGCGCCAGAAACACAGCAGCGAGTGCTCAGTGCGTAGGAACCACCCACAGCTATGACACCCCACGGTGTCTGGATTCTCCAAAGAGCAGCAGCCGACAGCGGCAGCAGGGACAGGCCCGAGGCTGGCTCTGTGAGATGCGCCTCTTTACTGACACAGACTGTCCTGCTTGAAGGCTGCCCTGCTCTGCGCAACGTGCTGCTTTCGTACATGCAGCGAGCTTCTGATAAGCTTTTTCCTTATCACAAAAAGGCAAGTCAGTTTTGCAGGATTTCACTTGACAGCCCCTCAGTTTTAGACAAATGTCCCTTTCCGAGCATCTGCTTTGCTGCCTGCTGTTTCTGCCAAGCCCGGGCTACGGTGCCGACAGCGAACCCAGCGTCCTCTGTAAACAGAACACGCGAAGCAAAGCAGAGCTGGCCTTGCCACACCCACCTGCTGGCCCTTCCCAACGGGAGTTCCTCTACAACCCACAATTGAAAAGAAGCCATTTGATAGAGCCCCGGGGCTCAATAAGGCCTGAATTCAGGTTAAAATGAAGGTGAGACTTACTTTAGATTAAATATTGATTTAGAACCTGAGTGCCAGGAGGCAGGGCAGGCCTACGTGTACAGCAAATGGTTGGTGGTTTTCACCCCTTTCCAGGCCCGGCATATCCGAAAGAAAAAAGTTCAGGACTGATAGGACCACCTCTCCAATCGCTGCTTCAGCTGTTTTTGCTGGTAAGAGTGAGAAATGCAGACGGTGCACCTGTACGGAAGGTGTGTCGAGCCCCCTGCTTGGAGCCCCCTCACGGCTGCCTTGCTGTTTAAAGTCTCTTTGGGTGACACTGCACAGGACCTCACACAGAAAATACACTCCACGTCTGAACTGCTGCACATCCAGGCGCAGGGGAGGCCTGAGGCGGGTAGGCCCTGGGGTCGGGGAGGGAGAGCGTGGAGGCTGACGCTGCCTCGGGGAAGCCCTCTCCCTGGTCCAGCTGCTCGGTGAGGAGAGGAACATATCCCAAGTCTGGGCTCACCCTGAGCCCGATACGTGACCTGGAACTGCCGTGAGCAAATCCCTCTTCTTCAGCACAACTGAGGGAGCTAGAACAGGAGCTCCCTGGGCAGGGTGGGAGGCTGGCAGGGTGTCGGGGGAAGTGAATGTCCAGGGGTGAGCAGGAAGCTCCTATCTGGTGAAGGGGTCACCTTTTCTATCTGCCCTGCAGGATCAGACCCGCTGCCACTCTAACTGGGGTCTAGAGACCACCAAGTTTTATGGCAACCTATGTTTATCTCTGAAAGTGAAACGGAGAGAGAATGGGCTTCCGGGGCAGGAGTCCACACGGGGCAAGTTACTGATCTTTCCTGAGTCCTGCTGGCTCCATCCGTAGGAGGTGGTCTAGGCCCAATTTCCCCTGGGACTACATGAGATGGAGCGTGTGAAAGCGACCATCTGACACTCAGCCTGCTGGCACCCAGGCAACACCCACACTCTGCTCTGCAAGGAACCCCTCACAGAGGGCGCCAGCCTTGCCTATCTCTCACTGCCGTCTCCCGGACTTGGGAATCAGAACCTGCTCCTCCATGAATCAGCCTTGGAGTGTCTAGACTGCTTGAGGCTGTTGTGAGCTCTGCGGGGCCCAGAGCAGGCCATGGGGTGGAACTTGGGCTCTCTTAGGTTTTTCCATCTGCCAAAGGAAGGCTTTTGTCCTTGTCTCTGCCTGTGGGGATGCTGTGAGACTCAGATAGGACAAGACAGCCTGAGGAGGCAGAAGTCTCACTGCAGAAGTAGGGGCTGACGATCACTGCCCGGAAGTAAGCGCCCACACTGACCTCGGATTCTGACGCGTCCGCCGACTTCTCCTTGAGGCTCACGCTCTCGGTCAGCACGGCGCCGTTGTACTTGTTGCAGATGTCCTCGTCTGAGTAGTGCAGGCCGCCGGGGCTCGGCCGGGGTGGGGACCTGGGATGAGGACCCATGACGCAATTACCCTCTGGGCAAAAGATGCCCTCCCCCGGAGGCCTCCTAACCTGGCATCTGGCCTTTACTGCATTGGACTAAGAGGAAGCCTACAGCCTTTAATATCACTCTGGCAACTGATGCAAAAAATTCTGAGCACTGGCTATCTGGCGAGTCAACAGCCTCTGTGTACCAGTGCCTGTCAGTTGTGGAGACTGTGCTAGGCCTGCAGGCATGAGGGAAGAGTTGGTCTGTGCCAGGAGGAGCAGTGAGACACTCATGTACAAAGAGCACCCTGAGGTTGGGACAGATAAGAGGCTGGGGAGCTTGGGTGCTTGCCAGATGCATGCAGGAGAGTGTGGTGGAGAGAGGTGAGGATGGAGTCATGAGGAACGGTCTGATCTGCCATGCTAAGGAGTGGGGATTGTCTCCTACAGATGAGAGGGAATTGGAGAAGTTTGCACCAGGCCTGGTCTCCCTGTCTGGTGGGACAGCATTCATCCTCTCTGGCTGGTGGAATTCTCAGAGGGCTCCATCACTGCCCCCACCCCCATCATCCCATCCTGTGAGTGTGGGAAGGGCCTGTGACATGCTGCTAATCAGTGGAACATGGCAGACTGAAGTCTGGGTTACGTTAAATGGAATGGGTGAAGGACAGCTACTCCCATCATGCCCATGATCACATGACGTTATAGGAGACCCCATCTTGGCGGACTGGAGACAGAGATGCTCTTGCTGGCCTCGCAGAAGCAAACAGCATGTTGTGAACAGCCTCTGGAGAGGACCCCATGGCAGGAGACCATGAGTGGCCTCAAGAACATGAGGGCGGCCTCCAGAGGGGGCCAAGAAGAGGCTGGGGCCCTCGATCATGCGGCCACAAGGAAATGCATGCTGCCAGCAGGCTGAATGAGCTTGGAAGAGGATTCTTGCCCAGTTGAGCCTCCAGATGAGAACACAGCCCATCGACACCTGGATTATACCCATGCAAGGCCCTGAGCAGAGGAACTAGCTGAGCTGTGCCCAGACACCTGCCCAAGGGAGACCGTGTGGTGCTAAATAGGTGTTGGTTTAAGCTGCTAAACTTGCAGTCATTTGTCATGCAGCAACAGAAAAGGAGTACCCTCTTCAGCTCCCCACTTCCTGGAGACTATCTGAACTGAGTAAAAGCCCAGCTTCTATTTTTCAGATGGAGAACTTGGAACCTGGTGAAAAACTCTGAGTACAACATTGCTGAGTTTTCAAATCAGGCAGGATTGAGTGCTTCTTAGTCCTCCGAAGGGTGTGCAGGGACTTGATAGTGAGAGCAGCCTGTGTGCAGTGAGACGGGCAGCTGTGCACTCGAGGGGACCACATCCAGGACCTCCAGCATGCTGCGAGGAGTGAGCGCAGAGCTGAATGCTGGCTGCATAGGGAGTGTCTTCTCATCCCTCAATGGGAGAAGTAACCCTGGGTGACCAAGCAAGGAGAGGCTATAGGCCAGGAAACTGGGCCTTGGGTGGAGACTCTGCTGGGAAGGCTGGAGGGGATGGAGACCTCTGGTTTTGTGCCATGGGTGTTGTCTCCCGCAGCGCGTGCCTCAGTTTCTCCTGGAAAGGCCCAGTGAAGGCCCAAGGGCCTTTCTTTCTCTATCGCAAAGGTAACTGACTTTGGGAAAGATGCCATTTCTTATTTAAACATTTGGGTAAATCTTTTTTCTAAGGAGCTAAAATGGTGTCTTCCCCACAAAGAAACTGGAAGCACAGACGTGCACTGGGGAGACATAAATCAACTGTGCCTGTATTTCTAAGATATTTGGGGGATGATGCTACGGGACCAATCTCAGGTGTCCCTGCCCAGACACTTCCCCTCTCAGCAGAGAATCCTTTCCTTCAATCACATTTGGGGTCTGATATAGTCTGGCAGTGTCCCCACCCAAATCTCATCTCAAGTTGTGGCCCCCATCATTTCCATGTGTCGTGGGAGGGACCTGGTGGGAGGTACTGGAACCATGGGGGGCAGGTTTTTCCCACGCTGTTCTTGTGAGAGTAAGTCTCACACGATCTGATGGTTTTATAAAGGGGAGTTCCCCTACATAAGCTCTCTCTTTGCCTGCCGCCATGTAAGACTTGACTTTGCTCCTCCTTGCCTTCTGCCATGATTGTGAGATCTCCCCAGCCACGTGGAACTGTGAGTCCATTAAATCTCTTTCCTTTATAAATTACCCAGTCTTGGGTATGTCTTTATTAGCAGTGTGAGGACAGACAAATACAGGGTCCTATTGCTAGGACTGAAAAGGTGATGGCTTACTTAAAAACCTAAGGGAAGGGTCCATTTTCTTTTCCATCTTAATTTTATTTTGTCCTTGGGTCTTTGTGGGCTGAGCACCTCCAACCTCATCGTCAAATGATGTTTCTCTTTCCTAGGAAGCAGATGGACTTCACAAACTGAACGACTGTCTATTCTTGGGCAATGTGCTTCAAGGCTGTCTGTGTCTCTTCTCAGAACTCAGAACAAGACAGATTTATAGCAAGGGAGCAGGGCACGTAATATTTTAAAATTCTCTGTGACAAGTTCCTCCTGGCCTTGAAACTACACGTGGTTGCTTTTTCAAGTTTCTATTACACGGCAGGAAAAACTCGCCTCCCAGTAGACAAAAGAAATGAAAGGTGTAACCAGATGTCACCAGCAGCAGCCACCTCCAGTCCCAGGGAAGGCCTCGTGGGGTGGCGGCCTGTGGTGCTTTGGACTGGCACCTGTGGGGCTGGCAGAGCGTCAGTGGCTGGGAAAAGGCCTCCAGGCACTGCTGGCCCCTGCAGCTTTGTAAACAATAAAGGGAAGAGGAAACCCTGGGGTCTGTCTGGGTCTGGATGACGTGTCATTTCCACGCCCTCGCAACTGAGTGTAATCCAAGGTGAGTCTGGTTGAGGGAGAGGAGCCTTTTCCACCTCGAAGCTGGGGCACCCCAGGAAGGCCCCGAGGTGTCTGTTCTCCAGGAAGCATCCTCAGGTGTTTGGATTTTTCCTTCCAGACACTCAAGACCCCTCCCCAATCCTGGCCCTACTCCTTGGTCAAGGGTACTCAAATCAGAGGATGGCGCTCTGCACATCAAAAAGGCAAACCCAGGTCATCCCCTCTCTTGTTTGGGAAACCCTGCTTCCCGCTGGATTTAGGAAAAGGTTTATAAGCTAAGGAGGCTTTGGTGGTGAAAATCCTTCTCGCCTGCACTCACATCCGCGTATGGAATGGCGATGTGCATTGGCACGGGAAAACTTTGGAATACACAGAACAATGAAATCAGCAACAAGCACCAGGCTTGCTTGCGAGGACACCCGGTCAGGCCTATGGCAGCCCAGATGACACCTCCGTGAACGAGGAACGCCCGGATCCAAGGTGCCTGTGGTTGATACGGAAGGCCAGCCTGGCAGCCCCTGGGTGTTCCAGGCCCTTCCCACACACCTGAGGCCCTCCTTCTAAATCTCCAGAGATGCCCTGAAAATACTTCCAGCTGCTCTGCTGACCCCGTCCCTCCTAGACTCAGGGCTGCCCCTGGTGGTTTGGGGTGGGTTAGGTTTTGCTTCCTGGAACCACAGGGCGGGATGCGGGAGGTGCCCGTGGACGTGGGCTGTCACCCCAACCCTGGCAGCTCAGATCTCCAGGTGGGTGCGGCACAACGCTGCCTCCCTACCTGGTCCCGTTCTTCTTGGAGAAGGTGCTCTTGACGTTGAGGTGGCGGCTGCTGAGCTCCAGGGCAGCAAATCCTCCATTGTCCCGGGTCACAGACTCCTCCATGGTGGAGATTCCCTTTCCTAAAGCCCGGCAGGAGAGTGAGAACACACGTGTTACTGGTGTGGTCCCCGCAGCCGCACTGAGCCAGAGCTGGCCAGTGAGGCAGCTCCCGAGTCCTGCTGCATGCAGAGCCCAGAGTCGGGGACACTGCTTCAGCCCCTCTGAGGGCTGAGCTGGGGAGAAAAGCTAGGTATGGATCACAATGTTGGGGCCAAGTGACAATATTAACATTTCAGGGTTTGTTCTGCCTGATCCCAAAACACCAGTATGCTTGCCACTGTTTTATGAAAATAGACTCAGAATGCATAAACGTGTTTTGACTTTTTTGTTTGTTTGTTTTGGTAGAGATGGGGTCTTACTACATTGCCCAGGCGGGTTTCGAACTCCTGGCCTCAAGCAATCCTTCCGACTCGGCCTCTCAAAGTGCTGGGATTGCAGGGGTGAGCCACTGTACCTGGCCAAGAATGCATAAGCTTTGTAAAAGTCAGGGAAATTAAATATGTAATAAATTCCAAAATAAAAATTCACAATCATTTAGCAAAACAGGAAGTAGAAATAAATGTACGGGAGTGTGACGGCTAAAGAAAGGGTACAGGGCTTCCTTTTGAGGTGATACAAACGTTCTAGAATTGACCGTGGTCACGACTGCACATATCTGTGCATTCACCACCAAACCATACACTTTAAAAAAGAGTAAATTTACAAATATATAGCAAAACATATTCTAAAATATATTCACAGAGCAAATGAATAAAGTTTTGAAAAACCAAACAACATAAAAAAAAAATTCCACTAGATTTTCCCATCTCATTCTGCAGGAAAGTCCAAGGCCTCCGAGCCGTCCCCAAGCTTGGCCTGGTCTGTCCACCCTGCCAAACCCCACGTCATCTTCCAGCCCTCAGCCCCTTCCTAACGCGGGTTTCTCTCTTGGGGCTCTCCCTCTTGCTGGAAGCTCCTTCTTCCAGTATTTCCCGGGCTTCTTACCCTTTCCTGCAGATCACAGCTCAAATGCCCTGAGACCAGAGAGAACCTCCCTGACCACATAAAGTGACCTCCGTTTCTCACGCCTATGTACATATTTGCTCTTTGAGGTATAGCCTTAAGTCCCTCACGCTCCCCGGTGCCCCGCCAGCCCCCAGGACAGCACCTACCCACATACCAGGGGCTTGGCAGGTATTTGCTAAGTGTGTTGGCATTTCTAAACCCCAAGAGTCTCCTCTCTGCTGGGACCTGGCCCCCCTTTGACGTGCCTTAAACCTTAATGCTCTATCTGTGTGTGACGGAAGAACACAGAGCAGAAAATGAAAGATGGGCTTGCCTGGGAGAGGGGATTTGGGATGACGAGAGGTGAGCAGGTGGAAACCGAGATGAGGAAGGAATTCAGATGAGGATGGGAGGATAAGGAGCGCACGCAGGAAGGGGTGTTGAGTGAGGCTGTCACCATAGAGGTTTAAGTTTTGCAATGTCTCCTGAGCAGGACGGGAGACATTCTGGCAGATAAGTATTATTTTTTCCAGGCTTCAATTATGATGTTAAGTTAATACTCCAGGGTGCAGCTGAGCATGGGAAGCTGCAGGTCAGATCTACGTTTTCAAGTCTGTTTTCCAGATGGACGAGGAGAGTGAAAAGCAGGGAGATTTTCTATGCACAAGACACAGGATTCTGTAATAGCATTAACTCGGGAAAATGACACGCCATTCATACATTGTAAATCCCACAGGAATAAAATCTGATTTATGAACACTTGTTAGAAGTGAATTTATGCAGAAAAAAATAAATCCTTTCTTTGAGGGATGAATTGCTTAACATTATAGAAGCAAACAGGGAGGCATTTTAGGTGCCTGGTTTTTTTAACCCCTTTGGCACAAGGACGGTGGGACTTGTGGCCGGGGTCAGGAACCTACTCTGCCCAGCTCCTTGGCCAACAGGGCTAATGTAGCCGGCTCTTTTTTTTTAAGAATAGCTCATCAGGGATCTGCCTTTCCAAAAAGAGAAGACCCAGTTGATGAGAAAACCTCCAACAGATGCGCTGGGCTTAAGAGGAGGTCTGGCCCAGTGGTAGTGGCGATACCATCGAAGTGACCACGTGCTTGGGCTCAGCTACAGCTCTGGTAGATGCTCCGTGGGATCAAAACAGGCCATAGGCCAGGTGCCATGCATAGCTCACTCCTGTAATCCCAGCACTTTGGGAGGCTGAGGTGGGAGGATCACTTGAGCCCTGGAGTTCGAGACCAGCCTGGCCAACATGGTGAAACCCTGTCTCTATTTAAGAAACAAAAAACGGGCTGCGGTCTAGCACTCAGTTACATTCTGGTTATCTAGAGAAGTGGCCTCATTGATAATGATGAGGTTTTTAAAATTGAGGATAATCAAATGCATAAGCTATGCTAATCTTAAGTGTCCAGAATGATGCTTTATGATTGTGAATGTAACCGCCGTCCACGTGGAGAGACAGAGCATGTTTAGCACCTGTGAGGCGCTCTCATGCATCTTCCCTGTTTATACCTCTCCACCAATAGGCAAACACGATTCTGCCTTCTGGAAACTTCCATGCACTGTGGCTGCTCCTGGCCTTCGTGTAAATGGAGTCACAAGGTCTGTGCTCCCTGTGGCTGGCTTTACCCTACGTTCATTTGTTCCTTTCTCTAACGATAGTGATTCATTCAGCAATAAATGCTTATTAACTGAATGCCTGCTCTATGCCTGGCGTGGAGCTTCTGCAGGAAACACAGTAGTGACCCGGGCCTCAGAGGGCTCAGAGCTGGACCACAGATGCAGGCAAGGTTCAAGCTGCAGTGGGTGAGAAGAGCTATGCCATGGAGATGCTTCCGTGACGGTCTGTGAGCCACAGCAAAACATCAACATCTGAGGTGTGCCCCAGTCACTGTGTTTATAATATTGCATAGTACAATATGCCACCTGTTTAACACTTTATACCTTTTTTTTTTATAAGAGACAGGATCTCAGCAGGGCGCGGTGGCTCACGCCTGTAATCCCAGTACTTCAGGAGGCCGAGGTGGTTGGATCACCTGAGGTCAGGAGTTCGAGGCCAGCCTGACCACCATGGAGAAACCACGTCTCTACTAAAAATACAGAATTAGCCAGGCGTGGAGGTGCGTGCCTGTAATCCCAGCTATTGGGGAGGCTGAGGCAGGAGAATTGCTTGAACCTGGAAGGAGGAGGTTGCGGTGAGCCGAGATTGGGCCACTGTATTCCAGCCTGGGCAACAAGAGCGAAACTCTGTCTCAAATTAAAAAAAAAAAAAAAAGAGACAGGATCTTGCTTTGTTGCCCAGGCTGAGTACAGTGGTGTGATCACGGCTTATTGCAACCTGGATCTCCCAGGCCCAGGTGATCCTCACCCTCAGCCTCCCAAAGTGCTACGATTACAGGCATAAGCCACCATGCCCAGACACACCTGACTTTCTAATAGTATTGAAAAATGTGATTAGGCCGGGCATGGTGGCTCATGTCTGTAGTCCCAACACTCTGGGAGGCCGAGGCGGGCGGATCACCTGAGGTCAGGAGTTCGAGACCAGCCTGGCCAACATGGTGAAACCCTGTCTCTACTACAAATACAAAAATTAGCCAGGTGTGGTGGTGGGTGCCAATAATCCCAGCTCCTCGGGAGGCTGAGGCAGGAGAATCACTTGAATCCAGGAGACGGAGGTTGCTGTGAGCTGAGATTGTGCCACTGCACTCCAACTTGGGTGACACAGTGAGACTGTCTCCAAAAAAAAAAAAGAAAAAACCAGTTGCATTTGAACAAAGGTACAGAGTGGGGATCTCTGAGGCTGCATGACTCATACGCCCTTATCCAAGACACATAGCTAATCTGAGGGCAGCCATAGTCAGCATCTGGGTCCCGAGGCGTAGAGCGCTCGCTGGGCTGTGCCTGGCTGCCCCCAGAAAGAAAACCTATTGCATCTCCCTCAGCACCTACAGGCAAATGAAATGGAAAAGCGGACACTGGCCCGGCAGATCCACAAGAGAACGAACGTTGTGTTTTGGCTGAGTAGTACCGTGGGACATGCGAGGAAGGGGCCAGACCTGCACCTGTGCTGCAGTTCTTGTACTTCTTATTCTGCCCGTGCAGGACGAGGGTGAACACCACCAGCAGGATGACGATCAGGCTGGACAGAGCCATCACCAGGAGGAACCACCACTCCTCATAGAATGGGGCTTCCACTTGAGCTGCGGAAAAGATACGGACACACAGTGACGTGGGGCAGACACTCCAGCTGCAGTCACCTCCCGTGAGCCAGGTGGGCGGCGGGGAAGGCTGGGGTGGATAACTCCCGGTTACAGGTGAGACGAAACCATTGTCCAGCCGGGCCGGTGGACTTTTCCCATGGGACAAGCTCAGGAGGCTCCCATGGTCCTCAGCAGGCTTTGGGAATTCAGCAGCCCCCATTTGCCACCTTTTCTGTGGAATCAGGCTCAGGGCTCCTCTGTCCTCCAAGCTGCCCCTGCCCTGGAGACTTCAGTATCTTTGCCCTTGCCCTGACCTTGCTCATTAAAACTGCCCTTCCTGCTTGCTCTCTCCTAATTTCATCTGTTTAGAAACACTGCCTGATCTGGTGCTATGTAGCGAGATCCCATCTCTAAACAAACAGACAAGCACAAAACAAACAAAACAAAACAAAAAAACAGCCAGGCACAGAGGTGTGTGCCTGAAGTCCCAGCACTGTGGAAAGCTGAGGTGGGAGGATTGCTTAAGCCCAGGAGTTCAAGACCAGCCTGGGCAACATAGCAAGACCCCTTTCTCTATAAAACATTTAAAATATTAGCTAGGTGTGGTGGCACACCTGTGGTCCCAGCTACTCAGGAGGCTGAGATGGGAGGATCGCTTGAGCCTAGGAGGTCGAGGCTGTAGTGAGGCACGATCACACCACGGCACTCCAGCCTGGGTGACAGAACAAGACCCTGTCTTCACAAAACAAGCAAACCAGCAAACAAAAATGTTGTCTGGGTTAAAGTGAGGATGGAACAAAGCGCCCGGACGTCCTTGTCTCTCCTGGTGCTGGGACATCCCCGAAGACGGCTCCAGGTCCCCTGCCTTCTCCATCACCACCTCCTGCCTGCACACGGCACTCACATTCCACCTGTTATGCCTCCTCCTGTCTTGCTCAGATTCATCCTTTACATCACCTAAGAGAGATCTTCCTCAGAGAGCAATCAGTTGCTCCCCTGTTAAAATCCTCAGTGGTTAGGCTGGGCGCGGTGGCTCAAGCCTGTAATCCCAGCACTTTGGGAGGCCGAGACGGGTGGATCACGAGGTCAGGAGATCGAGACCATCCTGGCTAACACGGTGAAATCCCATCTCTACTAAAAAATACAAAAAACTAGCCAGGCGAGGTGGCGGGCGCCTGTAGTCCCAGCTACTCGGGAGGCTGAGGCAGGAGAATGGCGTAAACCCGGGAGGCGGAGCTTACAGTGAGCTGAGATCTGGCTACTGCACTCCAGCCTGGGCGACAGAGCGAGACTCTGTCTCAAAAAAAAAAAAAAATCCTCAGTGGTTCCCATCAGCCACGGGGTGAGCCCACAAAGCACCCCAGGACCTGCCCCTGCTGACTGCATGTGTGCAGAAGCCCCCGCTGGAAACACGCACTGTGTGTTTTTGTTTCTCTACCTGTTGGCCCCTCCGCAGACCACGAACCCCTAAAGCCTGGGGCTGTGTTTTACTTATTTTCTGCCTCTAGCAAAACCGAGCTGAATGACTGGACCTGTCTTTAGATGTGTTTTTGAGAAATGAACGGAAAAAAATGCATGTAAAGGCAGCTTTGAAGGATGCTCTTCTTCCTTCTGTCTCATTCTGCTCACTAAGAAGAGAAAAGCGGGAAATTGTATCTTGATGGGTGCTGGGTGGTCCCGCTGTCCCATTCAGGGCTTTCTATGGGCCTGGAAGGGGAGTCAGTTCTGTGGCACTGGAAGCCCCCCAGAACACAAAGCCTCTCACAGGCAAAGCCCAAGTGTTGGCCCCCAGTAGCCAGAACCCTTCCAAACACAGCCAGCCGAAGCTTCTATCCTACATCTCACGAACAGGGGATGTGTGCACACCAGGAGGAAAAGCGGGGAATCGGCTTTGGTTCATGCAGGTTCACAGGGCTCCTTAGGAGGTGATGGTGCTCTAAATCCAAAAGACAGAAGTGGGTTTGCGGGCTGCGCATTCAGTACTCCAACAGCAAGTCTGACAGATGCCACACTGACACCACTGGCCAAGTGGCCCGGAGTGGGCCTGGCCCTAGCACTTGGCAGGAAAGAAAGGCTGGGCTGTTTTGGTGGACTCTCACACGGGGCAGGACGTCCCAGCTGCTGGGCCTGGCCCGGTCCTGATGCCAGCAGGTGATGGTTGCTGGCTTCCCTGAAGGATGCGATGAGCTCAGTGCGGTCCAGCTCACAGCAAGGCCAGCTCTGCGTGTGATGGAGTTTCAGAGATGCCTGAGCCACAGGCCCCGGGAAGTGGGGTCAGGGTGTGTGCTCCGCATGAGGAACCGGCATGTGGAATTGCTCTGTATCCACTTCCACGGGGAAAGCTCATGCAGCAAATCTTGGATCCCTGAATTGGGATGAGGGGTGCTGGGGGTTCCTCATTCTCTCTACTTTGGGGTACATTTAAAATATTCATAATGAAAATTAGGGAAATGAGAAATCTGTGCTTTTTCTAAATCTTACTCATTAAAAAATTAAGTGATCAGCCAGGCACCGTGACTCACTCCTGTAATCCCAGCACTTTGGGAGGCCAAGGCAGGCGAATCACTTGAGATCAGGAGCTCGAGACCAGCCTGTCTAACAGGGTGAAACCCTGTCTCTACTAAAAACACAAAAATTAGCCGGGCGTGGTGGCACATGCTTGTAATCCCAGCTGCTTGGGAGCTGAGGCAGGAGACTCCCTTGAACCTGGGAGGCGGAGGTTACAGTGAGCCAAGATCACGCCATTGCACTCCACCCTGGGAGACAGTGAGACTCCATCTCAAAAAAAAAAAAAAAAAAAAAAAATCAGGGGGTTCTCTGGGTCCCTTTCTCACAGCCCGTCTCACAGAATGACCCCGGAATTCAAGCATGCTCCCAGGCTAGCGTACCAGGCTTAGGGCCCACGCTCACCCACAGGCGAGCACAGGGTCCTTCCTCCAAACTCATAGCACACAAAGGACGAAGGCTACGTTCAGTTTCAACAAGTGCGGTCAGGAGCTCAAGCAGCTCTAACGCAGAGGAGAGGAACGGCCTCTTCCTGATCCCAGGAAGAGGACCAACGGAGCTGGCCCTGCCGGGGCTTCTGGCTGAGGCTCTGCTGCCCCGACCCTGAGGCCTCCCTGCCCTTCGTGCTGCTGAGAGCCCCTCTCCTCAAACGCAGCCCAGCCCTCTCTGAACCCCAAGTGCCCTGGCTCGCAGCCAGTCTGCACAATGGAATCACCATGGGGTGAAGAAAGTCATGCCTGGAGCCACGGAAGTCACTGTCTGGGGTGAGGGGACAGCAAGGGTGTGTGTTTAACCTTCTCAAGCAACCCTAAGGTACAGCCAATGTTCAGCCCCTAGGCACATGGGGGGTCAGGGGGCCATGACCAGGGACCAGCTTTGCTGCCCCTCCCTCTCCAGCTCCCCCACCCACAGCTCTTCAATGACCAGGACTTTTTCTCCACCACCTTCTGCCTCCTGCAGGTGTCCCTTCCCCTGTGGCAGGCTTCAGGCACCTTCCTGATTCCCAGGCGAGGTCACGGCCCCCGCCCTATGGATCATAACCCGTGCCACGACTGCTGACTGCAGACATGTCTGTCATCTAACACGGGTGCTCTGGGGGAGGAAGCCCTCCCCCGGCCTTCTCTGCCACTCCCCCGAGAGCAGACCTGGTCCTGGACCCAGGGTGGCCTCTGGAGCCTGCAGCACCTCACAGCGACGAGCACGCGAAGAAACGCCCAGCCCGGGAGCGGCAGTACCTCCACCTGCACGCCATCCTCAGGGACGGCGATACTGCTCGCCTTGTGCCCAGAGCAGCTACTGTCCCCAGCCCCTCCGCTGGCTCTCTGGGAGGCCCCGGGAAGACATGACCTCTTGTCAGGCACTCGTGGGCTCCCCCATGGCTGCCGGGGCAGTTCTTGTCCCTCCAAAATCACACGTGCTCCCCAGCAAGGACGCTTCAGCTAATAGAGGGGCTCGGGGCTCTGCTTTCCTTGGAAATGCCTTTGTCGCAGAGGGGACACTGCGTGGCTCACGCTCACGCCTCTGACACTTGCATGGGTCTCTGATTTTAAAAACTACGAGGAAACACATTAGGAATTGCTGGGGCACAGCGTGGCCACAGAGCCCATAAGGGGCCTTGCTGGTGGTGCTGGAAGAGGCTCCGGGGCCTGGGGTCCTGCCAGAGGGCAGCAGGGAGCTGCGCAGGAGGATGGGTGGCACTGGGGAGGTGTTGGAGACTGACACTGCTCTCCCCACCTGCATATTCTCTGAGCAGAACCTCAGCTGAGCTGGAGACACCTAAAGCAGCAAGTTCGTGTTCCCTTCATCCCCCTCAACTCCATTTCTCCCTCTAGTCCTTCAGAAGAAGACAGACCTCCCTGGGAGGGCCTACCTGTCACGGCCGTGGAGGGGCTGCTGGGCTCCCCGTAGCCCACCTCGTTCACAGCCACCACCCGGAACTCGTAAGTCACGCCTTGCCGGAGCTTATCCAGGCTGAGGGTGTAGGATGTGGCACTCCTTGGGATGTCCTTCACAAACATGTCCCATAAGCCTTCATCTGCAAGAGGGATGGGGAGGCGAGGGCAGAGTTAGAAGTGCGAACTCCCAGGTGCGAGCCCCATGCACCTGCCCGGTGGGTCGGCTTGCGGTGACCTGGATGAGGCATCAGAGGCACTGGATGCGGAGTGAGTGCTGAATGGGGATGGAGTCTCAGTTTTGCAAGTTGAAGAGCGCTCTGGAGACAAATGGTGTGATGGTTGCAGAACAGTGTCGGTGTGCTCAAGGCTACTGAACTGGACACTTGAAATGGTCACAGTGGGAAATGCTAGGTTATGCGTATCTCACCACAGTAAAATACATGTATGTATGGAAACCTTACATATAGGAAAACATGAATAAACTTGAAATTAAAGCCATTAATAAACTTAAAATTAAAATCAGACATAGAGAGGAAGTTAGAGGCACATGAGTTGGGTTCTGAGGCATCTCTCCAACCACAGAGCAAAAGAAATGTGATCAGTGAGATCTGTCATAAAAAACCATGGCGAGCCAGGCATGGTGGCTCATGCCTGTAATCCCGGTACTTTGAGAGGCTGAGGTTACAGGACTGTTTGAGCCCAGAGCTCGAGACCAGCTTGGGCAACACAGGGAGACATCATATATACGCACAATTTTAAAAATTAGCCAGGCATGGTGGCAGGCACCTGTGGTCCCAGCAACTCAAGAGACTGAAGCAGGAGGATGGCTTGAGCCTGGCAGGTTGAGGTTGCAGTGAGCTGAGATTGTGCCATTGCACTCTAGCTTGGGCAACAGAGTGAGACCCTATCTCAAAAAAACAAACAAGAAAAGAACTTTGCAATTTTTATGACTTCACATTACAACATAAAAAGAAAAAAGGAAAAAAAAAGAAATAAAAAACGTATGACACTATAACATCAGGGTAGAAAGGGCTGATGGAGTCTGGAGCTAGACAGCCTCTTTGCCAAGCCAGGCCCCAGCAATTCAATTAGCTGTGTGACTTCAGACAAAGAACGGAACCTCTCTGACCCTTGCCTGTAGAATGGTGATAACCAAGGCATCTTTATCATAGATTTGCTTCAAGGATTACATAAGTTAATATTTATAAAGTGCTCAGGACAGTGCCTCACACATAGTAAGTGCTGCACGTGTGTTTGTGAAATAAAATATAAATTCAATTCTAAGGAGGTTGTTTGGTAAAAAAGTAGGCTCGGAGGTCAAAATGTTCATTTGAAGTAGCAATCCTTCATGAACTGTATTTGCTTTTCTAGGCTCAGGTATGAGATCTTTTACAAAGCAGGAAATCTGGTGAGGGAAAACCCATTTGGATATGTGTGTACCCGTGCTGACTGCCTTCTGGGCACTGAGACTGCTCCAGAAACCAACCTTATCACCCACCTGCAATCACCAGGTATGCTCAGATGGATTAGCCCAACAGTAAACAGGGAGAAAACTGCTATTGTATCGGTCTGTATTTGCAGAGGATTTAGAATTTGCACCGACTAAGTCCTTACAGTCACAGGTTAACGAGGAGTAGACGTGAATGAGATTTTAAAGGTACAAATCTCTGCACTGGCAGAAAAGTAGTATAATACTGATCTTCCCTCCCTCCCTCTCTGCTTGCTTTCTCTCTCACTCTTTCTTTCTTCTTCCTCCCTTCCTCCTTTCCTCTCTGGTTTTTTTGTTTTGTTTTGTTTTGTTTTTGTTTTTAAGACAGGGCCTTCCTTTGTCCACACAGGCTGGAGTGCAGTAGTGCAATCACAGCTCACTGCAGCCTCGAACTACTGGACCCAAGCGATCCTCCTGCCTCAGCCTCCTGAATAGCTGGGACTACAGTGCATGCCACCATGCCTGGTTAAGTTGTTAATTTTTTTTTTTTTGTAGTGACAGGGCCTCTGTATGTTGCCCAGGCTGGGCTCGAACTCCCAGGCTCTAGCCATCTGCCCGCCTTGGCCTCCCAAAGTGCTGGAATTACAGGCATGAGCTACTATGCCTGGCCATTATTTCTAAATATTCTCACTTACAGCCATTTCTCACCAAGACGCTCATCACCACTAATGGTGTCAGAGTGGCAAGCCAGAGCCTAAGCCTACCTTATTCCTCCTAGGATGCTGGGACCCACACAGATTGCTGGCTGTATGTAGTTTATGCTGGTTGTATGTGGTTTACATTGTCGTATGTGAGCTTGGCTTAAGAACGGTCAGGGAAGGCTTCTGCATTTACTCTGCGCAGGCCTCCTCTTGGCCTGGGGAACTGCTGCCCCCTCCTTCCCTGCCTCACTCCTTTATTCCTCCACAAACGCTGTCTACTCTTTCGTCAGGCCCTGTGCCCTCCATCAGGGACTCAGATGAGACTGCTGTTGACTGCTGTTCTAAAGAGCTACCCACAGCCAGTGGACAGGGGATGGTGGAAAATCAAGAGTCCTTTTGCCCCTTCAGACTCATCTTTTTGAGGCCAACCTCGACCCCACCCCACATTCCAGGAAGGGACGGCTGCTTCCACCAACGGGCTTCTAAAGCCCATCTGCACATTGACCTGCCTATTCACACCATCAGGCTTAGCATCATCCAGCCACCCATCCATCCATGTAACCATTCATCCATTCCATTCTTCCTGCCTTCCCTCCAGCTATCATCTATCCATCCATCCTTCCATCCATCTTTCCATGATCCATCCTCCCATGTAACCATCCATCCATCCATTATCCATCCATTCTTCCTTCCTTCTCTTCATCCACCATCCATCCATCCATCCATCCATCCATTTTTCCTTCCTTCCTTCCATTCATCCATATAACCTATCTTCCTTCCTTCCTTCCCTCCCTCCCTTCTTCCTTTCCCCTGCCCTCCACTCCCCTTCCCTCCCCTCCCCTGCCCTCTCTTCCCTTCCCTCTAGCCACCCATCCATCCATCCATACATCCATCCATCCATCCTTCCTTCCTTCCTTCCTTTCATCCATTCATTTATCCACCCACCCATCCGTTCATCCACCCACTCACCAATCCACCTATCCATCCATCTATCCATTCATCCATCCATCCATCCATCCACCCACCCACTCATCTACCTACCCATCCATCCATCCACTCACCCACCCTTCCTTCCTTCCTTCCATCCATCCATCTATCCATCCACTCACCCACCAGCCACCCACTCAGCCACCTACCCATCCATCTGACCACCCCACCCTTCCTTCCTTCTATCATCCATCCATTTTTCCTTCCATCCATCCATCCATCCTTCCCACCCCCAATCCCCCCATTCTTCTTTGTATCCCAAGGCCTTTCTCAGGGCCTAGTACAGCAGGCTTTCAATAAATAATAACCACCACTATTTTATTTACTGCTTACTATGAGTAAGTCAGTATTTTAAGGGCTTTAAATACTGAATGAATTGTATTTTTCCTCTAAAAAGATAGACAAATTTATGTTGTAATAGACACTAAAGATCAAATACAGACTCTTATAAACTGGGTGTTGCTTAAAGCCATTGAAATTAAAGCACTAAGAAAGTGAAGGATTTCTTCAGACTGTTCTGAGAAGGTCTGAACACCTCTGGAGTGGATTCTCTGAATATCTTTTGCATTAATGTTTCTGTAATGCTTTCCTGCTCCTGAGGAAAAAAAAAAATGATTCTCCCTTCCTGTACCATCACCTAAAGGCCACATTTTATTTTAAGCACTCTGTCGTAGCTCCAGGAATTGTGTGCATTTTTCATAATAACATTTTAAAATATTGATACAGAATCTTAACACAGAACGATTTATTTAGCAATCCATTTACACTCAAAAATGTGGGGGGAGGGGGAATGTCATACCGAGAGAAT
Organism: Colobus angolensis palliatus; assembly: GCF_000951035.1. Lineage (NCBI taxonomy): Eukaryota > Metazoa > Chordata > Mammalia > Primates > Cercopithecidae > Colobus > Colobus angolensis. Next base: position 4,668,531 of record NW_012117710.1, on the reverse strand, counting down.
TTCCTTCTGCATTAACAGAAGAAAATGCTCCCATTTTTATTATGCTTAATTCTGCCTTTCCCAGATTAGCATATTTTCCACTCCAGCTATAATTCACCAGGCTACTTATCTCGTACTAATATTTACACCATGATCACGAGTGGGTAAGAAAAAAATTTGGCAGCTGGTAAGGCGTCCACTCTGTTTCTCAACTGTGGATTATTTTTCTCATTTGTATTATGCTGTTAAATATCTCAATAAATCAATGATGGAGAAAAGTATCTCTACAAATTAGGGGAAAATAACATTACAGAACTATTAGCAAAAATGAGATTTGTGCAACCGATTTTTCCATGCTCTGGACAGTCCCCAGTGCCTGGATTTCCATCTCAATCAGTACTCGAGAGGACAGCAGGGCCTCATCCCTTTTAAAGGCAATTCTGGGCACACAGTCAGTTGCTTGTCAATCACTAAGCTAGGCTCAGCCCTCTAGGATGTCCAAAAGAGCCAGCCTGGTTTCTCTTTCCCACTGAACGAGCTGTGTTGCCATTGCAGGAAAAGCAAGGGCCAGGCACCGTGGCTCATGCCTATAATCCCAGCACTTTGGGAGACTGAGGTAGACAGATCACGAGGTCAGGAGTTCAAGACCAGCCTGACCAACATGGTGAAACCCGGTCTCTACTAAAAATACAAAAATTAGCTGGGCGCAGTGGCAGGTGCCTGCATTCCCAGCTACTCAGGAGGCTGAGGCAGGAGAATCGCTTGATCCCGGGAGGTGGAGGTTGCAGGGAGCTGAGATTGCGCCACTGCAGTCCAGCCTGGGTGACAGAGCGAGACTCTGTTTAAAAAAAAAGAAAAAAGAAAAGCAGTGCCCAGCTGGAAGAGAACTGTTATGACCCCTGAAAAGCCACACCCCCAGATCACTGATCCCCCAAAATGACTGATGCAGGCATCAAGCCCCCTGCTGAGGCCCAGGCTTTGAACTTCCTGTGGGGCAACGTCCACCTCTGGGCTGGACCTGCCACTTGATGTCTGTGGAAGGAGGAGGTGCCCTCGTGGTGGAGTGACTGCAAATCACACCTGTCTGTCGTGCTTGGTCTTTCCTTCCCGGCTGCCCGAAAGAACACCTTCCTGGACTCTTGTTACTGAAACACCATTGGATAAATACCACTAAGAAAGTGGGAAGCCACTGAGAAAGGGACTTTGCAAAATACTCCTAAAGAAGCCACACTGTCACCACAACCTCCAATCCTGTCCACCTCAGAAGGAAGGCTGAGTGAGAAAAAGCAAGAACCCATTCAGCTCCCCACTGAGGCGGCTTTTCTTTAAAGAATATAAACTACGCATCCTCATTTTTTATGGTGTGATTTGTTCACTTAAACAAGGGAAGTAAGGGGCTAATATTGAAGTCCTTGAAGAAAGAAATCGTTTCCGTAAAAATAGGTTCTGCTATCCATCCATGCTTGTCCCCAGCCGACAGAATGAGTCAGCTGTTAGCTTCTGCTGCCAGCATCTCCCCCCGCCCAAGGGGTAGGAGGCACATCTGTTCCCAGACAATGTCCTAATACACCCGGAAACATGACCACCTCTTTTCTGAACTGATCCGGAGCCCAGCGCAGCACGTCCAAGGGTCTGCACTCAATTTATCCCTCCGACGCCCAGAACGGAGCTGTGTGCTGCAGGTATTAGGGCCGACGTCATGCCAATACAAAAGTTTGATTTCATGGACAATTAAACAGGGTCTCCATGCTGAATGAAACTGTCATTCACCGCCCGAGATTTCTGGTTCCACGCACTCACACAACCAACCACTTGACTGTCAGCCTGCAGCTCAGAGTAAATGCAAGCCTGTCGGTTGTTTATTTCTTAAATACTGCCATTTCTCTTTGTATAAATGGTCAATCCGGGTTGGAAATTTTACTGAAGCAGGTGGGGCTTAAACATGAGTCTAAATACATCTGATTTTAAAAAAAGACAGTTACTTTCCATCGGATCCTCATTCAAGGCAGGAGGCAAAATGCACTGCATGTTAAGATGAGGAAGAAAGACAGCCTGTGTTGTGGGCTGACCCCAGGAAAGAGTGGGAAACCGGTCTGACAAGCTGTCAGAAATGCGCTTATGAGAAAGGCAAGCAGCGCCTTCGGGGACTGTGGCGTCAGAGCCACAGCGGCAGCCCCTCTTGCTGAACCTGCTGACTTGGAACATCTATGGATGTCAAACCTTCAGAGAAATACTGATTTTCTTCCTTATTCACTTGAAAACTCCCCGTTGCCAAAGACTGAGATTGAACAAAATCAATGGGGAGGGAACTGGGAAGCCCCCAGGGGGACCTACCAGTGGACAGTGGTCCAGGCCTCCAGCTGGGGGGTGTCTCCATCAGGCACGGGACTGGTCCTCCAGCCGCCAGCCCTCATCTCTGGCCTACACACATTATTTGAGGAAAAAAAAAAAAAAAGGCAATACAATGTCTGCCTGCATTGGGTACTTTCTAAATATGTATTTCATGGCTGCTTTGGAGAGGAAAATATATTTATAGTTCCTTTAGTGTCATTCCAGTCTATTGTGTAAATATGTAAATTAGACTTCATGATCTAAACAGTAAAATGCCTTAGAATAATCTGTGTAAATAAATCATCTGCATATGCCTAGTGCATAGTTTCCAGGGCCTTCCAGGGAGCTTTGCAACACCAATTTGGAGGAAACTTATGCACAGCCAGAGAAAGGAACGTGTCGGCCAGGCTGTGCTGGCGGAAGCTGATGGCGGTGTCCTTGGGCTCACACTCGCGGAGCGCCCTCTCCAGGAATAAGAGGAGATCTGTGCTCTAGCCTGGTGCTAATTTCATTAGCTGCTGTTCAGTTGTGTCTCCACATGGCCACAGCAACAGGGGCTATGCAGTAGAATGTGCAGGGGTGGAAGGAAGGATGAGGATGGGAGGGCAGGACGTTCCACTGCCATCTGCCCGGGCTGCCCAGGCCCGCTGGCCGCCCTCTGCAAAGCAATGAAGCTGATGAGTGTCTTGTCTCCCAGGGGCAAGGTAGAGACTCAGCTGGATAGACATCAGGCCGAGACGACCACCTGGGCCAGAGGGGCTGCCTGGCACTGAGTGCCCATGTCCCAGATACCCAGCAGTGAGGGCCCTTGTGTGGCCTCTCCCAATACAAAACGGGGCCCATTCATTGCACCTGGAGCAAACCACACCCCGCCTGGAGAACGTCTTACTAGGGAGCTTCGGTGGGAAAATGAGATGACACAGCATTTAATGTTCCGTGTAATGCAGCCTGTAATGGATGACAGCTGAGATCCAAAGCCCTCAGGTACCGGCAAGGTGTTTAAATATTGACAATCCATAAAGCGTTTCATTTGCCTGAGCTGCTGCTGGCCTTAGTCATAGAAGGCAGGGGGCGTCTTTCTCAACTTCCCACGAAAGACCACGGGTCCCGCAGCCCGCTTGGGTTCCCTTCATGACCCAAAAGGGAAGATCGTTGGTGACCTGTTTTCGAATGTCGAGCAGCCAAGCAGAATTAAGTGCAGGGTCTTCAGCCCTCGCCGAAAAAGCAGGCGTCTTCTTGTTAAGTCTGTTGTCACGCCTTGGTCCCCCGTGGGTCAGTTTCCACACTCTGGCCCAACCCTGCTGAGCTCAGACTCAGCTGACTTCAGAAGCTTCTCCACGCTCCCAGGCGTGGGCCGAGTGTGAAGCCCTCACCGACAAGCCAATTGCTTCTTATCCGCACGGCCTGCCAGGTTCCCTGGGCTGCCCCAGTAACCAACAGGGATCCTGTTGCCTTCGTGACGGCAGGCAGAGCAGCATATGAGAACCTGAGGAGAAGGTCAAGGCCTCCCTCGGCAAGCCTGAGAACCAATGCCTTATCGCTGCCTGGAAAATGCCGAGACGTGTTCACAGCGTTAAGAGGCTGAGCCCAGGCACCCGTGTCTGGCTGGTGCCCCATCCCACAGGCTGGTCTCCTGCACCAGAGTGCTCAAAGATACATTGGTGTGCTTGGCCGAGCAGGCTGGGGAGGATGGACACCGTGGCTTTTTAAATGATTACCTTAAGCTAAACAAATCATTTTGAGATAGTTGAAGAGTCCCAAGTGGGTGTAAGAAACAACGGAGAGCAAGTCTGGGCATCCTTTACCCAATGTCCCCCAGTGGTAACATCCTGCAAAACTGTGCTTCGACCTCACAGCTGGGACACGGGCAGTGATGCAGTTGAAATCCAGAATGCCTCCTTCTGTGGCCCTGTGACAGTCACCCGTCTGCTGGGATCCATAATCTCTAGTCAAGGAGGCAGGCACTCAGGGAGGAGGAAGTTTCGTAGCCAGACCCTTCCGTGGTTTTCTGGTACAGGTGTTTTTTTTTTTTTTTTTTGAGATAGAGTCTTGCTCTGTTGCCCAGGCTGGAGTGCAGTGGCGTGATCTCAGCTCACTGCAACCTCTGCCTTCTGGGTTCAAGCAATTCTCCTGCCTCAGCTTCCCGAGTAGCTGGGACTATAGGTGCGTGCCACCACACCAGGCTAATTTTTTTTTTCTATTTTCAGTAGAGATGGGGTTTCTCCATGTTGGTCAGGCTGGACTGGAACTCCTGACCTCAAGTGATCTGCCCACCTCGGCTTCCCAAAGTGCTGCGATTACAGGCGTCTTTATCTGCTCTCGGCGCCATGGGTCCCTGTGGTGATCTGTTGGCTCAAGGACACTTTCTCAGAATGGTTGTAGACACATAAAGTAAAATCGGAAAGGAAACCAATTCTACTGGTGATACGGTTTGGCTCTGCGTCCCCACCCAAATCTCAAGTCGAATTGTCATCCCCGGAGTTGGGGGAGGGGCCTGGTGGGAGGTGCCTGGATCACTGGGGTGGGTTTCTCATGAATGGTTTTAGGACCACGCCTTTGGTGCTGTTCTCACAATAGGGAGTGAGACCTGGTTGTTTAAAAGTGTGTTCTCATGAGACCTGGTTGTTTAAAAGTGTGTGGCACCTCCCCACTCACTCTCTTCCTCCTGCCCCAGCCATGTGGCATGCCGGCTCCCTGTTCGCTTTCTGCCATGGTTGGAAGCTTCCTGGGGCCTCCCCAGAAGCAGAGCCACCATGTTTCCTGTGCAGCCTGCAGAACCGTGAGCCAACCAAACTTTTTTTCTTTGTAAATTACTCAGTCTCAGACATTTCTTTATGGCGATGTGAGAACAGAGTCACACAACTGGTAATGCCTACGATCACCTGGAGGCACCTGCAGGTTCCTGGGAACCCTTAACTCCAGGTAATGCTGGAGGCAAGGATTATGGGTGGTTTTCTCTGCACTAACTTGTTTGGTGACGTGGTTCCTTGGAAGACACGTGAAGAGCTGGATTTTGGTGACCTGCGGCCACCGTTATCCCAGTGCAACTCAAAAGTCTACGCTTCATGGACTCATTGGCCGACAAGGTCCAGCAGAGAGTCTACAAATGACTGTGATTTCAACGTAAGGACACGTCCAAACAGCGTCGTGAAATATCTGCAATGGCTGGGAGGTCATATGAAAGTATTGCTGGAAGTGTCACAGGTCCTGCTATGAGTTATGTGGTCTCTTAGCTATCTTATGCATAGAATTATGTCCCTGCCCCCCACTGCAAATTCATATGTTGAAGTCCTAACCCCCAGTACCTCCGAATGAGCTTATTTGGAAATAGGGTAGTTGCGGATGTCATTAGTTAGGATGAAGTCCTGCTGGAGTAGGTGGGTTCCCAGGCTAGTGTGACTGGCATCCTCATAAAACATAAAACCGAGACGCAGACACACGTACAGGCAGATCACCATGGGAAGATGAAGGCAGAAGTGGGTGAATCACCTGTCAGCCCCGGATCACCCAGGATGGCCCATAACCACCAGAAGCTGGGGGGGAGGTTCCAGGAAACAGATTCTCCCTCACAGCCTCAGGAGGAGCCCGCCCTGCCGCCACCTTGACTGTGGGCTTCCAGCCTCCAAAACCATGAGACAACCCATGTCTGTTGTGGAGGCCACCTAGTTGGTGGGACTTTGCTATGGCAGCCCTGGGTAATGAATGGGCCTGCATCCATAGTTAAAGGAAATGCCAAATTCCAGTTAGAGATCAGTGAAAAGAAAATGTGTATTTTCCCCCATCCAAGCTCACGGATCTCCTGAATTCTATTTGTGAACCCCTGGATCTCCTGAATTCTATTTGTTACATCTGTCACTGTGTCAGGGCACTGGTTCCCTCCTCCCCGACCAAATTGCTTTTGAAAGATTATTAGTTACAAGGTGTCTTCTAGAAACTTCTTTTTTGGAGACGGAGTCTTGCTCTATTGCCCAGGCTGGAGTGAGGTAGCACCATCTTGGTTCACTGCAAGCTCCACCTCCCAGGTTCACGCCATTCTCTTGCCTCAGCCTCCCGAGTAGCTGGGACTACAGGCACCCGCCACCATGCCTGGCTAATTTTTTTTTTTTGTATTTCTGGTAGAGACGGGGTTTCACCATTTAGCCAGGATGGTCTCGATCTCCTGACCTCATGATCCACCCGCCTCGGCCTCCCAAAGTACTGGGATTACAGGCATGAGCCATCATGCCCGGCCTTTTTTTTTTTTTTTTGAGACGGAGTCTTGCTCTGTCACCCAGGCTGGAAGAGTTGATGAAGAAATCAGTGCTTTCCCTGGATATGGGGAGGAAAGTGTCTGAAGTGGTTTCTTAAGTCTGGGCTGCTCCCTGTCAGCGGCCCCCTCCCTCTTGGCCACCACAAAGCCTCAATTTGGCCCCAGACCCCACACATCTCAGCTCCTGTTAATCTCTAAAAGTGTTCTTGAATCAAAGTCATTAGTAAAGGGCCAGCTGGCTGTGCGAGGGGCCATGGGCTTTTACAGCAGTGACCACTGCTCAACTCACATCCTTTACCAACTCAGGACCCTCTGTTTCCACAACAGGACAGACGCCCTGCACAGAAGACACTCTCAGGGTCCCCCAGGGCAGCACGTCTGGATTTCCGAGTTCTTGGGTCAAAGAAATGTTCATATTGCCTTTGGCTTTTTCGCACTTAGGCAATAAATTTCTCCTTAGAAGTTTCTAGAAGGAGGCCAGGTGTGGTGGCTCAGGCCTGTAATCCCATCACTTTGGGAGGCCGAGGCGGGTAGATCACTTGAGGTCAGGAGTTTGAGACTAGCCTCGCCAATACGGTGAAACCCCTTCTCTACGAAAAATATAAAAATTAGCCGGGCATGATGGTGGGTGCTTGTAGTCCCAGCTACTCGGGAGGCTGAGGCAGGAGAATTGCTTGAACCCGGGAGGTGGAGGTTGCAGGGAGCTGAGATTGCGCCATTGCACTCCAGCCTGGGGGACAGAGTGAGACTCTGTCTCAAAAAAATAATAATAAATAATAAAATAAAGAAGTTTCTAGAAGGCACTTGTAACTAATAATCTTTCGAAAGCAATTTGGTGGGGGAGGAGGGAATCAGTATGCTGACACAGTGACAGAGGTAACTTTGGGGTCTTTCCTCTTGGTCTAATAGCCTCTTTAAATATTAGACTAAAGCAGTTCCGAGCACCACGGTCCCTCTGGCAGACAGGGTTTGATGGCTCGCTTCCTGAATAGTGTGCCTGACACATCACATGTTTTCACGCTCAGATGTTCATGATTAACTGTGCAACCATCTGAAGGTCATATTGGAGCTGGTCCGTGCTCTCCATGTTAGGTGATACCCTCTAGCTCCCAGCAGTCATATCCAACGCACCCGATCAGAAACTCATTTCCCAATAATGCCCATCCTCAGTTATTAAAGGCAAATGGAAGGAAGGGTGAAACAAATTCTGCTGGTGAATAGGGCTGGAAATGGAGCTTAGACCTCATTTTCGGAAGCCTAAAAAAAAGAAGCAAATGACGTGTCGCTTTCGCTATTAATAAGAATCTTCGTATCATCAGAAACAAGCACGACGCTTTCCATCTCGGCTGCAAACATTTAGAACCCTGACATGGGTCCCTGAAAACACTCACGGATGAGTTCAAAATATGCCTTTTAATGTCCCTATGTTCTCATTCACCTGTTTCTAGGAATAACCATTATCATTCTAGGTAAGTGTCCTGGGGCTAAAACATCCCAAATCCAATGCCCTTAAGGTGAACGGCATCGTTGTGACTATGAAAACTGGGGGGAGTTGAGTGAGCCATGAACATCTTTCAGCAAAACTGCCCTGTTGGTCTCAGCTTTGTTGGGGGAAATGCTGAAAGAGAAAGGGATGGAAGCCCCAGCCACAGTCTTAGAAGCATCGCCGTCAGCTGGGCTGAGACCCCGTTTGTGGGGCCTGCCACCCTACCTGAGGGCCGGGCCTCGATGACGTAGCCTGTGGTGGGTGTGTCGCCGGAGTGTCCCTCAGTCCACTGCAGTGTCAGTTCAGAGGCAGACTTGGTGACCAGGACATCTCTAGGCGAGCCTGGGGACCCTGCGGGATAAAGAAAAGAGAGATGAGGCATCAGCTCCGGGGGGCTCACATCCCACTGTGTAAGATTTCACAGTGGGGGTCAGACTGGTCGAGGCTGCAGAGTGTCTGGGCAGGTTACTTTGCCTCACACAGCCATGGTTTTTCATGTTAAAAACAGGGAGGCAAGGCCAGGCGTGGTGGCTCACGCCTGTAATCCCGGCAGTTTGGGAGGCTGAGACAGGTGGATCACTTGAGCCTAGGAGTTTGAGACCAGCCTGGGCAACATGGCGAAAACCTGTCTCTACAAGATACAAAAAAATTAGCCAGGTGTGGTTATGCACGCCTGTAGCCCAGTTACTCGGGAGGCTGAGGCAGGAGGATCACTTGAGCCCGCGGAGGTTGAGGCTGCAGTGAGCCGTGATCATGCCACTGCACTCCAGCCTGGGTGACAGAGTGAGGCCCTGTTTCAAAAAACAAACAACAACAACAACAAAAAAACCTGAAGAGGGCATGAAAGAGCTGGCGCATGCAGGGCGCCCCACACTGTGCCCGGGACTAAGCGGCACTCCCTGAACACCAGTTCTGCCGCCCACGCCTTCTTGTCTTTAAACAAAGGGCAGAACAGTTGGGTAAGCAGGAAGTTACATGCTTCTTCCCCATGACCTGGAAAACTTTAAAATGTTCTGATTTATTTCAAATGCCAAATTCAGTTATTTTTCTCTTAAGAGTTCTCCAAAGGAAAAAAAAAAAACTAAAACTTTACATGCTGAATATTTAAGAATTTGCTCATGGATGTAACAAGTCCACCTGCAAAGTCCATGTTGACATGTGCTTTTGAAGATGTCCATGTTCCCCAGACATCACCGATTTGATGCCAGCTCTCGGCCACCTGCATCTCCTTGCTGAGCATGTCGACGGATCCCAGCTCGGTGAAGCAGGAGACGGGAGGCTAAGGTTGCAATTGACATCGTCTGCCCCTGGAGTCCCACTTACCCTCGGCTGGCCCGGCTGTGACGTTGGCTTGGAGCTCGGGCCCGTAGGTGATGGTCCGCGCTTGGACACGGAAGAAATAGGTCACCCCCTTGGTGAGGTCCCGCACCTTCAGCCAGCGCTGCCAGTTCCCTCTCACTTCCACAGTCACTACCTTGCTCACCCCTGCAGCCGCCAGAAGCAAAGGAAACAAGGGGGTTCAGCCTGGAGAAGCAACTGTGTACCGTCTGCTCTGTTGCGATAACAAGGAAAGCGGTCCCCGCGGTTTGCTAAGGAAGTATTTCTTACAATTAGGAGGAGTTTACGTGGTGATAATAGCCAATTTTCAGCACAGATAAGTGTAATGAGAGCTTAAGCTTGATAAGTGGGTGCTGACAAAGAACAGAGGCTTACAACACAAAAGGGGGACGCTGCGGTCTTAGGAATGGTGTGAGGGAGGAACTGGGTGGGGTGGGGAGCGGCGGTCCTGCCAGTCTCCAGGTTGGACACTCCGGGGAACGTCCCTTCCCACTTGGCTCTGAGCTGTGCAAAGTCCGGTGTCACTTGTAGGGTGACTGCAAGCTTCCGGACAGTCACGAGGAAGGGGAGTGATAGGGTTTGGTTGTGTCCCCACCCAAATCTCACCTGGAATTGTAATAATTCCTCAGGTGTTAAGGGTGGGACCCAGGGGAGAGAACTGAATCATGGGGGCAATTTCTCCCATTCTGTTCTTGTGGTAGTGAGTAAGTCTCATGAGATCTGGTGGTTTTACACATGGGAGGTTCCCCGCACACGCTCTCTTGCCTGCCACCATGTAAGACGTGACTTTGCTTCTCCTTTGCCTTCCACTCTGATTGTGAGGCCTCCCCAGCCATGTGGAACTGTGAGTCCATTAAACCTCCTTCCTTTATAAATTACCCGGTCTCAAGTATGTCTTTATTAGCAGTGTGAGAACAGATGAATACAGGGAGCGTATACAAGACCTAGGAAGATACTCCATCTAGTTAGACCCCACGAGGAAGCTGCAGCCTGCCTGGGTTGGCCAACCTGTGGCCTACGGGCCTCAAATGAGTCATCAGAACTTTATCTGTAGACCTTGAAGCAAGGATTAAAGAAATTAATTTTTCACTACAAGTATTGATGCCTTGATTTACAGGACGATGGCAACATAAGAGACAAAAGGACTCAAACCTATGTGACGTTACAAACAAGTGATCATGCAAAAGTCTTGCTGGTTGTATTACCTAGAAATAGAAAATGGAGATTTCACACTTTGGGAGAGAGGATAAATACTGAAAATTTCACATATGCAGCATTTTCCAGAAGGAAAAATAAAGTTCTTTGGTTAAACAAGTTTGAAAATGATGCATTAAAAAAAAAAAAAAGTGAGACAAGTTCTCTCAACTGCCAGACTTCTCAGAACTTTCAATAGATTTATCTCTACCAGGCAGCTCTTAAAGGAGGATATCAAGATATGGTACTTCCAGGATGGACCGATTGGCAGAGCTCATTTTCCAAGGAGCATCCCTGAGAAGACCTGCCCTCGGTGAGTGGCACCCACCGTCCTGGGTCCCCCTGCCCAGCCCTGCCCTCCTGCCATCAGCCCTGAGAAATGGCTGCCCTTGGTGTGGGAGGGCCATGTGTTTCTAGTCAGCACCTGGAATACCCTGGTCACCTCCACTTCAGAAGAGAACAAAGTGCCTTCCTCCTACAAAACAGGTCCATCTGTGATGAAAACAGCCTAAAAATCTCCAAAATACCTTCTAGCTGGTTCAGTGTTTTCATATTATTTCTTTTATCAAACATGTATTCAACTAAATCATTTTCTTCCAAATTATTTCAGAGCAATTTTGGTGGGTCTTTTTTGTTTTTGTTTTTGAGATGGAGCCGCACTCTGTTGCCCAGGCTGGAGTACAATGGTGCGATCTCAGTTCACTGCAACCTCTGCCTCCTGAGTTCAAGCGATTCTCCTGCCTTCGCCTCATGAGTAGCTGGGATTACAGGCGCATGCCACCATGCTAATTTCTGTATTTTTAGTTTCACCACGTTGGCCAGGTTGGTCTTGAACTCCTGACCTCAAGTGATCCGTCCACCTCGGCCTCCCAACGTGCTGGGATTACAGGCGTGAGCCACTGTGCCTGGGGCCAATTTTGGCTATTTTGAGTGACCCTCCAAATCTGGGTTTTCCAGAGCCTGACCCTGACCTTCCACTGCTCAGAGAGGTGATGAGGATGACAGTTTGTGCACACAGTGACTGTCGTCAGCACACAAACTGGGTCCCGTCCAATGTAAAGTGATTCTAGGGAGCAACTGTTTTTTTGTTTTCATTGTTGTTAAAAATGCCTTCCTTCTCCCTGGAGCAAAAACAAACCTAGGAACAGATTTTGTAAATTCTATCCCAATAGGAGGCAGAGCCAGCCTGGCCTTCTCCCCATCTCAGGTGTGTCAGAATTTTATTTATTTAATCAATTTTTAAACCATGCCCCACACTGCAAAGCCTCAGGGTACAATCCCATAAACCACCACCACTTAAAACATTTTAAAACATGTAAAAATAGCTCTGCCATAAAATCGGATTCCCAAGCATATGGCTCAGTGCTCGAGTGGCCTGGCGCTCAGGGTGGTGTAATGCTCTGGGTGGCCTGGTGCTCCAGGTGGCCTGGTGCTCTAGGTGACCTGGCACTCTAGGCGTTATGCTGCTCCAGGTGACCTGGTGCTCTAGGAAGCCTGGTGCAGGCGGTGTGGCACTCTGGGTGATGCAGTGCTCTGGGTGGTGCGGTGCTCCAGATGGCGTGATGCTCCAGGTGGCCTGGTGCTCCAGGTGGCGTGATGCTCCGGGTGGCCTGGTGCTCCAGGTGATGTGATGCTGTGGGTGGCCTGGTGCTCCAGGTGATGTGATGCTGTGGGTGGCCTGGTGCTCCAGGTGATGTGATGCTGTGGGTGGCCTGGTGCTCCAGGTG
>NW_012117710.1:4633223-4656177 GCF_000951035.1 Colobus angolensis palliatus | reverse complement strand
TTGTGGGTGGCGTGATGCTCCAGGTGGCGTGATGCTCCAGGTGGTGTGACACTCTGGGTGGCCTGGTGCTCCAGGTGGTGTGATGTTGTGGGTGGTGTGATGCTCCAGGTGGTGTGACGCTCTGGGTGGTGTGGTGCTCCAGGTGGCCTGGTGCTCTGGACAATGTGATGCCTCAGGGGTTCCAGGAGTGTTCCCTAGGTGACGGGGACGGCCCTGGGCTCTGCCCAGCACACAGGATGAGCCATGACTGTGTTCCCAGTGGACTGACTAGAGGAGCTGCTACTACTGGGTAAATGCTGTGCCCTCTACTTCCCTTGGGCTGACCGGTCAGTGCCCGGCCAGGAGTTTGCAGATGTCTGCCCCAGGCACAGCCCTGGTTCTGGGAGAGGAGGCATGGAAAGAGGTCAGACAACCCCACAGAGCCCCTACCAGGTGAGATCACTGTTTACTTTGTAACTATCTTTACCACATTTTAAAATATTTTGTCCTCACAATATACTTCAAGTAGGTAGCAATTCACACACACACACACACACAAATATAAACATATGGATCATTTCGCGGCAGTCTTTATGAGAGAACCACCACGACCACAGCAAGTGAATATAATTCCAGCCCAGATCAAGGACGCCTGATGTTTCACTGCGTTTGCAACCGTTTCTCTGGGACACGCACAGACTCCAGGAGCATGTAAAATATTGGAAGTCATAGGGACGTCCAGTTACTGCTTTTGTGCTTCCCCGTGGGGAATCCTGATGCAACAGTGAAGGGGTGAGGGTCCGGATTTGTCAGAGTCCCCCATGCAGGCACAGCTGTCTCCTGGGGACCTCCGGGAGGAGCAGACAGGAGTGCCGCCCCTCCGGGTGAGAGCGGGAGCAGCAGCCGTGGGACGAGGCCGGTCCGGGTGTGGAGGTGCAGGGCAGTGGGGGCTGCACAGTGTGACCTCCACGGGGTGCACGAAGCTGCTCTGCTTTTTCCTAGTTATTGCTTTCTGTTCAACCACCCTGCCCTTGGCCACACCTCATCGTGTGGCGTTGTGGCCCTTTTCAGGCTATCCCGGCTTCCTCCCACATTCAACAGAGAGTTCACTTCCTCCCTTCTCCAGCCCCAGCAGGCCAAGGAGCTCACAAACGCCTGCAGGCAGAGCAGCCGCCAGGATGAGTGCTTCCTGAACCACCGTCCTGCCAAGGCTGACTGTGAAATCTGCAGAGTCAGCTGGGAGGAAGAGAGAATGCAGGAACGGGGATGGGAGTGAGTCTGAAGCCCACTGCTTGCTCCCTGTGTGAGGCTGGACAGGGCATGTGGTCCCTGCGGAGTCCTCAGTTTCTTCCTCTGGTCTGAGGTTGGCGGCGCTTACCTCATAGGACCACGGTGAGGAGTGGGGCGTAGGGAGGATGAGTGGGAGTGCCCAGCCGAGAGTCAGGACCCCAACTCTGACTGTTGTCTAAGAACGCACAACAGGTGCTCCGTGATCAGCATGGACTCCTCACTCGCTGTACCTCTCATGCACCAAACCACTCCAGAACCGAGTGGCTCAAAACCACCACCACCAAACCAGCTCCCGGTCCCACGGGGCAGTCCTTTGACCGGACTGGCCAGCACTGGACTCAGCGTGTGTCTGCGGTCACACAGTGAGTCTCACTGGGGGTTGGCTGGCCCAGGTGGCCCCTCTCTCATGCTGGGCCATGGGTGGCTGTCACCCCAGAGGCCAGCCCAGGCGTGTTCACATGGTGGCTGGGTTCCAAGGGCAGCAGGAGGACCAGGGTGCCTCCCAGGTGCAGACGCTTTTGAATCCGCTTGCCTCATGACAGCTGTTGTCCCGCTGGCTAAAGCCAGTCCCATAGCCCGGTGCAGAGTCGGTGTGGGGGGACTCCGCCCACAGGCCCGGACTCAGGAGAAGCGAGCAATGGGCCCCTCCACCTCTGCCCCCTCTACCTTCATCACCCACCAATTGGGAATCTTCATCAGAGGCCACTCCTCCGGCCCCCAGATGAGAGAGAGGCCAACTCAGTGAGTCTGATCTGCCATCCTCTCTTGGTCCACATTCTTCTTTTGGCGTGTGTGGCTGTGGGATGTGGCTCGCTGGACAGGCCTGGGATTACTGTCTTGGTGAGCCAGGGTTCTGGCCAATACCATCGGGGGAGGCAGGCGAGTGCCAGGGTCCCGAGGTTCTGCTGGCGTTCATGGTGAGCAGGGCCTTCCCCAGGCAGCCATGAGGTCCACCTGGGTGGCGCCGAGGGGGACAGGGTTGCTGAGTCCTGCCCGAGGGAGAAGCCAGGAGGGGTCTGGAACCTACAGCCACACTTAGGCTCATCCCGGCTGGAGTCAGACCACGGCTGATGGTGCCTGCAGCCTGATGGTGTTGGGGCAGGAAAGACCACGGTGGGGGCCCCATGGCTTAGTCAGAGCCAGGTGTCTTGTCTAGAGACAGCTGTACAGGGCCGTTGGGTGGGGGCTGGACGCCTCATGTCACCAGCACCACTGGGCAGCCCATACCTGGATCCGCCGCTTGACTGATGTGAAGGAATCAGAAGTCTGGAACGTGCCCAAGCCCCCAACAAGCCCAAACGTGGGGGGTCTGCACGGCTTGTTCTTCCTGACACCCGGGGAGGTCTGATGAAGCTGTTTCTGCTGAGATCCTGGCCGCCCCTCATCCTGCAGAGCCAAGGAGGGAGCCCCGAAGCAGGACAGCGCTGATCCCCTCTCACTCTAATCTCTGAGCACATTGCATTGGTTACAAAGCCAGGAAAATCCAGGCTGAAGGAATCAGCCCTTCGCAACAGACAAAAGAGACAAGGCTGGTGACGGACGGTCTTGTTATTTGTGAAAAGAGGTGAAAATGGGTGTGACTAAAGTGACTCCACCTGTTGTCATCCAGGGGCGTGACAGGCCCCATACTCGGCCGTACAGCCAATGATCTGTCTAGAATATAAAATGCTTTAGTGACTCCTCCTCATGCCCCATCTCTGAAGTTCACCTTCACGTTTACTTTCAGACACACAAGTGCTCCAGACGCTTTCTAACCCACCATGGAGCAGTTTAGGCCTTGGCTCTGGACTCAGAACACCTGGGTTCAAATCCCAACCCTCTTCATCATTTTCGAAACGCAGGCTTTGGGCAAATGTCTCTGTGGCTCGGAGCCCAATCTCTTTGTCTGCAGGAGGAGAAGAAAAGCTGCAGCCACAATGTAGAGCTGTTTGAGGATCTGGAGATAGCGGATATTAAGTACTTAGCACAGTGCCTGATGGGAGCTCAACCAACATCACATGTCGCTGTGATTATACCCGGGGGGTGCCTGGGTATAGCGAGAACACAGAATGCCTGTGTGAGCGGGACGTCTAAAAATCTTCCGAATGCTTTCAGTTTCCCAGTGAGGCAAACACTGTCATGAAACGAACAAGAAACGGCAACATTGGAAACGTAAGGGAAGCCAGGTGTGTCAGGTCTTGTCTCTGGGAGACTGGGCTGGGAGGAAGGTTTGGTAGGAGCCGAGAAGCAATTCTAGGGCAGTGAAAGTACAGAGAGAGGGGCACCCAACACATCGAGGCCCCTGTGAGAGGAGGGAACCCAAGACATCGAGGCCCCTGTGAGAGGAGGGGAACCAACGCATCGAGGCCCCTGTGAGAGGAGGGGAACCAACGCATCGAGGCCCCTGTGAGAGAAGAGACCCAACGCATGGAGGCCCCTGTGAGAGGAGGGGAACCAACACATTGAGGCCCCTGTGAGGAGGGGACACAATACATCGAGGCCCCTGTGAGAGGAGGGGACACAATACATCGAGGCCCCTGTGAGAGGAGGGGACACAATATATTGAGGCCCCAGTGAGAGGAGGGGACCCAAGACATCAAGGCCCCTGTGAGAGGAAGGGAACCAACACATTGACGCCCCTGTGAGGAGGGGACACAATACATTGAGGCCCCTGTGAGAGGAGGGGAACCAACGCATCGAGGCTCCTGTGAGAGGAGGGGAACCAACGCATCGAGGCCCCTGTGAGAGGAGGGGAATCAACACATTGAGGCCCCTGTGAGGAGGGGACACAATACATCGAGGCCCCTGTGAGAGGAGGGGACACAATACATCGAGGCCCCTGTGAGAGGAAGGGACACAATATATTGAGGCCCCAGTGAGAGGAGGGGACCCAAGACAGCAAGGCCCCTGTGAGAGGAAGGGAACTAACACATTGACGCCCCTGTGAGGAGGGGACACAAAACATCGAGGCCCCTGTGAGAGGAGGGGAACCAACGCATCGAGGCCCCTGTGCGGTACTTCCGACTGGGTAATGACCCATGGAATGGCCTTGCCTGGAATGAAATACTTTTTTTTTTTTTGAGACAGAATCTCACTCTGTCACCAGGCTGGAGTGCAGTGGCGCGATCTCAGCTCACTGCAGCCTCCACCTCCTGGGTTCAAGCCATTCTTCTGCCTCAGCCTCCCGAGTAACTGGGACTACAGGCGCATGCCACCATGCCCAGCTAATTTTTATTTTTCTTTTTCCTTTTTCTTTTTTTTTTTTTTTTTTGAGCTGGAGTCTCGCTCTGTTGCCCAGGCTGGAGTGCAGTGGTGCGATCTCGGTTCACTGCAACCTCCACCTCCCAAGATTAAGCAATTCTTTGCCTCGGCCTCTGGAGTAGCTGGGATTATAGGTGCATGCCACCCACCATGTCCGCCTAATTTTTTGTATTTTTAGTAGAGACGCGGTTTCACCATCTTGGTCAGGCTGGTCTGGAACTCCTGACCTCGTGATCCACTCGCCTCGGCCTCCCAAAGTGCTGGGATTACAGGCGTGAGCCACTGCACCCGGCCAGTTTTTGTATTTTTAGTAGAGACAAGGCTTCACCATGTTGGTGGGGATGGTCTCGATCTCTTGACCTCGTGATCTGCCCACCTCGGCCTCCCAAAGTGCTGGGATTACAGGTGTGAGCCACCACGCCCGGTCCATGAAGTACTTTCTCACAAGACTAAGAGTAGCAGCCCAGGAGAGAAGCCCAGAGGCACACACCATGGAGTTTCCAGAGAGATTCTGCAAACCATTAACACAGAAGACTAGGGAGCAGAACCAGTTACTTATTTGAAGAAGAGTGGGAAAACCTGAGCTGTCTTTGATTAGGAAGGACTCATAGGTTAATCAGAACTGTGATGCTTTCACTATCATTTCTAATTTGAATGGTTCTCGTTGGTTATGACCCTTGAAAAGGCATTTGTAACACAGGCTCATGGAACCTGTGTGTATCTCCAAAATTCTGTTTCTCCCTGCACGACAAGTGAGAGCAATGGGCATGCCTGCTTCTGGGCCTCTGCTGTGGGACCTCGAAGGCAGTCTCGTCCAGGCCCCCTGGCTCCCAGGCAGGAGCTGGGTTTCTCGGAAGGTCACGACAGATCCTGGTCGCCCTTGAAGCTACCACACTAAATCCATGTCCCTCCCGTGCCCCTCTCTGCCGGTTCAAAAACCACGCCCACATCTCACCTGTACTGTTATTTACCAGAGTCCATGGATTGTCTAAGGCGTGATTTTTTTTCTTTCTTCCTTCCTTCCTTCCTTCCTTCCTTCTTTCTTCTTTCTTTCTTTCCTTCCTGTACTGTTATTTACCAGAGTCCATGGATTGTCTAAGGTGTGATTTTTTCTTTCTTTCTTCCTTCCTTCCTTCCTTCCTTCTTTCTTCTTTCTTTCTTTCCTTCCTGTACTGTTATTTACCAGAGTCCATGGATTGTCTAAGGCGTGATTTTTTCTTTCTTTCTTCCTTCCTTCCTTCCTTCCTTCCTTCTTTCTTCTTTCTTTCTTTCCTTCTTTCCTTCCTTCCTTCCTTCTTTCCTTCTTTCTTTCTCTTTCCTTCCTTCCTTCCTTCCTTCCTCCCTCCCTCCCTTCCTCCCTCCCTCCCTCCCTCCCTTCCTTCCTTTCTTTCTTTCTTCTTTCCTCGGATTTTCACGTCTCTGATTTGGGATGCAGCTCAGAATTGATGATACAAAAGTACTGGGCCCTAGTTTATTGGGAGCATTTTTTCTTTCTGAGCACTTCATAAAATAACGATGAATCTTACAGGGAACGGCATCTGAGATTCGGTGAAATAAAAATCTAGTGCTTAAATTTTCTTCATCAAATCAACTCCCTGTTTCATCTAAATGTGCTTATTTTAAAAGGAAACTTTTATCACTGCTTTAAACGGAGCGCCGATATTCTTTGATGTGCTGCTTGTATTTTTTCCTCGCAGACATTAAATAATCTATAATTTTTACAGTCTGTCTGTGTATATTACAGGGGGAAACTTGCCCCTGGGCCGTAAGGCAGAGACAGATGGACTTGTAGTTCACCCCAGTGTGGTGAGAAAGAAGCGCCTCCCAGACCAGAATCTTTGGTGGACACATTGGTGTCTAGATGGCAGGAGAGAGGGACACAGAAGGCACTGGAATAATACCAGGGTGCGCACTGACCCAGCAGGTACAGAGCAACGGCCATGTGCACAGCAGGGCAGAGCCACCTGCCCGCAATCCCCATTCCTCCGCTTCACAGCCAATATCCCACCAGCTCCACCTTCAACACACGCCCCTGATCTGATCCCTCCTCCCCTGCCCCTGCACCGTTCCCCTTCTCGCCGCTCTCCTGTAGGATGATGCTACAGCCCCGGCCGGCCTCCTCACTCCCTGGTCTACAGAATCTCTGCCACCCATTCTCCTCTGAGCCACCTGCATTCCACCTTCCGTTGTCACCTGTCACTCATTGTCAAGCCCCTGCCATTGCCTCTCTCAAACTCTTCTGTGTTGGAAACACCTTCCCTGCTCTTCTCTGGAGGCTGTTTCTGGCTGATTTACGAAGTGTGGAGATGATCGATAGCTTCTTTCCCTCGTGGCACTGAGACGGGGGATTCGGCCTGAGGGATCCCTGTCTTGGGGAGGTCCGGTCCTCCTGCTTCACTCTCCGGTGGGATACGCCATAGCCCCACGTGCTGTGGCCTGCAGTGTCTGCAACCCACTCACCAAGCTCCAGCCACTGGCACCACCCGAGCTCTGCCCACCGTGGGCCCCTGGATTGGCGGATCCTCCCGTTGGAAGATCTTCCCTGGGATTCTTGTGTGTCTGGCCCCTTGTCACTCCGGTCTCTTCCCTAAGCCTCTCGTGTTAACCCTCCTCTCTTTCCTTCAGAGCATTGATCATGCTCAGGCTGTTGTTTGCTGGTTTAATTACCTGTGTGTTACCTCTGCCCTGGACGCAGGAAAGCCAGGGTCCTGATAAACAAGCCAGTCAAGATCCTGGCTTTCCCAGGTCCTTCGATTCCAGCATCTGGAGCAGGTCTTGGCTTTTCCAGCATCTAGAACGGGAGCTTCATAGATGTCCGCTGAGGGGACGAATGAGCGAGGGGAGCCCCAGGACACTGTCTAAGACACGGGGATGTCAGCATCCCTCCTAGGATGCTGAGGGTAGCCAAAGGCCCGTGTTGTGGGGCGTGGCTTCAAGCGGAACCTTGGGTGGTCTCAGTCAGCGACCACAGGACAAACATCCCGGGAGGAACAGGAGAGGAATGTCTTGGGTGTGACAGAGACAGGGTCAAGAGCGTACATGACACGGCTCCATCGGGAGAGTGCCATTCTGGTCTCAGAGCACAGAGGTCTGGTCTTGGCTCAGCTTTTCCTCACAGGTCTCTGCTGGTGAGTCCCTGCTCTCCACGGACTCAGCTCTGGCCCCTTCCAGCTCAGATTCCAAAATCCCCCACTTCCGGCGCCAGAAGGCTCCTGGCACGCAGAGGTGGTCAGGCGCGGCTCAGTGTGTAAACTGTGGAGGGCTGGGTGCTGGCGTGGCCCACGGTCCCATCTCCCCAACCCCAGGTCTTACCTTGCACAGGGGCCAAGGGCTCGTACACCACCCGATAGCCCTGCAGGATGCCATTGGCTGCTGCAGGCTCGCCCCAGGAGACGTTGAGCGTCGTGGAGGTTATTTCTGAGAACGCCAGAAAGCTGGGGACCCCAGGGGCTGGGAGAATAGAACACAAAGTGACTTTTACGGAGGCTCCTTTATAGATCATATACATACATGTCTGTGCCTCCGTATAGAATAAAAAATATTATTAGATGTTATTTTCAACTCAGTAAAAGCCTAAATGCCACAAAATGAAAAGATTTATTGATCACCTCAGAACTTCCGAGGATCAATCAGAAACGCAGACCCTCCCGAGAAGCACAGAGAAAATGACAGTGTTTAAACACAAAGGGGCTTGAGAGACAAAACGGCAGAGGCATAAAAATGAAGAATAGGTGGAAACAGAAAATGAAACGCAGACAGCTTCAATTTCTAGCAACTGCTGGAGGATTCCAGAGGCTCTAGTCCTACTCTTTGCGGGAGAGACGGAGCTCTGTGAGGGATGAGGCTTCTCTTGACCCCTCCTCTCCTCTCCCTCAGAGGCCTGGGGGTTTTGGAGGACGCCCCCTGCTCCTGCACCTGAAATCGCCCATGAGACTCTCCCAGGTCTGAGTGTCCCCCTGGATCTGGAGGAGGGAGGGGGCTGGTGGAAACACCTCGCGCTACAGAAGGTCAGGTGTGGCCGGGCATGGCGGCTCCCGCCTGGAATCCCAGCACTTTGGGAGGCCGAGGTGGGAGGATCACGAGGTCAGGAGATCGAGACCATCCTGGCTAACACGGTGAAACCCCGTCTCTACCAAAGATACAAAAAATTAGCCGGGTGTGGTGGTGGGTGCCTGTAGTCCCAGATACTTGGGAGGCTGAGGCAGGAGAATGGCGTGAACCCGGGAGGCGGAGCTTGCAGTGAGCCAAGATCGCACCACTGCACTCCAGCCTGGGTGACAGAGTGAGACTCTGTTTCAACAAAGAAAGAGAGAGAGAGAGAGAGAGAAAGAAAGAAAAAAAGAAGGTCAGGTGTGTGGCCAGGGTGATGTGGAGCCTGCTGGCAGCTCCCCCTCTGCCTGGGCGCCATGTAAGGTGGGCATGTACCAGGGCTGCCCCTACCAGACAGCCTAGATGGGGACCTACTCTCCTCGCCCCAGCGCCCCTCGCTGCTCAGAAGTGCCTGTGAAGTGGCACCCACCCTGCTCCCTCTCTGCCCTCCCTCCAGTCTCTGGATCCTGTGGTTATGACCAGCCAGGCCGGCAGTGCTCAACGTGGCCCTGCCCCCATCTCTGCCCACAGGTCTGCCCGCCTCCTTCCAGCTCAGATGCGGGCACTGGATGAAGCCAAATGAAGTGGTCCTTGCAACCTGGTTGTGGTCAGCACGTGGGAGTATGATGCCGAGGGGCCCTGATTCCTGGAGTCCTTTGTCTGTGGGTCGGCTGAGCCCACGGGATGTCGGAAGACCCTGAGCCCTACGTCTCTGCCCATGACTCCCAGACCTCACTCTCCTGGTCTCTCAGACTTCCAGAATTCTACAGAGGGCCTTGGAGAGCTCCCTAGAGCCCAAGGCCAAGCAGCTTCAAAGCATCCTTCAGCCTGCTAGGAAACTGAGATGTGCTGGAAGAGGGGTCTGCTGAGAACAGGTGCTGCGCCCTGTGCGTGGAGATGAGGCCAGAGCAGCGCGGCGCCTGTCCGAGCCCTCGGGACTACCCTGCGGCATGCACATAGTGAGCAGTCTCCAGGGGTGGTCTGTGGCCCTGAGACGCAGGGGAATGCCCGTCGATGTGGCCAGTCTCCAGGGGTGGTCTGTGGCCCTGAGAGCCAGGGGAACACTCGTCGCTGTGGCCTGGCTTTGCTGCCCAAGGAGATCCCCCACCCCAGGGATCTGGACACGTTATCAGGCAACCCTGATGAGAAGTTCCATTCCCTGGAGGAACTGGAATGGATGCTGTCAGTTATGAACGAGGACCTCACTGCAGACTCAAAGCCCTTCCTCCCCTCTGAATCTCCAGGGCTCTGGAAAAAAACATGCATTGCTCCAACCCACCTAACATTTATTTAGTGCCACTGTGTAACCAGTCTGAGGCCAGGCACAGGGAGAACAAATGAGCCAAACCCAGTCCTGCCCACCCAGAAACTCCCAGCTACACAAAAGGTGTTGCTTTCTGCCTAGGTGGGCCAGGAACCACTGTGTGAGGGGACCTGAGCTGGCGCTCTCAAAACACGTGTCCAAGGAGGCCTGCCCAAAGGAAACCCGCCTTCCTCCTACCGGCCTGGTGGGTGCGCCCCTGCCGGGGGTCACTCCTGGGCCCATCTCCGGCGGCGTTGAAGGCTGATATGCTGACCAGGTACTCGGTATGGCTGGTCAGGTTCTTCAGCCTCACCACGGGCTCGGGGAGGAACAGGACCTTCATTTTCTCCGTGTCGTTCTGGCTGTCTGCCTCCCAGTAGTAAATCTGTTAGGAAGAGCAAGACGTTGGGGTGGCCCCTGGGGAAGCCTTCCAGGAAGGGAGGCCACTGAGTGTAAGGTCAGAGTGAGGGGGTGAGCTGAGTTCTGGGGCGAGCTGTGCCTGGGTGGGAAGGTGGACAGGCTCCCTCGCGGAGGAGTCAGGGAGAAGCTGAGGCTACTGTGCACTGACGGGGACCCCTGGCTGCTAATACTGTTTGGGAGATGATGTTTAGCATCTTCCTGATGCTCATCTAGGGTATGAGCACTGCCTCATGAAACAAAGCGCTGCTGAAGATGAGGTCTGAGGATGGAAGGGAAGCTTCCTTTCGGCTGCCGATGGCGTGCCCTTCCTTGCAGACCTAGCTCTGTCGGTGTTTTGATTTTTGGCCTCTCCCTGTCCCCCATCTTCTGGAGAGAAGGGAAGCCATCCCGTGTCCACCCCATGCTCTGAGCTATGGAGAGAACAAAGCCCCCAACTCCTACGACGTGTTCCCACATTTTGTTCAGAGCCGACATCTAAGTTTTCCTCAATATGGCAACATACTTTGGAGATTAAAGCAATCAAAAATAACAGGCAGGAGAACCATGTTGGGCTCAGGGCTGCTGGGAAGGCCTCATTCCTCTGGGGTGCCATTTCCTCTTGTCTAGCTTTTATGTGCTTGTAGTTGAACTTGATGCCCAAACACACAGGTTTAAAGAGGTTGCCAGAATTGCTTCCCTAGACAGCTGGCCGGAAACCACCGCTGCCTCCGGCCAGTGCCAGCTAGGCTGCCTAAAGACACCACCAATCAGAAGACCGACCTTGGCTCTGTGGGTCTAAACCAGGGCCAGGCTGTTAGAGCCGCTTGCCCATGTGAAAAGGCAGCACGGAGGCTTCGGGGCGGCAGCCTGGAGCGCCCCGGAGCTGGCACGCCTGCCTTGCACACCTGCCTGCCTCGCTCCTGCTGGGCAGGCCCTGGCAGACGAGCATCACTCATTTCCACCTGCAGGATGCAGCGGGCTTCTACTCACTGAACTGACTGTCTAAGATCTTCTGCTTGCCCAGGCTTTGCTGACTTGAGATCAATATCCAAGTTCAATGTCTTTATCATAAAGGAAATTAGAAAACATATTTTGGACATACATAAATAGCGCCATGCCTCCAAGCTCATGGGGTTCTCCATTAGCTCATTCATCACTGAAACAGCCCTGCCATGGAGGAAGGTATTAATTTTCATAACACACCTGCAAAAATCATCTTTAAATGGACATTTAATTGGTCCCATAGTCATTAGGGGAGGCTAGCCCCCAGAATCTGATGACTGATCGACTTGGGCCCTGGCAGAACAGGCAGGGGAATTTATTCCGGAGAAGGATGGGGGCGTTTTCATGGCACAGACCCGGGATGCCTACGGGCCCTGCACTCTCCAAGAAGGCCAGGCCTCAGGGATGGGATGCCACTAGGCGCTTCCTGCCCCCTGGATAATCCAGCCCCACATAACGATTCCTCATTTGAAGCTCTCTTGGTACAGCCTGCTGCCTTTCTTTCTCCCCATCTCTAGACACTCCAGTGATTATGGGCTTCCCACGTGTTAGTGTGGCGGTTCTCAAAGCAGAGTTCCCAGGGACCTCACATCTGGGACCTTGTGAGGAATGCGACTGGCGGGCCCCACCCTGGACCGACCAAATCAAGGGACTCGCTCAGTGTCCAACTGTGACCCAAGGACATGTCTGGGATGGGGAACCTGGTCTCTTCCAGGCGCCCCGTGTTCTTTTATTGTCAGCTAGTGTACTGGGGGCTCCAGAATGTGCCCAGGAAATAGAAGGGCTCCCCAGCCACGCCATGCGCCCCGAGTGGGGAGAAGCTGCTGGATGAACAAGGGCCCCCAACCTGGGTTGTTTTGTGGTGGGCACAGCCAGCCGCACAGTGAGCCTACCCCTGCCCCCGCCCCCATGATGCCTTCCACCCACAATCAGCTGTGACCACAGCTAAGAGGCCAGGTTCAGCCAAGCTCCGATGCTTGGGCCCCAGCTCTCCAGGTGGAGCGCCTGCGGGGTCTGCTGCTGGCAACGCAGTGGGCGGGACCACGTGAACCAGGCGTGCGCCAGTGAGCCGGGGGGAGGCAGCCGCACGAGAGAGCCTTGCCTTGTAGCCTTGGATGTTCCCATTCTGGCTCTCCGGGGGCGGTGGGTCCCACGTGACCTCCAGCTGGCTGGCCGTGAGCGGGGTCACCTGCACGTTCTGCGGAGCCATGGCCGGGGCTGAGGAAAGAGCAACATGGAGAGAAGCTGAGATGTTTATTCAGAGCCGGCCCGGACCCTCCCCCACACGCCCACGGGGCTCACGCATGCCCTAATTCCGCTGGGAACCACGTGAGAGATTCTGCCCTGGGCCACCACCCTGGCTTGGGAGGCCTTGGACAGTTATGTCCTGGGATCCATGGCTCTGTGTCCCTCCCAAGAGCGCTCAGCCCTTTTCTGCCAGGAAAGACCGCAAATCCTTCTTCCCATACGATGTTCTTAAATGCATACAATAAAATAGATAGAATTGCACAGAAAAATGATTATACCGAGATACAGTTAGCAGAGTATTTGAAACCAAAGGTACGGGATCGTAATCCACGTGCTTCTTGGTTAATACCTGACCAGGCTTAGGGGCTGGTCTGATGGCTGCTGTGAGATCAAAGCATTGGTGGGTGAGGATGTTAACTTGAGGTCCCAGCAATGCCTGGGACGTGACAGGGTCACCGTGGCTCTGTCGGCGAGGGAGTCACAGGACTCCTGACTGTTGTGGTTTTTGTCACTGATATTCCTGATTGAGATTAGAGAAAAGATAGCTGTGTTGCCATGACAGGTTCAGGCATCCCTGGCTATGAAGACCCCATCTAGATGAAGCTCGTCCAGACACACAGAGTTGTCCCTACAAGAGGGACAGGGAGACCCAATGTCTGAGAACATGGCTGCACCTTGCTCTCTGAGGCTAGCTCTGGCTTCAAATTCTGAGGATCCAGTCTTCATCTCCAGTCCCCTTGCTCCCCCTGGGGAGGAGCTCACTGGCGTATTGTCTGTGTCTGCAGGGCTACATGGTGCATGCAAACCAAAGGACACATGAGGATGGTGTGGCCGCACCTCTGCACACCGCCATTAGAGGTGTGGCCACGCCTCCGCACCTCACCACACTGCCATTAGAGGCGTGGCTGCACCTCTGCACCTCACCACACAGTCATAGGGAATTGGGAGCACATGCCTACATTCCAGAACGTCTCCGTCCTGTCTGCCCCGTGCCAGCTTCACACCACCTTTGAATTCCATGCTGCGCACTTCCTCTTGACAGCCTATTCTCCGCTACTCCCTCCTCCCACTGGGGCTCTCCCAGCTGTCCATGAGCTGGGCCCTGGGGAGCTCCAGGGCAGCTGTGCCGGGGGCCCGGCTCCTGCAGAGGCCAGCCGAGCACTCCCCTCCGCCTGCAGCCGGGGCTGGGGCTGCGGCCCAGGAGTGTAGCCTTTTGACCAAGTCTTTTTACGGACCATTGATGGAGACGATAAAACAGTCGTGTCCGAGGGAGACGGTCCAGCACCCGGCTCTCTGGAGAGGCCTTCTTGGGAGAGACTGACCTCAGGACTCGCCCCTTCCCCATCACCCCCTCCCCACTTTCTGCTCTCTCCCCCCAGTGCAGAATAAAATAGTAATTAACACCCACGCAGCCTGACACCAACTATTTATTTTGTTCTAACTGTGTGGTTTCCATATTATCACTGCCCACCCTGCCGTTAATGGAAATGTTAATAGCTCACACCAGGTTGTTGTGACAGACGCTCAGCCTCATTATCAGAAATTCTTATTTACCGCTCCATTAAACAACAGAATCACACAAAAAAACAATTCAATCAAAACTAACTGGAGGAATTTTAACAGCCACATTAATAATCCAAAACATAAATAAAGTTAATGTCTTCTGCATGTTTGCCATCGGCAACTCCATTGCAAAATTACTGTTGTACAATTAAAATGTGAAAGGCAAAATTGAGCGCGGCCATTACCTGGTAGTCGGTGAGACATCGCCCCCCCACCTCCCCATGACACCCCCAAGGTTTCTTTCCAAAGATGGCCAAACTCAGCACGCCCAGGACAGCTCTGGACTTGGATATCTGCCTGCAGGAACCGGTGGAATCTGTGAGCTCCAGGTGAACCCCCAGAAATCAGGGGCCTGCATGCCCCTTTCTCTGGGGTGAACACGAACTGGGCAAAGGCCCCTGGCCCTGTCTCAGGCAGCTGAGCCGCACTGCTGTGCGCACCAGCAATGCTGCACCAAGGCGCTTCTGGACCGTAAAATTACTGCAGGCAACAAAGCATTTTTTGTTGACACCAGCAGGGAAGAGAGAAACATATGTCAACACTGAGCAAAGCACGTTGGTTTGGAGACTTATTTTTTGGCTCCTGAAAGCCGCTGGGTCTCCACCCTGACAGGAGAACCTGACTTTCAGGAAGGCCCTGCTATTGACAAGCCCCGATGCAACTCTCATTCTTGGCAAAGCGTGTGCGGTCTGGGAGCCACGGAGCATCTGATTGTCATTCGCTTTTTATTTTCCCACCTTAGTGTTTGCAGTGTAAGGATGACATACATACCAGCTTGGAAGCTTTAAAAAAAAATACAGGAAATTTTTAAAAAGCATTTTAGACTGGCAGTTGCCGGCATCTGCTGATGTAGATGGCCTGCAACCAGCATTTAAAGGGTAAGGTGCAAAGCTGGGGGTTTCTCTGGGGTCTCATGCTCAGGCCATGAGGCCATCATGGAGCTGAGTGACTCGGGTCCTTGCTGTGATGGGTCCTGTACCCTTGCCAGGGGGCCTCTGCAGCCTTGGAGAGGGATCTTGCTGAGGCAATGAGAGATAAGCTTTCAGGACTTCTAGAGGGCCCCTCACCTGACAGCCATCGTGGAATTCCTGACATTTCTGAAATGTTCTGGAATTCTGGCTGATTGCTTGGATGGCCTTGCCTGGTTGGGTGCTGGGGGCTGAGCCGGGCTATGGCATGGTTCTCCCGGGGTCTCCTGTCTCTGTGGGAAGGGGTGGGCTGGAGGCTACAGCCAAGCCCCAAGCAGCAGCAAGGACAGCGTTCTGTCGCCTCACCCAGCCTCCCTGGGCTCGCTGTCCCTAAGTGGCCAGTGAGCTTCAGCTGGAACAAAAGCAGCCGCTGGGACACAGTGGCTGCCCTGACTTAGTCTTAATTTGCTGGTGGGTGGTGAGCACCAGCAGCTCATGGTTCTAACTCCATGTCCCACCAGACCCAAGGCGCGAACCTGAGCCCTGCACGGCAGGCCTGGGCTGCAGCCCCCTCACCTCAGGGTTTAGGAACCTCTGCCAAAGGTAAGGCAGCTGGACAGGCACTGGTGTGGCACAAACCTCAGGAGAAAAAACAAACGGTTCTACATGGCACTTGGTGGAGCAATGGAGGCCTCAGAGAGTGAGGGAAAGTTTTCAGAGCTGTAGGAATTAACTCTGCAGGGAGAAGGATGCTCATTCATTCAGCCTGCGCCAACTCATTCAAAACATTTCACCGGCCACCAGGTGGAAGGGCATCCATCTGATCTGGGGACAGTGACATGGCCCCGTGACTGGTGGTCGCTCCAACTGAGGGAGGACTGCATTTGTTCCCCTCTCGCCCCACATGACCAAATGATTCACTTTCTGGAGAGTCACATGGCCTGCAACCTTCTCTTCCAGCAGCCCTGAGGCTGGCAGTCACACAGGGGCTTCTCCCCCAGCCAAAGTCTTGGGACGAAAACGGCAGGTAGCAGAAGAGCCGATGCCGGCACTCGGAGGGCGGCAGCGGGAGGGACCAGCACCACTGGCAGGACCAGCCCTTGAGGCTTGGAGGTTGTTTGTTATCTCAGCCTAATGCTGCCAAAATCTTCCTGAATATGAATCAGGGTCTAGGCCTGGGGCTGAGGGATAGGTGGGCACCAGATGTGAAAGACAAGTTTCACCAGAGAAGGACACATGCATCACAATCATCACGGTGCCGGGCGGAGGGTGAGGACAGGGTCAGGGGCCCAGAGAGCATGCCCAACTGGGGGTGTGGGTATTTCCTGGAAAGCAGAACATCTGGCTGATCCTTAAACAACAGGGAAGATTTGAGACATGACAGTGGGTCAGGGAGCAAGGGCACTGCTGACTGTAGAGATGGAAGGAGAAAGAGTAGACGGGTGGGAGCACGGGGTGTGGCGTTCACTTAACACGGTGTTACGTTCATATCAGACGGGTGGTCATCCTACTGCTAGAGCCACCCTGTGCCATGCTGGGCGTCTACTGTTGCCAGAACCACCCTGTGCCATGCTGGGCGTCTGCTGTTGCCAAAGCTACTCTGTGCCATGCTGGGCGTCTGCTGCTGCCAAAGCTACTCTGTGCCATGCTGGGTGTCTGCTGTCACTAGAGCCACCCTATGCCATGCCAGGTGCCTCCTGTCACTGAAGCCGCCCTGTGCCACCCCAGGCACCTGCTGTGGCTAGAGCAGTATTGGACCAGGATAGACCATGCTAGATTTCTACTTTTAGTTTCTGTGGCCCATTGATTGACTGTTTGGGTAAAGCCAGGTTTTAATGGATAATCTGAGAATCAATGTTAATGTTTTAATATAATGAAATAATTGTTTCTTTATATGATTTTTAAAAAATTGTATATTCCTCAGTTTGCTTTAATGACATCAACATTTTCCTGGTGAGATTCTCTTTCTGATTTCCTGTGGAACTACGGGAAACAGAATTCTCTGATCTAATTTACCTTCTCAGCAAATCTTGCCGGCAATCTGCTCCCCTGAGCAGGGGGACCTGGAGACAGGCTCTGGGTCTGGGTGATTCTGCAGCTCGGGAGCCCTGCTCGATGAAGCAGGAGGTTTAAAGGGATTACCCTGCTTCTACTCAGGTGGGGACAAGTGAGAGTTGGAGACAGAGAGCAATGACTCAAGGCAGAAGTGCAAGGAAGCCAGGGGGCAACCCAGGAAACGCAGAACCCTGTGTCTGGGCAAGCGCAGAGCCCCAGGAACAAAGGACATGGTGCCCGGTGCACCCCAGCCAGCTGAGTAGCTATCTGCCGTGCCCACCAGGAGCTTCAAGTCCCTACATGAGCTGAGGGACATAAGGGCTTTATTGCAATGATTCAACTCTGCCTTCCTATGGCAAAAGCAGCCTCCAACAATCTGTAATGCATGAGTATGGCACTGTTCCAATAAAACTTTGTTTACAAGAACAAGTAATGGGCTGGATTTGGCCCAAGCTGTTTGCAGCTCACTGCAGCTGTCTGCAGATGCACCTCCTGGTACTCACGCCCTTGGGAATCTCCTTCCCTTGAATGTGGGCTGAATACGTGGCTTGCTTCTAAGGAGTAGAATGTGCCACTGCTGTGGCTCAGAAATAAGAGCCTGTGCCTTCTCCCCTGCTCACCCACTCCTGCACTCTGGCCAGCCCATGCTAATGAAGCCAGCTGCCATGTTGTGAGAGGCCCCATGGAGAGGCCTTTCATAGCAAGGAACTCAAGTCCTACAGTCCACAAAGAATGGAATCCCACTAGCAACTGCATGCGTGAGCCTGGAAATGCATCCTTCCCCGGTTGAACTTTCAGACAAGACCACAGGCCTGGTTGACACTGTGCCAGAAGACCCTGAGGCAGAGGACCTACCGAAGTTGTGCCCAGATTTCTGGCCCGCAGAAACCAAGGTAGGAGATGTGTGTTATTTTAGGTTGCTATGCTGGGATCATTTGTTATGTGGTAACAGATGACTGACACATCCCAGCTGTAGCTCCAGCTCTTCTAGGAAGGTGCCAGCCTCAGCCCAGCCTCTGCACATACTGAGGGCTCCAAGACTGGCTGGAGTTTGGTGCAGCCCTTGCCATGAATGTTGGATTTCATGGTGTGGGTGTGCAGGTGATAACCCATGGTCAGGGTCCGCATGTCTTTACACACAGCCAGACCCGGCTCAGGGTGGGGCACTACAGGTACGCAGAGGAAATCTAAGAGATGCTTCTGGCCTTATTTTGTGGGGCGGGGGGATGGAGTCTTGCTCTGTCACAGAGGCTGGAGTGCAATGGCACAGTCTCAGCTCACTGCAACCTCCGCCTCCCGGGTGCAAGCTATTCTCCTGCCTCAGCCTCCTGAGTAGCTGGGATTACAGGCGCCTGCCACCACACCTGGCTAGTTTTTGTATTTTTAGTGGAGATGGGGTTTTTATTGGCAGGTGAGTCAATGCAGATGACAGAATTCTAGAACTGTGCATGGGTTAATTTGAATGGTTCTGAGTACAGATGCCTCAAGAACACAGACGAGGAGGAGTTGCTGTGTGCTCTAAGTTCCAACTAAGCACAGGGATATGGGGAGAGAAAGGCAGGGCACTCCAGGTGAGGGGCTGAGAGCAGCACAGGTGTGGCGGCTGGGGCACGGAACACTCTCCTTCCACAGCCCCGGGGGATGGCCTTAGTCTGCTCTGCTCTGACATGGCAGCTGCAATCCTAACAAACTGAGTGACTTTAAAGATGGTGTTTTAAAAAGCAGTTGTTTCCATAGGAAAAGGAAGTTGAGGCCAGAGAGCTTCAGACTCATGATAACAAACATATTTGTCCTAGAGATATTTCCATTTTAAAGGTTAGCTCTGAACCCTCAATACTACTAGACAACTCTGGCATTTGATTTTTGTCCAGTAATGATTTTTGCTTCCCATCACCAGGGAATAGTGCGTCCACCTTCTTATCAGCTCAATAGCCATCATCTCCCACTGTTATGATAAACAAAGGTAAGAGCCACTCCAGCCAACCGGCTCTGCGGCTTGCAGATTGTGTTTGCTCCCTGGCCCGTAGAGGGAGGCCCCCTCACAGGAAGATCCGGGTCCTCACAGATCATGACGGCAGCACAACCACAGCCCCTAACTCATCAGTTGCATTATATGCAGTTTGTACTCGCAAAATTCAACCTGTTGGAGAAAGATTTTATTCTCCTTTTAGAAAACTGAGGGCCGGTACGCTGGCTCACACCTGTAATCCCAGCACTTTGGGAGGCTGAGGAGGGTGGATCACCTGAACTCAGGAGTTCGAGACCAGCCCGGCCAACATGGTGGAACCCCATCACTAGTTAAAACACAAAAATTAGCCGGGCGTGGCAGTGCATGCCTGTAATTTCAGCTACTCTGGAGGCTGAGGCAGGAGAATGGCGGGAACCAGGGAGGCAGAGGTTGCCGTGAGCCAAGATCGTGCCACTGCACTCCAGCCTGGGCAACAGAGCAAGACTCTGGCAAAACAAAACAAAACAAAACAACAACAACAACAACAAAAACAAAAAACTGAGGCTTCAAGGGGTTAAGTCACAGACCTCAGAATGAGCTGGATCTAAACTTGGATCCGCCTAACTCTAAGATCCAGGCTGCTTCTCTAAGGTGGGAGTTGCACAACTTTAGGTAAAGGCCCAGATAGTAAGGATGTTAAGCTTTGAGGGATGAAAGGGCTTTGTTGCAACGATTCAACTCCACCTTCTATGGCAAAAGCAGCCTCCAACAACATGCATGGGTGTGGCAGTGTTCCAATAAAACTTTATTTACAAGAACACGTCATGGGCTAGACTTGGCCCCTGAGTTGTTTGCAGATCCTGCTCTGAGGCAGAGGAAGGAAGTACGGGAGGGCTGGGACAAGAGCAGAGGCCATGATCCGGAGATAGTGACTGTGAGCTGGTATGTCAAATGCAAACAGCCTGGGGACAGAATTCAAGGCACCTGGCTCAGGTGTTCCAGCCAACACCCTTGCAACCTTGTCTCCATCCTTTAACCCCAGGGCTGTCAGGAGTGCCATGGGAACTGGCAGCAGGCTGCGGCCACTCCGGGAACCCTGTGAGGGGCAAGTGAGGGGTGTGTGTGATGGGTTTGGGCCGCTAGCAGAAGGTGGCGCTTCTGTGACACCCTGCAGGTAACGGTAACAGGAGCTACAGGACGTTTCCGCAGAGGCAGGAGATATGACATGAGAGGCCCTGCGGGGCAAGTGAGGCGGGAAGGAGGGCACAGGCTGGCTTCACGCCCTCAGGGCCCACGTCCTGAAGCCCTCTGTCTCAGTGCTGATTTGATTCCACAGGGCCTCGCTGCCTTAGATGCAGTGGTCAGGCCTGTGCGTCCTGGTCCCACCAATCAGCTGAGCGTTCCTGGAGGACCCTCTGAAACCATTCGCACTTTGCCTTTTCTCACCTGAGAAATGAGAGTAACCTTTAAGTCCTGCCTCTGCCTGCGTGTGGCAAGCGCCTGTCGTCTATGACAAAGCAGAGACCACTGCAGGCAGCCGGTGGGGGTCTCCCTGAGATTCTTACAGTCCTCCCACATCCGAAGGCCAGGAGCGCCTGTGCCAGAAACCAGGTGATCTCTGGTCCTCGAGGGGAAGGCCAAAGGAACACTGTTTACAAGACCCAGGAGCAAACGGGGGTGGGAGAAACAGGCCAGGACAGCAAAGAGCTGCAGGACAAGCAGACCAACTCAGGAAAGCGAGCCCGACGCCAACACCAGGCACTCCGCTCCCCTGTACACCATCGCAGAAGCTGCGGATGGGGTTTTATGGCCTCACACGAACCCAGTCCGGCTGGCTATTAGGCCTTGACCGCGAAGCATCCATTCTTTTTCTCCTTGCGGGAGAATGTTTTCAAATAATTTTTCTTTTTTTTTTTTTTCCTGAGATGGGGTCTCGCTCTGTCTCCCAGACTGGAGTGCAGTGGCATGATCACAGCTCACTGCAGCCTCCACCTTCTGGGCTCAGGTGATCCTCCCACCTCAGCCTCCCAAGTAGCTGGAACTAAAGTCACGCATCAGCATACCCATCTAATTGTTTCTTTTTTTTTTTTCTTTCCAGAGATGAGGTCTTGCTACTTTGCTCAGGCTGGTCTCAAATCCCGAGCTCAAGCTATCCTCCCACCTCAGCCTCCCAAAGTGCTGGGATTACAGGCATGAGCCACCATGGCTGGTCCCGAGAACTCAACGAGGGCAAGTACCACCAGTCTCTGTCCTGGCCAGCCTGGGTCTCCTTGCTGCTCTAACCCCAAGCAGGAGAGGAGGCCCAGGTTTCATATTTCCCCGTGTGATCCACACAGCGGATCATTGGAGGCCACTCCCATTATTTCTGTTTCATAAGATGAAAAGTTAAACAGCATGCTCCAACAAGAAGCAAGGCTGGAGTTCAAGTCTAGATGGTCTCATTCCAGAGCCTGACTTTCCTAGCTATGGCCTTAGCATCTCTGGCCTTGTCCTAGAGTCAGGGGAAGGAGACAGGCAGCCCTTGTTAGCCAAGAGGCAACATCCATCTGATAAATTTTCTTTGAACACTTCTCCACTAGGTACCGTGAGAAGCACTGGCTCATGAGGGAGGATCTGTGTGTCTGCGATGGCATCAGCCACTTGTCCTCATGTGGTGCATAGTCTAGAGCGGGCCACGGGCAGGTCATCGGGCAATTCCAGCTCAGGGTGGGCTGTGTGCTGGAGATGTGCCCAGAGCACTGTGGGGGTGCGCAGCAGGGCTCCCCCAGGCAGTGCCTGGGCCGAGGAGGGCCCTCCTGACCAGGAGCATCCAGGCAGAGACTTGAAGAGTGGACAGGAGAGTTACAGCACAGAGAACAAGGGGCAGGGAGGGGCCAGCAGCTGAGGTGGAGGGGGCCGCGTGTTCAAAGGCCCAGGAGAGATGGCACAGCACGTCTGGGGGACTGAATGCCTTTAGAGATCAGAGGTTTCTCTGGGAAGGTTTGAAAGCAGACAGTGAGACAGTCAAAGCTGTACATGAGAGAGATGACTCTGGCTGTAGCTAGGGAGTGCACAGGGTGTGGGGACCCAGCCTGGAGGAGCTTTTGCAAGGACACAGGCTGCAGAGGGCGGTCTGAGCGAGGGTGGAGCTGCAACAGGGAGAAGAGTGGCAGAGGCGGGCCTGGAATCCACCAGTCGCAGTGACCAGGGAACCAAGCAAGCCGAGGCCTTGAGGGGTTAAGTCACATCTCCCATAATGGGCTAGATTCGAACCTGAATCTGCCTTGCTTGAAGGTCCACGCTGCTTATCTAGGCTGGGAATTAACGATACTTTCAGTAAAGGTCCAGATAGTAAGGGTGGTAAGCTTTGAGGGACTAAAGGGCTTTACTGTAGCTATTCAACTCTGCTTTCCTAGGGCAAAAGCAGCCTCTGACAATATGTAATGTCTGGGTGTGGTGGAGAGACTTGGGCTGAGGCTGGAGTTTCTGTCATGGATTTTGGGGTGGGTGGAGGCACCCTTCCCAGGGCACATGTGAGCAGGCTTCTTGCCACCATGGCTGCTGCTGCTGAGAGGCTGGGGAGGAACAGTGATGGCTGTTGAAAGAGTTGAAAGTGTGGAAAAACAGACACAAGCTCTTAACATGTGAGTGGCTGACCTGCAAGTTAAGGTACATGCACAGTCTTGCCAGGTGTCTCCTGTTAAAATGAGGGCACTGACTGAAAAACAATGGGACTCTGGAACTTGGAATGGGGATGTGTGGGAGGACCCTGATGAAGCTGAGGGCACTGAGCTTGTAAACTCTGATGAGACTTTTTTGCCAGAAGAAACAGCTTCCCCATCCCCAGTAGTGGCAACATCCCAGCCTATTGCTGGACCTTGTGATCATGTAAGTTAATATTTAATAAACTCCCCTTTATATACATATATTTATATAAAAATATTTCATATA
>NW_012117710.1:4626012-4626379 GCF_000951035.1 Colobus angolensis palliatus | reverse complement strand
AAAAAAAAAAAAAAAAAGAGTTCTTGTAGGGATATATACTAAAAGTATTTGTGAATAAAATGATATGATGTTGTAAACCTCTATATATGATGTCTGAGAGCTGCT
Organism: Colobus angolensis palliatus; assembly: GCF_000951035.1. Classification (NCBI taxonomy): domain Eukaryota; kingdom Metazoa; phylum Chordata; class Mammalia; order Primates; family Cercopithecidae; genus Colobus; species Colobus angolensis. Next base: position 4,626,274 of record NW_012117710.1, on the reverse strand, counting down.
TCAGGATCACATGAGAGGGGAGTAGGTGGATGTTTGGATGAAACCAGACTGGCTGTGGTGCCTTGTGGTTGAGCTGCGTGGCGAGTGCAGGAGTGTTCTTGACATGGGTGGGCCTTGGAGATACTGTGGGTTTGGTTCCAGATCATTGAAAAAGGGAGTCACGTACATGTTTTGGCTTCCCAGTGTATATAAAAGCTATGCTTATACTATACCATAGTCTGTTCAATGTGCAAAGCATTATGTCTGAAAAAACACGGTACGT
>NW_012117710.1:4579903-4624590 GCF_000951035.1 Colobus angolensis palliatus | reverse complement strand
CACTGTGACCATGGCGGGGGTGGGCCTGGCAGGACCTCAGGGTCCCTGGGGTCAGTCTCAGGAGTGGATTTAATTCCTGAAGGGTGGAAACAGAAAGTGAGGGGATGGGATTTGCATTTCACAAGGGTCACCCCAGCAGAAGTGTAGAGGATGGGTGGGCACACCAGAGGCTTCCCTGAGAGCCCCCGCCCAGAGAGGCCTGGTTAGGCTCACACCCATGAGCACGGCGCCTCCCCGCCCTCTGGCCCAACATTGATGAGGCTGGGGTCAGGGCCATATCCTCCCTCTGGGGGCTGTGTCTGCCTTGGGGCACCACAGTTCCCTCCTGGGAACACCTGAGCTTCCTGAGCAGCTGCTCCTATCACCCGCCCTTCACGGTCCTTCTCACCCACTCTTCTTGGCATTGCATCACCCTGGTGCTTTTGGGGTGCTGGCTCCTGGGATTTTTCTGTTGTTTAACTTCTAGTTAGGGAAATCTCAAGGAGGCCCTCCACAGGCCTCAGCAATTGGGTGTCCTGGGATAACATATGCTGCAGAGAGCCTGAAGGAAGTGGTGAGTCCTGAGATCCTCCCTGGCATGGCGAAGGGGTGGGCCAACCTCCCAGTCACTCAGCAACGCCTGTGCACAGCCTGCTGTGGGCCAGGTGCAGTGCCCTGGAGAACCCCCTCACGGCAGAGGCACCTGCATCCCAGAACCTCTCCACTCTGCACTCCTTGGCGAGGGCTTCTTAGTGAGTTTGTGCATGAAGGGAACGTCTGAAACAACACGAGCTGCAGCCCAGAGGGTGGGACGGAGCCCAGGGAGCCGTCTGCAGACCCCGGATAAAGCTGGCTCATCACTCTGGTCTGTGAAACGGAGCAACGGCTCCCACCCAGGGGACAGTGACCATCTGTGCCCAGCACACAGTAGGCTCTCGGCAGATGTTCATCCATCATCCAGGGTCGCGTAGACGGCCCTGCACGCAGCCCGGCCCACCGGCATCAGCTGGAGAGACTGTGGCCGCAGGAAGGGCAGGGGTGGCCTGTGGTTTACACAATGTCATTGTCGCGTGATATGTTAACAATTACCCAGGGATCCCTCGGAACGTCGAGGATGAGATCTTGTAGCCTGTGAAGTGGGGGTTGTGACGTTCATTGCCCTGTAAACAAGTGCCATTCACTCTTCCCTACAAACACATGTTTTCAAACTAGCATCACTGAATCCTTTTAATTTCACTTAATAGGCACTAGGACTGGCTTCATTTGTCACTAGGGGGAGCTGAAACAGCTAGAAGCTGTGCTATTTTTTTTCTCTCATTCCGACCAACAGTAATTAAAAACTTGGAGCACGTAGAAGAAAGGTAGGACCCATATTGTATGACAATTTTTTCATTCTTAGGGAAAAAAAAGCAAACAAATATTTTCAGGACACTTTTTGGTCTTCCACAGCCACATGTACACCATAAGCAAAAGAAACACCATCTAAAGCCACCAAGTGATTTTATTTTCTTTATTTTTTGAGACAGAGTCTCACTCAATTGCCCTGGCTGGAGTGCTGTGGCACAATCTCGGCCCACTGCAACCTCCGCCTCCCGGGTTCAAGCGATTTCCAGCTAATGTCTGTATTTTTAGTACAGATGGGGTTTTGCCAGGCTGGTTTCAAACTCCTGACCTCAAGTGATCCGCCCACCTCAGCCTCTCAAAGTGCTAGGATCACAGGCACGGGCCACCATGCCCACCCTGCCGAGTGATTTTAAATGCTGAGCGTGGGTGTCAGTCTGTCTTCTTTTTTTGGTGAAATTTGTGGGGCTAAAGGCCACAGTGCTGGACACTGGGCTCTGACCTGAGCTCAGCAGCCACTCCCCATTGGGTGTAGAAAAAAAGCAAGTCCTGGCTCCCTTTTTGGGGAAAACCTATGTTGCTCCTTTTGCTGGGCTAATATTTAACATGCCTGAGTAACCATGTGAGCCTCAGCCTCAAGCTGCGATCGGCGGTGGGCAGAGCAGGGACAAGCCATTACAATACCCAGGCTCACAGCAACCGCTGCAATAAAACTGCCAGGAATGACTTGACAAGCAACAGCAGGACCTGCACCAGGAGCACTGCCAGGCCAGCAGCACAGTGCTGGGGGGACGGCCAGCTCCCGGGAGCAAGCACGGATAGACGAAAAGGAGGAGGACGGCGGGCATTTCCAAATCCCTTTCCTGTTTAATACCTTTCCATCAAAATCCCAGGAGCATTTGCTTTGTTTTGAGAACTTGCCAAAATGATTGTAAAATTCATAGAATAGCTGAGACATTTTAGGAAACAAAGAGGAATAAGACAAGCTCTCCTAAACATGAAAAAAAATGTGTAATAAACTGATATAAACGAAAGCTTTAGAGGTACCAGGGCAACAGTAAAGATGTCTGTGGAACGAAGGAACGTCCTCAGACAGACTTGACTGTGTGTGAGAATTTAAAACATGATTAAGATGCATCACAAAGAAATTAAAAATCAATGGATGGTTTCCGGGGAAAAAAAGGTCTCTGGAAACAAGTGATCTATTTAGAAGCTCACTTCACGCCAGGCTCCAGAATTAATTCCAGGAGGACGAAAGAGTTTAATGGAAAATATAAAACCCTGAAAATTATTTCTTAAAATCTGGGTGAATATTTACTTGGTCTCAAAATGGGATGGAAAGATGCCTCAGATCTGGAGGTTTGAGCACACACATTTAAACACAATAAAATTAAAGACAACAGAAAAGAAAAAGCATTTGCCATACACACGATCAAACCTGATATCCCTAATATATAAGAAGCTCCAAGAAGTCAACACGAAACACTGGGACCCATTAAAATAAAATAAAATGGAGATCAGGCTTGAGAATCCCCTGAGCAAAGTCCGTTAAGCCATGGCGACAACCTAGACCCTTGCTGGTTCTGCAAACCTAAACGAAACTGAACCTGGGCTATTTCTTGTAAATGCCCATATTAAAGAAAAATAAAACTTAAGCCCAACCACTCAGAAGCTGCCAACAACTTACTGAGGGCACCTCAGGACGTTGGCTGTAGCAACTAGTTTGGGGATAGAGATGCAACTAAAGGCAGATATACAACTCGTTATCGATATGGTTGGGTTGTGTCCCTACCCAAATCGCACCTTGAATTATAGCTCCCATAATTCCCACGTGTTGTGGAAGAGGCCCAGTGAGAGTGAACTGCATCACGGGCGTGGTTCCCCCATGCTGTTCTCGTGGTAGTGAATAAGTCTCACGGGAGCTGATGATTTTGTAAGGCGTTGGCTCTCATTCTGTCTTGCCTGCCACCATATAAGATGTGCCTTTCGCCTTCCAGCATGATAGTGAGGCCTCCCCAGCCACGTCGCACTGTGAGTCCATTCAACCTCTTTTACTTTACAAATTACCCGGTCTTGGGCATGTCTTTATCAGCAGCATGAAAACCAATACAACTAGGGATTTTCTAACAGTTGAGACCAAAGAAGGCAACAACATGGTCTTAAATCAAGTATTTTCTTTGTCAGCTCCCATGTTCACACCATAAAAACCTTCCCCTTGTGTTCCCTCTACAGAACCCCAGAGCACCTTTGGATTGGTGCTGCCTGGTTCATAAATTGCTGTCTGCTCGAAGAAACTCTTCCAACATTTTGGGTCTGTTTACCTTGTAACAGACCCCCCCTGGGAAAAATGACCATGAGCTCCACAGGCATTTAATCACAGACCAGTCATTTAAAAGCCCATCTAGGAAAATAATAATGAGACACCTTTTTGCCTAACAAACTAGGAAAGATTTAAAAGCAGGAGGGAAGAGGAATGCACCCTGAGACCCGTATCTGGCCACTGCTGCAGGGTGTCAATTACTTGAAGTATTTCAAAGGTGAAAAATGTTCATGTCATTGGACCAGAAATTCTGCTTCTAGCATTTTATCCCAAGGCAGGCATCCGAGACATTGGAAAAGATTTGTAACAGTGTTCAGAGTAGCTTCATTTCTAATAGCAAGGTGCTGGACCCATAGTCTTGCGCAAATGTATTGGATGATGGAAAATTATGGTAATAATGGGTTATCTATGGAGGTTTACCTCCCACCTGGGACCCAGCCCTGCCCACTCCATCTGGTGCCCCCTGCCTCATCCCTGGCCTTGGCTCCCATGCCTCAGGCAGCAGCGAGCCCACCTGTCCTCTCTCACACCCCCTCACACAGACATAATGCACCCGACATGCACACAACCCAGGCCGCAAACACAGTCAAGATGGGCCCTAAGCCCCACTCTGAATCACAGTGAGGCTCTTGAGCCCTTCCCACGTAGACATGCTGGAGCCCCCACTACTTGCAGCCCCCAGAAGGAGGCTACAGACGCCAGGGGTGGCCATCCCAGGTCTGGCTACTACTAGACCCCAAAGCACAGGGCAAGATCTGGAGAAAGCCTGTGGAAGAGGAGCCTGGGAGGGGCACCTTCCTTCCCAGAGAAGGGTCATGCCTGTGCCCGCACTGTCTACAGGGGCCCAGGAGATTCTGAGGCACCTCCTAGACTCACTGGGCAGACAGCAGGCATGCTCACAGCATTTGAGGGCTCGGTGAGGTGGGCTGGGGGCTTCTGTTCTTTCCCTGGGAAGCTGGAGCAGCCGGGGGCTTTACTCATTGATTTACCCTTCCTCCTGATTCACCCCAACCCAGCTTCCCAGCTGTAGGCTCCGGAAGCCCCCAGGACTGCCGAGTGACCCGAACCGTCGGTGGCAGGGCTCAGCAGGCGGGGAAGGTGAGCTGGCTCCAGGGACGAGCTAAGGGTCGAGGGAACCACGAGGCCACAGGCTCCAAGGAGACGGCCTGTGTGGGGACATGGCACCTCTTTTTATTTGGAGGCTTTGTCCTTGGGCGGCTGCCATGAACTCTGGCGAAAGAGCGACCCTGGGGATAACAAAGGCATACGAGGGGTCCCAGCGGCCGGTGTGGGTGTCGGAGGGCCCTGCTCTAGGAGAGGGGGCCTTGCTCTTGCAGTTCCTGGGAGCTAGGCTGGGGGCCATGCTTGTCCACGCCAGGACCCCTCATGGCAGGGTGGGTAGAATCCGCCTGCCTTTACTGTCCCCACGACACAACTGGGGCTGGATCAGTTTTCGGTCAGCGTGGATTCAGAAACGAACAGGAAACCATGGGCTTTGTTTGGCGTGTGAGGCCAGCTGTGCTGTTTTGTTTTGTTTGAAAGCTTTAATTGTTTTAGAGCTCCTGGGAAAGGACAGTGGTTGCAGGGCAAACAGGAGAGCTGGGCCGGGCACCTCTGGACAGGAAGCCTTGCTTTAGGCCCTCCCTGAGCTCCCTGGGCCTCGGGGCTGCTCCATCCCCTCTTCAAGCTCAGGGATCACTTAGTCACTTGTGCTTCTGGGCCGGTGGCCTGGGCTATGCCTGCTGCTCCTCTCCTTCCTCCCTTCCTGTCTAAATGTGTTTCTCTCCCTTCCTCCCTTCCTCTAACATCTTCAGAATGTTTTCTGTGTTCTGGCCTTATGCTAAGGTTCTGGGGATAAGAGGGATCCCTGCCCTCATGGAACTCAGAGAGAAAAAGACCAGTCCTCAGGTGGATATGCAAAGAGCTGCATATGCGGCAGGTTCTGGAGCAGAGGAAGAAACAGCTAGTTCCGCCCGGGAGACAGAAGACAGCCTCCCCTCCAGGGGCTAGTGTGGACGCAGGGCTGCGCGGGAGGGAGGACTGTATGTCCTCCCAGGGACGGGAGTGGGGAGCGGTCATTCCCGGCGGACACAGCTTGGTATGGGTGAGGGGGCACATGCTCAAGGAAGGGGGAGCCTGGGGGCTCTGGAAATATAGGCAGGGGCTGAGATGCCTGCTTGGGGTCTGGGCAGGGGTGCAGGCTTATCCCAAGACCAGGGTCCGTCCATGAATAGTGAGTGTCTGGAAGGCTGCAGCGTGGTTCCTTTATACCCCACAGTGCCCGAAATGCTGCAGAAAGTGGAGCTGGGCTGGGAACTCTGGCTGGGTCATCTGAACAGCTCTCCTGCTGAGGAACCCACAGACACTGCCCATACCTCCACTAGGAAAAGTTCTGGCCACCTAGTCAAACTCTGCCCATCAGCACTGCAGGACAGCTGTCATGGTGAATGCCCAGTTCCCCTTCTTCTGACTGTGGCACTGGATCTCCTCTAGGGACCCTCTTGCCTCACAGTTGGCCCATGTGGTCCAGGCAGAGATGATGCCTCCCTGGCTTTGGACACCTCAGGACGTTGGCTGTAGCAAATAGTTTGGGGACAGATATGCAACTAACGGCAGGCTGAAGACAGCCAGTGGACTTCCACTGCAGAAAAGGGAAGCTCTCTGTGCCTAGGGCTGTATGGCCACCTTGATGAAGAGCCTGACCAAGGAAGGAGCCAACTAGGAGGAAAGTGGATCCAAGATGCCACATGGAGCAGCTTGCTGGGGCGCTGGATCCAGCCATGCCTGAAGCTGTCCCAGCTCCGCAACTCTTCCTGTGCAGGAGTTAATAATGATTCTTTCAGCTTAAGCTTGTTGGTGTTGGGTCCTACCTCCTGCATACTGCACTCCTTACCGATGTATTATTTTTACCAATTTGTAATGCCTGGGCTTGTACATCAATCTCAGCTAAAAATCTAAAAATTACCCTTTCTCTCTGAGGTTAAACAGATTTAAGTATCATGCATTTGAACTTGAGTCTCCTCACTCACAGGCCTCCCCACAGCAGCCCGAGGTCTCAAGGCTGGACTCAGAGGGGTTAAGTGACTTGCCCGTGGTCACACAGGCAGTAAACGGTAGAGCCGACGCTTGGACGTGCACGCTTACCTATGGGACCGTGGCAAAGTTGTAGTTTTCATAAAAGCCTTTGAGCATTTCGGGCCCACGAGTTTGTGATGCTCTGAAGCTTCCAGCGGAGGCGACGGAAGCTGGCCCAATTTAATTTCCTTTCCTGAAAGCCTGCTTGCTCTAAGTCAATACGTTAGCAGTGTCTCTCCTCAGCAGATTAGGGTTATGACAAGGCAGGTACTTGGGCTTTGAGAAGCCGCGGCTAGGAAGGGAATGACGAACTGGCTTTCCCCTTCCAGGAAACTCTCTGCAGTGTAAACACACAGCCTGGAGGAGCGTGCTGAGGCCGAACAACAGCTGAGGCGTTCACCTGCAGGGGTGGCGCTGCCAGGCCTGGCTCGGGAGGTGTGTGAGTTGTTCTGGGCGTGCAAGAGCCAAGCCGCATCCGATGGGTGGGGCAGAGCAGAGACCTGGATGCAGGGGCTGTGTCTAGGAATTTAATTTTTAGTTTAACTTTCAGCAAGGCTGATAGTGATCCTTCCATAGAGCCAATTCTCCTCCTCGTTTAGGGGTGGAAACTGGCTTTGTAAAACGAATACAAGGCTGAGAGATTAGGAGTATGGCAGAAGCCTGAACTCAGCTAAAATGTAAGCATACTTTTTTTTTTTTTGAGATGGAGTCACTCTGTCACCCAGGCTGGAGTGCAGTGGTGCGATTTTGGCTCACTGCAGCCTCTGCCTCCCGGGTCCCGGTTCAAGCAATTCTCCTGCCTCAGCCTCCTGAGTAGCTGGGATTACAGGCACGCGCCACCACACCCAGCTAATTTTTTGTATTTTTAGTAGAGATGGGGTTTCACCATGTTGTCCAGGTCGGTCTTGAACTCCTGACATGGTGATTCACCTGCCTCAGCCTCCCAAAGTGCTAGGATGACAGGCGTGAGCCACCACACCCAGCCCATAAGCTATAATCCCTCACTGCTCAGGAGTCATGTGACCAGAGGTCACAAGATTAGTGACTTCCCCAGTTGCTTCTAAAGATAACATCACTATTATAGAAACTAAGATTGATCTTTGGAGATGCTTTTCAGACTTTTGCATTCTGAAAATGGACTGACCCTACCTGGATTCATGACTCACAGCTCAGGCGGTCCTGTGGCCCCACTCAGAGGTGGACTCAGCAGGTGAGGACCATTTTTCACGCCCTGTGACGGCATCCCCAGCCAATCAGCAACACCTGCTCCCTAGCCCAAACGCCCACCAAACTATCCTGGAAAAGTCTAACCTCAGGGAGACTGACTCCAGCGAGAACTCTGGTTCCCCCACGTGGCTGGGCTCTAATTAAACTTTATCTTTACTGCAATACCATGGGCTCAGTGAACTGGTTTTGTCTGTGCGGCAGGCAGGAGGAGCCTGCTTGTCTCCCTCCTCTTACACACGTCCCAGTGGCATTTCATGAGCGTACTCATGGTAACAGTTGACATAGTGTATGTACAATAATTGTGCTTCTGTCTCATCCATTAAACTATGAGATCATCCAGGTAGGAACCATAATTTATTCATTTCTATATTCCTAGGGCCTAAGAGTGCTATAGCAGACATGGCAACTTTTGAATGAATACATGAACAGAGGAAACTCTTTCATTTTTCACAACCACCTTCTTTTTCTCTCTTTCTTTCTTTTTTTTTTTTTTTTTGAGACGGAGTCTCGCTCTGTCGCCCAGGCTGGAGTGCAGTGACCGGATCTCAGCTCACTGCAAGCTCCGCCTCCCAGGTTTATGCCATTCTCCTGTCTCAGCCTCCCAACAAAGATATTCTGAGCCCCTGTGGCAATAACCCTGGGGTGAGGAGCTGTTCGGGATGAAGCAGCCGTGGTCTAAGGGGGAGGAGCAGCATTAGAGAGAAGACAGTCCTGCTGCTGGGGGGAAGGCAGAGCTGTGCACGAAGCACCCAGGATACAGCACAGAGGAGAAATCTCAACCCCGCCTAGAGGGAGGGGGACAGAAAGGGCTTCCTGGGGGCAGCAGCAGCTGCTCCTCAGGGGATAAAAGCCTAAACGGCACTTTGGGAGGCTGAGGTGAGCAGATTGTGAGGTCAGGAGATCGAGACCATCCTGGCTAACATGGTGAAACCCTGCCTCTACTAAAAACACAAAAAATTAGCCGGGCGTGGTGGTGGGTGCCTGTAATCCCAGCTACTCAGGAGGCTGAGGCAGGAGAATCGCTTGAGAGCAATTCTCTCAAGTGGAGGCGGAGCTTGCAGTGAGCTGAGATCATGCCACTGCACTCCAGCCTGGGTGACAGAGCAAGACACCATCTCAAAAAAAGAAAAAAAAAAAAATGCAAAGAGGGTGCTTCAGGCCTCAGCCACGTTAAACTGGAGGGGCTGCACAGGGCACTCCGGGCGGGTATGACGCTGTGGGAACTGGCTCTGCTGACTCTCAGCACCCACCTTCGAGCTCTGTGAACAGTACGGCGTGGCCACGTGGAGCTTGTGTGTGTGCGTGGAAAAGGTTGTGGTGGCGTGGGCACAGCAACTAGGCTTTCCTTTCCCTTCTGTGGGACTGCAAAGGGTGCAGGTGGCAGAGCCCAGGCCTCTGGGCAGAGGTGAGTCATGTGGAGGGCATGCGTATGTTGAAGAGGAGGGGGCGCAGAAGGACAGGCCTCTGGAAGGGAGGGCTGGAGCAGGGACATACATGTGGGGAGGGGAGGGAAGGGAGATGGGGGCCCAGTGGGGAAGGGAGAAGCCACATCGCACCGTGATGCTAACCTCAGAGGCCGGGCCCACCTGCAGCCTCTGCAGCTGCCTCCCCACACCTGGCCTGTCTCAGCTCCACACTACTGAAAAGCCCTTCGCTCCCCCACTCACAGCAGCACACTCACAAGTCTAAAAGGGGGAAGGCCCCTGAGTGACCATCCCTGGAGGAGCAGACACACCAAATGTGGTAAAGGCATGCCATGGAATATTACTGAGCCATGAAAAGGAAGGAAATTCCGACATCTGCTACAACTCGGGTGAACCTCAAAAACCTCATGCCGAGGGCAAGGATCCAGACACAGAAAGACAAGCATCGCACGACTCCATTTGTACGAAGTATTGAGAACAGGTGAATTTGCAGTGATGGAGAGTGAGTGAGAGGCTGCCCAGGATGGGAACAGAGGGAAAAGGGGGCCTGCTTAATAGGTATGGGATTTCTGTTTGGGAAGAAGAGAAAGTTCCAGCGGTGGATGTTGGTGATGGCTGCTCAACATTCTGAAGGCCGCTGAATTGCACACGGAGAATGGTTTACATGTTACACGCATCTTACCACAATGACAGACCCATATGGTCTGGATGTGTCCCTGCCCAAATCTCATGTCGAGCTATAATCCCCAACGTGGAGGTGGGGCCTGGTGGGAGGGGATGGGGACATGGAGGTGGGTTTCTCCTGAATGGCTTAGTTCTCATGAGATCTGGTCATTAAACATGTGGCACCTTCCCCTCGCTCTCACTTGCTCCTGTTTGTGCCGTGTGAGATGCCTGCTCCCCCTTCGCCTTCCACCGTGACTGGAGGCTTCCTGAGGCACCCAGGAAGCAGAGACTACCATGCTTCCTGTGCAGCCTGCAGAATTGTGAGCCAAGTAAACGTCTTTTCTTATAAATCACCCTGTCCCTTTACAGCAGTGTGAGAAGGAACTAAGACACAAACAGCACAGATCCTAGAACTGGAGCTGGGTGCTGGGCACAGAGCTGGAGCCGGGCACTGGGCATCCTGTCCCATTGCCGCTTGGCTGGCCCTGGCGTGACTCCCCAGTTTCCCGTGCCACCTCTGGCTTCCTGAACCCCTTCCTGGCACCCCTTGCTTGCTGAAGCTCTTTTCTCTGGACGTCTGCCTCGGTCCCTGACACTCAGGGCCTACCTAGGTGCCCTGAGCCCCCTGGATCCTGGCGTCCTAACCCCCGGGCACAGGTGAACCCTAAGGCAGAGCTCTGACACCCACACCTGCTGCTTGCAGTTCAGACACTGCGGTTCCCGACCCTCCTGTCCTGTGCTCCCCCCATGCCACAGGCTGACCCACCCCCAGCCATGGGGGCCAACTGGGGCCCCCATCACCTGAATACAACTGGAGAGCACAGAATCTGCCGTGGTCACTGTCCGCAGTGACACCCACCCGTTACTGATGGCGCCCTGACACCCCTCCCTGACAGCACCCTTGGCGGCCCCACCATGGGCCTCAGTGGGCTCTTCTACAGCCAGGTCCACCCCTGAGGGAACGCCGAGCTGTACCTCGGTGGCTCTGGGTGACCCCTTTGAACACATTTTCGTGCAAAGAGAGGCAGAAATACCCTATGCTCTTGATGCCTCTCTCCACGCATCCTCATTTGTATGCAAATACTGCTTGGCCATTCCGGAAAAAATCCGCTGGGCTTGACCCTTGGTGCTCTCGATTGGTTCATAGTCATAACCCTTCCCAATTGCAAGAGGGCATGTGATGTGTTTCCCTCCTCTGGCTCCCGCAGTCCGCAGCTCCTGCTGGGCTGAGCCTCTGTCCTCAGGGACACTCTAATTGTTTCCGACCTGAAGCAACACCCTTCTAAATCTGCACCAGCGGAATGGAGCGGGAACACCAGGCTCTAAGTGACATCAGGGAACTCTGTCAAGTCACCAGCCAGCGAGGAGGGTGAGCTTCTGTGGTCTCCTCGGCCGAAGGGAGGGCGTTGCTCTCATTACCTGAGGCACGCTGGGCCCAGAGAGGGGTAGAGACCGGATCTGATCTAAAAACAGACATTGCTTCCCACTGTGAGCTCCACAGAAGGCAGGGTCCCTTCAATCGGACCCAAAAGTCACATCTTATCTAAAAGGGGTGGAGACAATGGCCCATGTGGCTTTCCCAGACCTAGAGAATGGGCTGTCACCAGGTTACCAGGCTGGTTCCGGTCATCGGGCCACTGCCGAAGCCCACTGAAGGACCGATGCAGATACAAACATTTACCCCTCCAGATAACGAGGTTCCATTTCCCACACACTTAGATCCCTACTGAGTTAACGCCACACTTGTAGAGCAAAGCAACAGTAAATATGACGGCCCCAGGTATCCAACAAACCCTTGAGGTCGCAAAAGCAAGACTTGACCATTCACTGAAGCTGTCAGGAAATTCCACCTCTCAGCTGAGCCCATCTTTTCCTGCCAGTGGCCTGGAGACCTCGGCCCTGGCAGCAATGTGTTCAAGGAGGAAGAATGCTGCTGGACACCTGAGGGGCTTGGGCACAGCGCGCCTGGCTGTCCCCACCACTGTGGCCCTCTCTGGCAGTGGGGTTGGAGGTGCACGGAGCTTACCAGCCTCGCCGACAAAGACCTCCACGGGTGCGCTGGCTGGGCTCTCACCAATGATGTTGTAGGCGGTCATTATTACTTCATAGCGCCGGTACTTCTTTAAATCTGCAGGGTTGAAGCAAACACGGATCAGCTTCCACCAGGACCACCTTCTGTTCCTCCAAAGTTCCCCCTATGAACCACAATGAAGTAAGCAGCACCCTCCAAGGAGAGGAGCTGGGATTGTTAGAAATTTGTGAAATGCCTGCATCTTCTGTGACCAGGGCACCCTTCTTTTCTCCTCCGTATTAATTAAGCACCTACCACCATTAAGCAAAAGATGCATCCATCCTGTCCTGTGTTCAGGTAAAAAGCAGCATGGGCATGGAGCTCCCTCCTTTAAAGTAAAGGATTTAGAACAGGGGTCCCCAACCCCTGGGCCACTAACCATGACCTGTTAAGAACCAGGTTGCAAAGCAGGAGGTGAGTGGCAGGTGAGCGAGCAAAGCTTCATGGGTATTGAGAAATGCTCCCCATCTCTTGCATTGCACCTGAGCTCTGCCTTCTGTCAGGTCAGCTTAGATTCTCATAGAAGCGCAAACCCTATTGGGAGCTGTGCGTGCGAGGGATCGAGGTTGCATGCTCCTTATGTCTTGCACAACCTGGCTCCCTCGCACATGAGGTTCCCAATAGGGTTTGCACTCTTACGAGAATCTAATGCCTGATGATCTGTCGCTGTCTCCACTCCCCGCAAGATGGGACTGTCTAGTTGCAGGAAAACAAGTTCAGGGCTCCCACTGATTCCACACGATGGTGAGTTGCAGAATTATTTCATTCTATATTACAATGTACTAATAATAGAAATAAAGTGCCCAACCAGTGGGATGCGCTTGCATCCTCCCAAAACCATCCCCCACCACCTGGTCTATGGAAAAATTGTCTGCCACAATACCCACCCCTGGTGTCAAAGTGGTTGGAGACCCCTGATGTAGAATACAGAACATAACCTGCGCCTGCCTTGTGGTTCAGAATCTCTCCTTGAAATTATGCACAGATGGAGTAAGACCGTGGCATTGAAAATAGAATGTGGAAAGATACCGGTAACCAAAGGCCTCCGAGACCTTAGTGGCCGTGTCCTCGGAAACAACGGGCGTGGGCTGCCGCACACAGAGAACTCCCCGGGGCAGGGGGCCAAGTGCCAGCTCTGCACTAAGTGACAGGGTGGGAGTAGTTGACCTTTAAGCCAAAACATTCTGGAATGTTCTCCCACTGGTTAACACTGCTCTGTGGGTGGCTTGGCTTTTCCGAGGCCCCGCGTGTGTGCCTGGCACCCCTGTGCTGGTGTGGATGGTGGTGCGCTTGGACCACGCTGGAGCTGCGCTGCCCTGCAAATCACCCCTGCCCCTGCAGAACGCTGGAACACAGCAGAGGCTCGGGGAGGGCCAGCCCCTTCCTCCTGCCTGGTCCACTTCCCAAACCGGCCAAGTTCCCTGTTGAAGTCGATCACATTATGGCTCTGTGTCTAGCCCCCGAGTTGGATTTTGAAACTCCTCCCTAGCTAGGAATCAAAGGAGAAACAACACGTTTTATTTAAAGGGCGAAGGGAGGCTAAGCGGATAAACAAAACGTGGTCTTTCATTCGATAGGATATTATTCAGTCTTGACTGAGATTCTGACGTCTGCCCTGACATGCATGGACCTTGAAGACGTTAAGCTCATGAAATAAGCCAGCCACGAAAAGACAAATACTACATGATTCCCCTTCTATGAGGTCCCCAGAGTCGTCGAATCCATCCAGACAGAAAGTTGAATGTGGGTGCTGGTGGGGATGGGGTATAAGGAGTTAGTACGTAACGGGGACAGTCTGAGTTTGGGAAGATGAGAAAGTTCTGGAGAATGATGGTGATGGCTGCATAACGGCCTGAATGTGCTTAATGCCACTGAACTGTACCCTTAAAAATGGTTAAGAAAGTCCATTTTCTGTTATATGTATTTTACCACAATAAAAAAAGAAAGAGGCTGGGTGCAGTGGCTCACGCCTGTAGCCCTAGCATCTTGGGAGGCTGAGACAAGAGAATCGCTTGAGTCTAGGCATTCAAGACCAGCCTGTACAACATAGCAAGACCCTGTCTCTTAAACAACAACAACAACAACAACAACAAACAATTAGCCAGGCATGGTGGCACAAGCCTGTAGTCCCAGCTACTTGGGGGGCTGAGGCAGGAGGATCACTTGAGCCAGGAGCTCAAGGCTGCAGTGAGCCATGATTGCGCCACTGCACTCCAGCCTGGGCAACAGAGTGAGACACTGTCTCTTTAAAAAAAATAAAATAAAATAAAATTTAAAAAGAGAGAGAGAGAAAAGAAAAGAAAAGAAAAAAGAAAGAGTTTTGAAATTATGAACAGATGGAGTAAGACTGGCATTGAAAATAGAATGTAAAAAAAAAAATAGAATAATAAAAAAAAAAGGAATATGGAAGCTGGAGAGATCTTGTTCTATCTGGCTTTCCTCTCTGTCCCAAACTTGAAGACCAGATATTAGTAAATTTCCCCAGCCTCTGTTTCTAGAAGCTTCCTTTCCTATCTCCGTGGTGGTTTGGTATATGGAGACGCAGCATTTGAGAGGCGATTCCAGAAACTGGAACCATTAATCCAGGCTGGTTTTCCCTTGCACTGAGAGGCCAGCTGGCTCTGGGCACAGTGTGTGCGCCTCGCGGCGTGGGCTTCCCGCTGAGAGCGCACTTACGTGTTAGTTCGCACATGGTCGATGTGGAGCTGCTGTTCACCGTCTTGAAGCTGCTTTGGGCTATTGGGGTAAGCAAAGCAGAAAGGTGGTTAGCACGCAGGGACACGGCCATTGCAGGAGATGTGTGGCAGGAACAAGGGAGACAGGCGCCTTACTGGGATGCCAGCCACTGCCCACGCTGCACCTCCCAGGGCACTAAAGACTCTGCTGCCACCCAAGCTTTCTACCAGCTCCCGGTGGGGGCTGCCACACCTCCTCATAAACACAAGGCACCCCAGTCCCAGACAGGCAGGGTGCCCTCACCACTCTGATTCAGTGAAACACATTAGTTTTTGGCACAACTTAGTGCCAAATGGCAGGACACCTTTTCTCCCAGTCACCCCAGGGCAGCTACAGCTGACTCATGCTCACACAGGCAGCCCCGGCTGGAGGAGCCGAGCAAACCACCACAGGGAGAGCTGCGCGACCAGGTGCGTAAGTCCAGCGCATCCCGGGGCCTTCTACTGTGCTGTGTTTTGATTTTGCGACAAAGCCCAGGGAGATGGTAACTGTCTGGTGGTCAGCAAGGGCCACCTTCGGGGTGTGCCAACAGTGCAGACCACAGTGTTGCAATTTCCCATTTCCAACACTCATCAACACCATGCCTGGCGCTGTGTTGGGGTCAAGCTGTGTGAGCACAGGAGCTGCTGCCGTCTGCACACGTGGCCTTATGGAGGGAACCGGGTGCGTGGAAGGCCCCGCAGCTGGCTTTGGCGAGTGAAGCAGGCAGCCCCGATGCCACGGGGACAGCAGAAAGCGGGAGGGCGCTGTCCACACGGTGTGTTCTGGAGCTGCTTCCTCACTCTGTCCCCGGCACGAGGATGTCAAGGGGCCAAGAGTATTTTTGTGACACTGTTTGCTGGATGCCAGGAAATGAACTCCCTCTAACCTCTGTCCAACAGAGGAGGGGTGGGAGTGGGCAGCCATCCCTCCCCAGGGTTCTAGAAGCTGCCTTGAAGGCAGCTAGGCCCTCGTCTGAGCAGTGATCATGGCGCAGTGCAGGCCGAGCCAAGATCAGCCCAGGGGTGAGCACCACGGGCTCCATGCTGAGGCTGTGCCTGGAACAGACAGGTGGGGCTTATCCCTGGACTTGGGTTTTGCAACAGGTTCCCACTGGCCCCCTGCCTCCATCTCAGGCCCCAAAGCCCTTCCCCACTGATGCCAGGAGCATGCAGGCCCTGGAGGCCTGGCAACTGCTCTCCCCTTAACACAGTCTGTGGCAGACAAGGCCCCTCTGCCTCCCGCAGCTGCACCGGTCCGCCGCACACCTGCACTCCGCGTGTCCCTGGTGGGCAAACCCGCCTGCTCCCTGTTCCCGAGGGCAGGGCTGCCTCTTCTCTCAGCCTCCTCCACGGCATTTCCCACCATGACGTGCACTAAGCAGATGCCGAGGGTCCCCTGGGACCCTCGCTCCCTGCGCCAGGACAGAGGGGACAGTCTCACCTGTGAGCTCAGCACGTAAAGCTATAGGGCTTTTGAGCGTCTTGGCCTCGGTGCCTGAGCCGGCTTCATACTCCAGCTCCCGGTAGTAGATCCTGTATCCCTGAAGAAGGCCGTTCAGGCTTTCGTCCCTCGGAGGCTGCAAAGACATCACACCGACTCAGCCACACCACAGGAGTCAACCCAGCTGGCCTGCGGCGGGGCTCACCTCCACCCCTGTTTAACTCGCCAGCTGCACAGAAGGAAGTCGCGGGTTCCAGCGACAGGTGTCAGATTCGTCAAGAGGAACCCAGGCAGCTCCCGGGGCACAGCACCGAGCTGTGGAGCCACTTTCAGAACGCCGGTTTTCACGTGCATGTGTGTGGGGACATGAGCACTTTGTCCCCTGTCCAGCTCAAATCCTCAAATGAGCCCCCAGGTTGGGGCAGGAGGCTGGGGACAGATGCAGGAGGCTGCGTGCTGTGCGGTGAGCCCAGAGCAGGGCGGAATCTCGAGAGGCGGCCTGTTCTGAAGCACCTACCAGCTGACCCCACCCTCCCTGTCACCCCCCTGGCCACCCAGGCCGTGACTGCCTTGCCGTGCCCCTCACTGATGCTTCCCCATGCCAGGCCACCTCCACTGTGCCTGACTCAGGCCTCAGGCTGGAATCCCCATGGTCCCTCGTACAATGGCTGGCCTGGCCTATCGCCTTGCAGTGTGGTGATCTGTTTCACCTGCCCCAGGCAACCAATACACCCTTGCCATCCAGCTCTCACCCTGCAGTTCTTACCAAGCCATGGCCAGGCACTCAATAGATGCACATTAGACTCCCATGGACTAGGGAGCATAGGCAGATAAGAAGTGGAGGTTCAGGTCCTGCTGGAATCTAAACACAGGATTATGAGACCCCAAGATCTGCCGCCCACTTTAGGATGTGGCTGTTTGCCGCTCGAGACCCAGCGCAAGGCTTGCCTCTTCCTTCAGTCGGTTTCGGTTTAGAAGTAAATTTGGGGAGGACGTTTCCATGTAGGAGACAAATCTGAGACTGACAAGGGTCCTCCCATTCCAGGCGGATGCCTCGGAAAGCCTCAGCGACCTTCGCACTCATCTGGGTGTTGAGCCTCCGAGTATCTGGTCTCTCTTCTTGGGATACTCAGATGCGGGATAAGGAACAGGCACCTTCTAAGCTGTGACCAGGAGATGGCTGAAGATGAGGCCATGGAGCCTCGTCCAAGGACGGATGTGCACGGAACTTCTGGTGCCGCGCTCACGGTGAGGCTCTCACACCACAGCACCATCCTGCTCCCCGGGCAGAGCCACACAGCATTGCCGCACGAGAGTCCCTTTGCTGTGGGTTGAACTGTGTCCCCCTAAAAGACACGCTCAAATCTAAGCCCTGTCGCCTGACCTTATTTGGAAATAGGGTCTTTGCCCCGAACCTGACCTTGTTTGGAAATAGGGTCTTTGCCCCGAACCTGACCTTATTTGGAAATAGGGTCTTTGCCCTGAACCTGACCTTATTTGGAAATAGGGTCTTTGCACGTGCAATTGGTGATGACAAGGTGGTACTGGATTAGGGAGAGGGTCCTAATTTGATGAGTGGAGGGAAATTATGAGAAGAGGGAAGTTTGGACACAGGACACACAGGTGGAACAACCAATGAAGATGGGAACAGAGACTGGAGTCATGCGTCTGTAAGTGAAAAACGCCAAGAGTTGTCGTCGGTCACCGGAAGCTGGAAGAGGCAGGAAGGATCCTCCCTGGAGCCTTCAGAGGGAGCAGGACCCTGCCAACACCCTGAGTTTGGACTTCCAGCCCCCAGAGCTGTGAGAGAATAACGCTCTGTTCTTTCCAATCACCTAACGCATAGTAACTTGTTTTTCTGCCCCTCCGTAAATAACACATCCTTGCAATCCAAACTCTCTCCCATCCTCACTCTCTGAACCCAGGCACCAAAAGGGGTTGGTTTAGAGAAATTGCTTTCTCTTTGGACTCTTGCTACTCACGAGGCAAAACCCACACGTGGAAGAAGCGGTGTTCTTTGCACCCCAGGCTCTCTGACAGAATGACTTGGATATCGAGCGGGGCTTGCACTGCGGTAGCAACGAGGAACAACACGCACTCACACATGCAACATGCGACACGTACGCACCAGAGGGGCACCGTGTGTACCCAGCGGACTCAGGAGGTTTTCCAAAATGAAGTCTGCTACCACGTTAGCTCAAGCAGCCCCCAGGTCACTGCCACGCGGGGCTGCAGCAGCTGTCCCTCTCCGTGGACTTTCTGACTCCCCCACGATACTCCCAATTCAGGAATAGCGCAAAGGGATATAATCCCCCCGTCAGGCGCAGAAAAGCATAACGGGAACACCTGAGTGGACTTGCTGGGTCTTTGCAATCCACATCCGAGGGGCCCTGCAAACCCACACCCTTAGACACCACTCCAGCCTGGACACAGCTCCACTCCTGGCCTAGGGGTGTTCGACCCCAGTGTGCAAACCCAGGGGCTGAGAGAGCTGCTGTTCGGGGGGCTGCGTCTGAATTCCCAGTGTTCCCCCCATGGTGTGCTTGTCAGTGTCCCACAGCCCTCTTCAATTTTGCAGAAAGTTACAAGGGTCACGTATCCATCCCGTGGGCTGCAGCCCCAGGTCCGAGGACTCCCGCTGCCCACCACGGAGCAGAGATGGGGACACGGCGCTGCCTGGTATCTGGCTCCAAATTCTCAAATGGAAGGTGGAGTTGGGCTATTATCTGGGAGGGACTTTTTTTCTGCTGGCTTTTCCTTTTTCTCTCTTTATCCTTCATTGGCTACCACCAGCAGCTGAGGGGACCTTGGTGCTGGCTCTGCTCCAGCCTCTCTGCTCTGGCCCCGGCTGGCCGCCTTCACAGGGCCGGGGTGTGCTCAGACAACAGGCCAGAACTGCCGAACCAGAGCCCGGGACTTCAATGTCAAATGAGGCTCTCTTGTTTTTTGCTTTTTTTTTTTAAAGCTATAAAAAAAACAAGACACCCAGCTAAATCAGAATCTGAAAATGATGGTTCTGGAATTCAGATGTAACTGGGCATCCCAGGTTTTCTCTGGATACCCGCTCCCTCCCTGGCACTGCTTGCTTTCTGTCGGGACAACCTACAGATGGAAATGCCTTTCAAAGCGCCTCCAGTAATACAGCTAGAGAAACAAAGCAGAAAGTGAGCCAGCACAGATGAGGGTCTCTCCAGGGTGCGGTGTTCCTGAGGCAGCGGCAGACGATCAGCAAGGCACGGCAGGGTCCCTGAGGCACGTGGCCACCCCATCCGTCCACACCCTGTGGCCACTGACCACTTTCTCCAGCAGGGAGCCCTTCACTGGCTCAAGGGGTTCTCAGCACTGCTCAACTTGCCAGGAAAACAAAATAAAACCCAAACCTGACCAGGGAGCTATGAGTCTGGGAAGCTGAGAGCTGGCAGAAAAGGAGGAGTAAGAATAGGAGACACAGTCCAGAGGCTGGATGGGGGAGCAGGCGGGGGAGGCTACAGTGTCTACTGATTGTATTAAATGCTCTTTTTCTTTTCTATGATTTTGATGATAGAGCAGTGTTTGGGATGCCAGCAATAGTCACTCACAAGTGTCCTGCGCTGCTCATTTGCTCCTTCTCCAGCTCCCCCATCTCGGGCCCCCAGTCCCGCTCTGCACCCCTTCCCTTAGGGCTGGGCATGTCAGACGGTCTCCTAAAAATCGGGGGGTGCTGATGGGGTTCGTGTTCGGTGTCCTCCCTGTGGAGTCTACAGAATTGCGTTCAGAGCAGATTTTAGGTTTTCAGTTGTTTTACTCCCACTCTTTAAAAATTAGTCCCTTGTGCTAGGAGTGGGCACCGGTCAGCATTGCATGCAATTGCAAACTGGCTCCAGACAGTGTCGTGATGAAAGCACCACCAGAGATGTGGGGGCGTGGTGGAAATCCTGTGTGTGCATAACACACACACACGCACACACACACTTGCACATCCACTCACATCACCATACAAGGGGGTTCCAGGTCGTCTGTTCTTTCTTTTTTTTGAGACAGGGTCTCACTCTGTTGCCCCGGCTGGAGTGCAGGGGTGCGATCAGAGCTCACTGCAGCCTCGACCTCCTGGGCTCAAGCGATCGTCTTGCCTCAGCCTCCTGAGTAGCTGGGACTGCAGGCCTGCACCACCACACCCCGCTAATTTTTAAATTTTCTGTAGAGATGAGGTCTCACCATGTTGCCCAGGCTGGTCTCGAACTCCTGGGCTTAAGTGATCCTGCGGTTTGCTCTTTCAAACTCTAGCCCTGGTTACTGAGACTGAAATTAAAACCCTTATTTTGTAAGGCAGCCTTCTTCAAACGCAACTGTTAGCCACATTGAAATAGAAGGTTTACTTAACCTCCTTCTTAGAAGAAATACAATGGATGGAAAAGTTGGAAAAGTCAGTATGTGAGACTGAAGAGAGGCGATTCTCCGCAGGCCATCTGGCTTTCAGAGAGAGGAGACAGAGGGGTTTCTGCACTGAGCCCCAAGCAAGTGTTCTCCATGGCTGTTTGCTCTCCATGGTCATTCTGCAGACTAAGAGTATCAGCCCTAAAGCGCATCTGTCCTGTGTGACTCGGGCCACTGCAAAGAGGTGGCTCTAAGGGAGGCAGGAGAGCACTGTGCCCAGGGGCCCTCCCACAGGGAGGGAGGGCAGTGCCCAGAGCCACCAGGAAGGCCTGGTGCTCTGGCTCCTTGAAAAGCTGCACCTGTCTCCTCACACTGACTCACCAAGAGCTCAGGGCATCTTACGGGGGGATCAGACAAACACTGGGCTCCGCCTCTCGGGGAATGTATTCCAGCCTTGCCATCTCATTGCATCTACGAGATCTCCTGAGCTATCGTGCACCAGGTGCCAGGGAGTGAGTGAGGAAGGCGGCTCTGAAGCCTCAGAGAGGGCGAGCTCTGCTGGGAAGAACTGGAGGATAACTGCAGCGAATGGCGTTTGAGCTGCCCTTAGAGGAGGAGGTGGCTTTTGATGAGGGGAGAAGGGCTGGCCCTCTGTGAGGCGGGCACGGTGCCTGGTATAGTCCCGCTAGACCGGAGTGAGGGGTGTGAAGGGCAGGGGCAGGTCTGGGTGCATCTAGGAGCAGCAGCCAGGCTACGGGGACAGTTCCCAGCGCCTGAACCAGGACTACCCCAGGTCCCAGGTCAGTCCCCACTTGGGTGGGCTCCCCAGAAGGAGACTGGCCAGAAAGGAGCTTCCTCCAATCCACTGGAGCCATGGATGGGCTTGGTGGGTTCCTGGGTTACTGCTATTCCCGGTAACAATCAGTCTTGCAAAAATGCACGTACAGGAGCCCTTTGCTGAAGCAGCCCGAGACTGCCGAGACCGTGGGGGCTTCTGACTTTCCTCTCCTGGGCCCCTGACAACCACACAGCAACACGCCCCCGCTAAAGGCTTTCACCAAGCACGTGGCTGTGCACCCAGAGAGCATGCTTTTTTTGCCCAAGGCTCCTGGTCCACCCAGATGGTCCCAGGTGGTCCTGCTGGGAGTCCTGTCCTTGCTGTTCACACTGGTGGTGGGGTGGGAGTGGCTGGAGTCTGGGCAGTGAAGATGAGAGACCTCAGCTTCCATTTCTGGACTCTGGACTGACTATCAGCAGGATGAAGAGGCGAGCAGACAGATCAAAAGCTTACAGGCAGGACTCTGTAAGTACCAGCCAAGCAACCTCACCCTGAGGTCGCCTTCAAAGCCTCCCTCTCGCCCCAGATTAGACCCGTGGCAGCTCCAGGCACTGGGACCTCAGAAGGAAGACTGCAGAGGCCTCCAGCCAGCTCTGCAGACACACAGACGAGACAGGATTACAGAGAGCGCAATTTACTTGTGGGGGAGGAGGGAAGCTCGGGTGGGGTGGGGAGGGCTGGATTCAATTCACCAAAACTATCCACTAAGCAGGAAGTTAGGAGGTTGGGACAATCAAAATGTTCCCCCTGGGGACCAAGTGTGGCTTCCCAGCCTCTGAGGCTGGAAGATGGAGGGGAAGGAGCCGAAGGTTACTGATCTTAGACTTGCAGATATTTCTAGCCAAGGTGAATGAGACGATTTAGAGTTATGAGAAAAGGCCAATCTCCCTTGCCCAACAGACAAAATGTCCATCAGCCACCGGGCTGGGGCCACATATGGCCTACAGGCTAACTGATGCTGTTTGCACCAGAAATCCCTGAAGAGTCAAAATGCATCCCCTCCTGGCAGGAGTCTTCCAGGCTTGGGGAGGGGTCACAGGCGGCCATACCCCACCACCCCGAGGGTGGCTTCCTTGAAGGCAGCAGCTGGCGGAGGCCACTCTGTCAGCAGGTGCCATCTTCCCAGTGGGAGCCTCACTTATAAAGGGTCCGGTGGCTTCATGGAGATGCCCAGGCCTGCCTGCATGGGGTTCTGAACTGGGTTCAACCACATTTCCCATTCCTGGACTTTGGGATTAACCTGTCTATAATCCGTGAAAGAGGCTCTCCAACTCCAGAGGTGCTTGGAGGCATCAGTAGGGTAGCTCCATGGAACCCACGAGGTCAAGGTCAGGCTCTAGATTCAGGTCCTGGCCTTGCAGCCACCTTGCAGTATAAGCTTGGGCTGGCTGCTCAAACTCCCAGGCTCAACCCCGCGCCCACAACAGGCAGAAGTCTGGCCAGATGGTCTCCAGAGTATTATATGACTTTAAACAAAAGGTTCACTTTGCACCACAGACCCGTGTCCCCAGCCAGCCCTTCGTATGTCTCTGACTCTGCATATGCCCAGGGGCAGGCCATGTTTGGGTCTTGTTCATGTTTCAATGCCCACAGCACCTGGGCCAGGCCTCAGCCATGACGGATGCTTAGCCAGAGCCCTGGGGTGGAGTGGGACTTGCTGGAGTTCAAGATGACCTCATCTGTGTGTCACTGCACCCTGGCTTGGCCATCTGGGTGGAGAGAAGCTTGAAGGGAACTGGGAGCCCTACCTCAAAACACCTTCCCTCTGCCTGCCACACCTCAGAAATTCGCCAGCAGCCTTCCAGAGGTTCTTCATTTTTCAAAAGCCCGTTTTTGTTGTTGTTGTTGTTTGTTTTTGTTTTTTCCGAGACAGAGTCTCACTCTGTCGCCAGGCTGGAGTGCAGTGGCATGATCTTGGCTCACTGCAACCTCCTGGGCTGCTCACTGCAGCCTCCCAGGTTCACGCAATTCTCCTGCCTAAGCCTCCCAAGTAGCTGGGACTACAGACACGCAACACCATGCCCAGCTAATTTTTGTATTTTTAGTAGAGACAGGGTTTCACCATGTTGGCCAGGATGATCTCGATCTCTTGAACTTGTGATCTGCCTGCCTCAGCCTCCCAAAGTGCTGGGATTATAGGCGTGCCAAAGCAAAAGCACCTCTTTAAATGCAAATGACCTGGTAGGAGTGTGCCTGGGTTTTATCACCAGGTAGGGGAGGCAGGAGGAAGTCAATGCTCTGGGAAAGACCTGGGAGGGTGGGCATCTTGGAGGCCGCAGGGTTGAGTGGAGGGAAGGCCTGGCGGTGGGAGGAGGAGGCAGGACCTGCATGGAAAGCCTCCCTTCTTCCAGCTGCCTGCATGGGGACCCCGGGCCCCTTGCCATTGCTGGCCTCTGTGGAACTTCCCACCCAGCTCCCTCCGCTGAGGTGGGGAGCAGCAGGGCAGGACCTAACTCTCCCAGTTCTAGAGACAGGGAGCTGGGCTGAGGGAAGCTCAACCACGTGCCACTGTCTCCTGCAAGTTCAGGCAGAGCAGGTGCGCAAATCCCAGTCTGATCCGGCCACCGTGGTCCCCCGGGCATCCGAGCTTTCACTTTCCATCCTGTGCCTTCTGCTTCCTGGAAAGTAGGACAGGGATTCTCTCTGGAGTTCGTTCCTGATGGTTCTGAGAGCACAGGAGGCTCAACACGCAATCCCCACGAGACACAACACCAGCGATGTCACCCGTGAGCCTTTCCTCGGGCTGTGCCAGGGGCCACGAGCTTCTCCAGCCTTTCACCACAGGAGCCCGTCTGTCCCACAAAGTGCGTTCAGATGCCCCTCCAGCCAGAGTTAGTTTTGTTCCTTCTGCTGTCTTCCTAGCAATGCCTTTTAGAGCCTACCACGCTTAATGAAAGCTCTTCACATTCTGCGGCCTGCCTCGGTCCCCTCCACAGCTCAGCACCCCATGCAAGAGCTGGTCCTCTGTGGGTGATGGCACAAGTGAAGAGAAAAAGAAACAACCCCAAGATGTGTTCTGAAGCGGTGGGATGCCTCCCCGCCTTTGCCCAGGCAGAGGTAACCCTCCTCCGGGAAGGTGCCTGTTACACTGAGAGCCTCCCGCATGGTGTGATCCATTGCTTAGGAATTTTTTCTTTGCTAGAAAACAGACTCAAAACCCACTTATAGGCTGGGCACAGGGGCTCATACCTGTAATCCCAGCACTTTGGGAGGCCAAGGAAGGAGGATTGCTTGAGTCCAGGAGTTTAAGACCAGCCTGGGAAACACAGTGAGGCTGCATCTCTATGGAATTTTTTAAAGAAGTAGCCAGGCATGGTGGTGCACAGCTGTAGTCCTATCCACTGGGGAGGCTGAGGTGGGAGGATCTCTTGAGCCTAGGAGTTGGAGGCTACAGTGAGCTATGATCGCTCCATTACACTCCAACCTGGGTGACAGGGAAAGACCCTGTCTTTAAAAGAAAACACAAGGCCGGGCGCGGTGGCTCACGCCTGTAATCCCAGCACTTTGGGAGGCCAAGGCGGGTGGATCACCTGAGGTCAGGGGTTTGAGACCAGCCTGACCAAGATGGTGAAATCCCGTCTCTACTGAAAATACAAAAATTAGCTGGGCGTGGTGGTGCAGGCCTGTAATCCCAGCTACTCAGAAGGCTGAGGCAGGAGAATCACTTGAACTCGGGAGGCAGAGGTTGCAGTGAGCTGAGATCGCATCACTGCACTCCACCCTGGCAGACAGAGGGAGTTCTAATCCTTGGTTTTCAAACAGAACTGGACCCCATGCAAGGCAAGGATTGACTGTCCTTCTAAGAAGAATCAAGCCTGACAGTCTACTATGGGAGGCATTTAAATGGGTCTATAGCCTTGAAATTACAGCCTGTGTTTGCTTTTTTTTTTTTTTTTTTCTCGAGACAGGATTTTGCTCTTGTTGCCCAGGCTGGAGTGCCATGGCGTGATCTTAGCTCACTGCAACCTCTACCTGCTGGGTTTAAGCAATTCTCCTGCCTAAGCCTCCTGAGTAGCTGGGATTACAAGTGCCCACCACCATGCCCTGCTAATTTTTGTATTTTTAGTAGAGACAGAATTTCACCATATTGGTCAGGCCGGTCTCGAATTGACCTCAGGTGATCAACCCGCCTCAGCCTCCCAAAGTGCTGAGATTACAAGCCCATTACGTCTGACCCTGTGTTTGCATTTTTAAAGAGATTACTAAAAAAAAAACAAAAAAAAAAAACACATTTACAGGTGAAACATTTTATTTGGAATGCAAATCTATATTTAAATCGAGTTTCTTTTTCTTTGTTCTTTTTGTTCTGATGCAGTAAATTACTCATAATTTTAATTATACTTCAATTGCCTGGCAGTTGACAAGCATTTATTTCTACAGGATGTTGTACTGACCACCTCCTGTTCTTGCAATTAGTTTGTTCTGCTGGGCTTTGGAGGGGGATGGCTGAGGCACACACCAGCCCGGCTACTCCAGGCGGCACTAGGCACGTCCCTGAGCTGTCCAGCGGCACCAAGGGGGGCTCAAGCCATGCACCATCCACTGGGGCCAACAGCAGGTGATGCCTTCACAACCCTTGTTTGGCGGAGGTGATGCATCCCAGCCCTGACACTCACTGCCTTTATAGGAAAGAAGCTTACCTAGGTGAGGTATTGGCAGGCTGCTGCCACGTCGACAAAGAAAATGGGAATTTTCTGGTAGGATTCAGCATGGTACAGAGTGCCAATGTTCTTGTGGTCAACCGTGTTGGTGCAGGTTAGGAAATGAGCACTTGGGACTTTGCGTTTCCATTTTGAATGTCTCTGATCTCCCACTGGAGACCCTCACGGGAGTCAGGGCTGAAGCTCGGGTCTGGGGGTCTGGTGGGCCCCAAAGACTGCAGATGTTGCATGAGACCTGAGCTCAGCTTTGTGACCTTCTGTTCTTACAAAGGAAGAACCCGGAGCCAGAGGGGCCTCTCAGGGCCATAGTTGCCCAATGGTAAGTTGCGGGTGGGTCCTTTGCCACTTTGCCAGTGGCTCCCAGACAGATCAGGGGCTGTGGCTTCCCAGGGGCAGGGGTGGGGCCCAGGCTGTTTTCTTGGTTCCCACTCTGGCCCCCTTATGCTCTGGTAAGCTCAGCAGGGTTGAGTGCCACAGAAGTGCTCTTCCAGTTCCACCAGGAGACGCTGGGACATCGTTTCATCCCCTGGAAATGTTCCTATCCTACCCAGAGCAAGACAAAGGCAGCCGGGACGCAGCCCTGCACACCTCCACGGACACTTGAAGGAGATTACGCACTTTTCACAGAACCCAGCTTGTTAAACGCCCACTCTCCATCCCTCAGATAAGTGGCAGTAGCAAGTGATATGCAGGTGAATCACATAAACTGCCACTTTCATACCTCAAACATAGTCATATTTCATAGGATCATATAGCAAGACGTGGGAAGCGGAGCCCCTCCTAAGCTCCCCCGGCTAGCCCCACCCACAGCCCAGCCAGGCTCTGCTCACTGGGTTCCTCTCTTGCATCTCTTGCACCACGCACCTCAAGCCCATGCCCAGGAAGGCTGCGGCTGGCGCTGCTCACTCAGCACGTCTCTCTCCCGGTCCAGCAGGCATCTCTGGCACCTGCTGTCCTAGCCTGGCCCTCGTCCTCTGTGCTGCAGAGTGAATGAAGCCACTGCTCCTTGGAGTGGCCCCTCTGCAGGGCCCTGGAAGACACTCTGTCTGGGACACCTGCTGGTGGCCTCAGCTGTGTTTCCCAGCATCCCTTCCGTTTCCCGCAGCCCCTCCCTTCCACAGAACCCCTTCCTGTCTCCCCCGTACCAGTGGATGGCATGTGGCTGGGAAACCCCCTCACTCTCCAAGGCCATGTCCAGACCATTGTTCCCCTCTTGATTATCTCCTGATTTCCCGAACCATCATTCCCACCTGCTGCCTTGGGCACCCTGCCATTGTCCTTGAGGACAGTATCAGCTCCGAGGAAAAATCTCGTGCCCACCAGACCACCCTCCCGACCCCAGCCCAACCCCAGCTCCCAGCAGCCACTCCTAGGCTGACCTGGCCTCGCGCTGCACCCGCCCCACGCCAGCCCCATCCCACCATGTTCCCAGCTCCCTGGCAAGGCAGCCCCCACTCTGGCCTCAGGAACTTCCCTGCGGGCCAGAAGCTTCGACTCTGCCCTCGCGCTTGGCTCCCTGCCCATCTGTCTGTTGTGTCTGTTGCCAGCCAAGTTCCAGCCCTGGGGAAACTCAACATCTGCCTGCCCCGGACCCGGGCCACACGGCGCAGCTCCCCACCCCACTCTTCAGCTGGGATCTCCCTGGGGCCTGCAGCCCTTCCTTCGGCAGTTTTGTCCCTCTGTTACATTTGTCATCAATGTACTTGTTAGTAAGCATTGCCCACAATTGAAACTAATGGAAAGAGATGGCAGCGTGTCCTTCAATGCCTTACCGGAGCATTGCTGAGCAGGCCCACCAAGGAGTCTGTGATTATCTGGAAGAACATGCCTTTGTTTGACTCACCGCGCACGGGAGATTAAAGACCCAGACTTAGCCAGGCACAGTGGCTCACGTCTGTAATCCCAGCACTTTGGGAGACTGAGGTGGGTGGATCACCTGAAGTCAGGAGTTCAAGACCAGCCTGGTCAATAAGGTGAAACCCCGTCTCCACTAAAAATACAAAAGTTGGGTGTAGGGGCAGGCGCCTGTAATCCCAGCTACTTGGGAGGCTGAGGCAGAAGAATCGCCTGAACCTGGGAGGCAGAGGTTGCAGTGAGCCGAGATTGTGCCACTGCGCTCCAGCCTGGTGACAGAGCAAGACTCTGTCCCAAAATAATACTAATACTAATACTACTACTACTACTACTACTAATAAATAAAGACCCAGACTTTGAGAAAATATGTACAATCCGGTAGATATTTTGACTGGTTGCAGATGACTTCTCTAGAAAAGCTAACTCCAGCGGTTGCAGTTTTACTGCCCTGTAGGGCAATAACCAATTTGTGTATACATAGAAGCCTTGCTCCAACGTCCTCGGTGAAATGCCGAGACATACCCAGTTCCTCCAGCGCTCTCAGACTGACCTCCCCGTCCTGCCGGTCCCTCCCGAAAAACGGGAGTCGAGTTCACTCTCTGCGTGCGTCGCAGCCCTGCTCCCAGTGTTTTGGAAATTACACAGAGATGATAACTGACACCATTTCCCCCTCGCGTTTGTGAGTCTGAGGGGCTGTCTCCTTGGTTCTACTCTCAAACGCTTAGCTCAGGGCTCCGCTTGCAGTCCACGTCCAGCCATCGTGGCTGAACGTGCAGGGAAATGAGAACACATTTGACAAAATGCACGTGATTCCCCGCGCTCTTACCTGCCACTGTATCAGGACAGAGGACGTGGTGTGTGGCGTCGCTGAGACGGATCCCGGGGGCTCTCCTGGAACTGAAACACACAGGAGAGAAAAGCAGGGATCAGGGTGGTTGTTATGGTCTGCCGCCCTTCCCAGGGCCACCCTCAGGGAGTGTGGGAGGCTGATGAGCCCTGTCTCCTTCCTTCTCCAGGGGTCCCCTTCTCCTGCCCTTCCTTGGGGCTTCCCGGAGCTTCTTCAAAGCCTGTGCCCGGGATAGGAGGAACCCAACCCTAACAATGGCCCTGAGAAACAGATCCAGACTGGGCTCTCCCTGTGGTGGACATTCTGAGAGCCGCCCCTTCAGAGAGGCTGTCCTGCAGCTCTCTGGCTCGAGACCTTCCCTGCAGGGCTCAGATCTTCTGAGAGAGGCAGGGAACATATCTTTTTTTTTTTTTTTTTTTTTTTTTTAGATACCTAGGTGAGAGCTACTTTTCCTGAATAGGACACATGATCATGCCAGGTCACTTGGTTTGAAACACTAAAGGGCTATCAGGAAAGGGGGTCAATTTCTGGTGAGGCTGCAGCTGGCTGGGACAGCAGGGTGAAGTAAAGAGGGATCTGCCATGGTTCTGCTCTGCTCTCTGGAGGGACAAGGTTGGTTTGACCTCTGCCCATGGCCATGCCCTGCACTCTGGCCAAACTAAACTTCTTGTCATCTGCCACATCCAAGAGACCTTCTGTGCCCCTTTTCCCTGCCTCCTCTGCTCCCTCCAAATCTGTGTGGTCCTGTCTTGGCATATTGAACTGAACTCTTATGCCTCCCCAGCTGTAAGATCCTGGGGGTCCAGCAGAAGCACGACACACATTCTGTGTCCAGTCCATAGTCACTGAACGGAATGAGGATGTTCTTCCCACAGGCCCGCTTGTGCATCTAGCAGATGCCTCTCCACTCAGAACCCAAGATTGGGTCCCAGGGTCACCTGCTCTGTGATTTTCCTCTGGACCTGAGAGGCACCCCCTCGTCAGCCCTGGCCGTGCCTGCATCAGTCACACCTCCGCCGTCCCTGTTCTGCTTTAGGAATGGGTCTCCCTCCAACCCTCTGAATCTCCTGTGGTTCCAGCTTAATGGTGGGCCCTCTAGCCAGCTTCCTGACAGCCCTGGTGACACAGCAGTGCCACTACAGGGAGTTCTCAATGTCCTCGAGTTGTGAGGTTGTGCAGTGAAATAGAAATCACTGTAAAAAGACACTGTTCATCAGTAAACCGTACACATCCTCAGAGGACTCTCCCTATCATGCCAAGGGTTTCCCAACCCCTGGAGAGAGTCTGTGCCTGCCAATCTCTAGATAGTGTAAGACAATACAACACAAATGCAATGCAAATCCATTGCAAAAAGAAAACTGCACATCCCGGGAAAGACGACTGACAAGATAGGTGCATCAAAGCCCGATTTGAATATCAAAGGATAAGAAAGGCCTCCGGAGTCTGAAGAGGCCCTTGAATATTTTTTTCAACAATGGTCCTTTTGGATGCCGCCCTGGAGGGCAAAGGAGGCTGTTGCACTTTGCTCTCACACAATCTGTCAGAGAGATTATGACAATGACATCAGCTCATGTGGGTTTTTGTCCTTTATTCTAAGATTTAGTGCTTAGTTGCAAACATTACCTCAACTGTGTTAAAGGTAAGGTTAAAATGAATGCATTTATATAGTGTTTGTTTTGTAATTTGGTTGCCGCAAAGCCTTTCCCTTGTGGTTTAGTGTGACATTGGTTTCCACTTTAAGTGGGGAAGGCTTGTCCAGTTACAAGTAGCCTGGGCCTCCAGGTTTGCTACAATAAAGCTGTGCAGTATTTGCATGTAACCTGCACACATCCTCCTGAATACTGTAAATCATTTCTAGGTTACTCATCAGTCCCCCTACAATCAATGTTCTAATTTGTAACACTGTTATATAACAATGCTGCAATGTTATAATTGTAGGCACCCTTATGAGTAATCTAGAAATTGTACAATGTCATAATACTCTCCAAACAAATACATAGTTGTTACACTGTATTTCTTTAATTTGTATTTTTAACTTTTTTCCTGAACATTTCAATCCACAGTTGGTTGAATCCAAGGATGTGGGACCCTTGGATAGTGAGCTCCTGGGGCTGATCCCAGTTCCTCAGGGCCCAGCAGGGCTCATTAAGGCCCTGGACCACCCCATACACCCAGGGCGGCTCCTCTCCTCCTCACTGGCTTTCCCCACAGCTCCAATAAATCCCAGGATTTGTGCTCAGAAAACAGTTGGGCGAGAGGCAGGAGCCACAGAGGCCAGACAGTGCTTTTCTAGGGGCAGGTGCACTTTTCCTGGAAGCACAGCTGGCGCCTGTCGGAGGCCCCTGCGGGTTCTGCTCTGCTGGGAGTGCAGGGTTTGCAGCAAAACAGCCTCTATGAGTTGCTGAGAAGCCAGGAATGGTTTGCTCAACTCCTCTGCTGGTCCCTGAGGCCAAGGGAGGCCTGTGTGGGAGAAGCCACACTTCCAGGTCATCAAGAGAGCAGAACGGAAGATGTGAGGTCACAGGGTGAGCCAGTTGGAAATTGGTTTATTGGAAAATTCTTCCACTGGAGCGTTAAATGGAAAAGACAGTGCTTTGGGGGTGGGCTGCGGGAATGATGATGAAACGCTGCTGGGTGAACTAAGTGCTGGGTTTCTGGCCTGAGAGCTGAGCTATTCCCCACCATCCATTCCTTTCCGTCCCACCCGTCCTGTGATCACCGCTGGACGCGGCTGATAGAGCTGCCTCCTGGGCTCGCCACAGGCCTGGGCCACACAGAAAGACAATCCATCTTCAGGCCCAGCGCCGCCGAGATAGGATGGAGCAGGTGAAACTACCACCTGGAGCTCTAAGGAGACCTCACTTCCCATCACTTACCTGCGCTGTTGTCAGAGAGTGGCTCGTGAATGAGAAAAATCGGGAAAATCTCTTAAAACCCAGCTACCCACTGACATTTATTTTTAATGACCCTATCAATTATTCAATTTCTGGGATGCTAATGGATAGCAGGGGCTTTGGAAGCCAATCAAAGAGCCTTCCATTCCATTTGGAAGCCCTTGAAACCTTGATTTATGACCACAGGCTGTGCGGAAACCCTCCGAGCTGTCTGTCACTAATGGAATTCTACTGCTTGCCACCGCTCCCTGGTAACCCCTTCCTGGCTCAAGACGAAAGTGGGGCCTAAGTGTCTCGGGCTCCAGGGGCAGTGGCCAGGAACGCAGTCTGGGCCCCGGGTTGCTCACCATCCTGCAGCGTGGTCACCGCCTCTGTCTCCGAACTGAAGTCGCTGTCCCCAATGTCATTGGTAGCTTTCAGGCGCAGCTTGTAGGAGGTGAAGGGCCTCAGTCTGCAATGTGGAAGAGACCGTGACTGCCGGGGCTCTGCCTCCCTGTCCTGCCCTCAGGCGCTCCTGGTGAAGCCCTGGGAAGAGGGGCAAATCCCTCCCCTGCCCTGAGAGCTCTGGCCTCCTGTGTGGGCCCGAGACAGGTCAGCGAGGAGGCTGTTCTTGGGTTGGACTCGATCACTTCCTAGGTGCAGTGAGCAGGGGCTTTAAGCGGACCCTGGACCTGTCCTGGGAGAAGCCTTTGAACACCTGGATGGTCGAAATCCTCAGGGAGAAAGGAGCTGCACAGAGGGCAGTGAGTGCAGGCGTTCTGGCCAGGGGGAAGATTCTGCTCAGGGCTCCTTGGGGAGGCACTGCCAACCCCTCACTGGAGTCACCTCTGCCACTCCAGTGGGTACCTCACTGCTCTCCAAAGGATCCAGAGAATTCCTCAGGAAGCGCTAACTCCCCGGGCCCTTGTGCTGATCAGGAACGTAAAATGAGTTCCCGCCTGATTCCCACGCTCCATCCTCCTGGAGCTCTTTACTGGCCAGGCCCAGCCTTGCAGGGCTCTCTAGGGTCCACTTCCTGCCCGGCTGCAGGCAGAGACCCACCGGCCCCGCATCCCTACCATTCGCTGGGGCTGACATGGTGCCAGGCACTTGGCAAGTGCAACCCCTTTCAACCCACACGAGCTCTGGGAGAGGAGGCATCATTATTCCCATTTCGAGGATGATAAAACGGAGGCCCATTGCTGCAGGACTAGTAAATGGCAACAGTCACATGTCACTTTACAAAAGACCACATCCCGTCAAGCATCCAAGCGAAAAATGCCCTCAGCCCTTCGATGGAGATGTTAACGGGACTAATGCTTCCCTGAGGTGCCTTCTGGTGTTAGCACTTCAGGCCTACTTCCATCTGCTCACCCACTTCCTTCCTCCCTTTCTTCCTCTCTCCCTCCCCTCCTTCCTGCCTTCTCTCCCTTCTTCCTCCCTTCCTGCTTTCCTTCCTTCCTTCCTTCCTTCTTCCCTTCCCTCCTTCCTCCTTCCTTCTGTCCCTTTCACCTCCCTTCTCTCCTTCCTTTTCTCTTCCCTTCCATTCCCTCCTTCCTTTCCTTTCTTACTCCTTCCTTCCTTCCCTTTCTTCTTCCCTTCCCTCCTTCCTTTCTTCATTCCTCCCTCCCTCCCCTCATTCCTTCTCTCTTCTTCCTCCCTTCCCACTTTCTTTCCTTCCTTCTTCCCTTCCCTCCTTCCTTTCTTCATTCCTCCCTCCCTCCCCTCATTCCTTCTCTCTTCTTCCTCCCTTCCCACTTTCTTTCCTTCCTTCTTCCCTTCCCTCCTTCCTTCTCTCCCTTCCACCTCCCTTCCCTCCTTCCTTTTCCCTCCCTTTTCTTCATTTCCTTTTTCCTTCCTTCCTTCCTTCTTTCCTTCCTTCCTTCCATCCATCCAGCTATTCCACATGCAATGGGTCTCCTGTGCCAAGCCCCATGCCATGTCTGAGACTAAGACTTCAGCCAAACTCTTTTGTGCAGATGATGCTGGGATCTTGGTGAAGCCCTAGCTGGTCAGGGACCTTCCCTGCAGCCCATGCATGCTCAGTCACTGGCTGGTTCCTCTCAGATGCCCTTTATTTGACTTCTGAATGAGCAAGTGAGGAAGCTGCTCTGTTCTCCTCCCTGGCGGGCAGTGGCTCTTCATAGATGAGGGCTCCACCCTCCTCAGTTTCCAGACCAGAAAACTCGGGGTGCCTCAGGACTCAACCTCTGTTACTCATGTCTAAAAGTCTCCTCAACTATCACTCTAAGTCGAAGCCCTCATCACCTGAAACCCAGTCTTCTGTCCTCACTCCCAATGGAATCTGTAAACCAGTGGCTTTCAAATGGAACCCTGTGGACCCCCAGGACTCTGAAGCCTCTGACGTCCAGAGCCCCCCATGGCCCGTATCAGCCAACAGCAGCTCCATGCCCGTTGGGTTTATGCATTCGGGTTGGGTCATATTTGGTTTAAGGGAAGGATTCTGCTTTTTAGAAAACTGATAACCATTTTTGGAAATCATGATCAGATGCCATTCCTGCTTTCAGGTCCCCGTCCTGCCTAAGACCAGGTGACAGTGTTTCTCTACCAGTTCACACCTCAAGGCATGTTTCCACTGCAACCCTCCAGAACCTGGTCTGGTCTTGCTACTTCCCAGTCCCTGACCGCAGGCACATCTCAGCCCCTCTGCACTCAGCGTCCACAACTGGAAAAACAGCCACAGGAGGCAGCTGGCCTTGGCCCCAGCTTTAATGGAGATGCTTCTGAAGTCCGACCATAAAATGACCCTTGCTCCAGGTTTCTGGGAGATAGCCTTTGCTAAGTTAAAACAAACCATCTCCCCTCTGTTCCTAGCATCCTAGGAGTTATTTTGTCTCATCTGGGTGATAATCATGTGTTTTCTCCTGTGACCTCCCTGCCTCATCCACCTGCGCCGCCCACCATAGCCCCACTGGCTCCTTCTCCTCCTGTACCAGGAGGCAGCAGAGTGGGCATTAGGAACGTGGACCCCAAATTAAAACTGCCTGGCTTCTACCTCCCAGTGAACCTTGGACAGCATACTTTGCCTCAGTTTCCTCATCTGGGCTGATAATAGCACAGGCACCATGAAACTGATATGAGGCTTAAACTCAGGCGAGGCACTCAGCAGAGAGTCAGGCATGTGGTGCAAGCTTGCTACGGATCAGCTGTTCCTATGGACCTGTAAGCATTCGCTCAGATGGCCCTGCCCTGTGTCTCCTGTGCCCTGTTCCTTCACCTCATCTTCTGCATCATGATGGGTGACATTTCCTTGATGACTTTACAAGACTCAACATCCACGAGGACAGGGACCGAGTCGGCCTCCTTTCCTGCTGTACCCCAAGAGCCAAGAACACCCAGGAGGCGCTCAGCAGATCTGTGAGAGGAAGGATTGAATAAGGACGCTATTCCCCATTGCTGAAGTTTCTCGGGGTGGGGAGGGGGGTTGCCTATGAGGACATAAAAATACCAGAGTCACATTTAGCACACAGTAGATGTTGCAGAAGTGATTTGTTTACTTATTTATTTACTTACGATTATGCTTACTTATTGGTGTATTTGCTTTCTCACTGGCCTCTGGCATTGAATTGTAATTATACTCAGCACTGCACTGTTTAGTACTTCATGCTTTGCTATGATTTGGGGGTTTGGAGCCACACTGCAAGCTCCCTGAAACCCCTCTTTCTCCACTGTCCTGCCTGGATCTGGCACTGAGTCGGGCGCACGTGGTGTGCCGTAAATACGTGTCAGGTGGCTGGACAAATCAGCCTGGCTCCCGGACAAATGGGGTCGGGTGCGCAGGAGGACAGACAACAGAGTTCCTAGCGTGAGGCCTGTGTTTTGCCGGACTCACTTCATTCAACAAGGATTGATTAAGTGTCTCTGCAAGCTGCAGGGAACACAGAATGCGGATCTGCGGGAGGTAACCCTCTCGGTGGAAGCCACACCAGTGCCCTGAAACCAGGCAGAACGCAGCTCCAGCAGCCTACAGGAGGAGCAGACCCACTGCCCAAATCAGACAGGCAGCGGGCAGAGCTATCATCCCCTCTCCTGGCCCTGCGGTCCTAGACGGTAGCGCCCTCTGTGCACTCACCCCAACCTGCCTCTTCACTTCCCTGCAGCGCTGCTCTTGTGGATGGCTGGTCTACATCCTAGGCCAAATGTCTGATCCTTGAGCCCCCCGCCCCCATTGCTCCTGCCACGCTCCCTCCTGTGGCAGAGCAGGACTTTGGTGACTCCTTGTTAAAGGAACAAATGCCCACAGGATGCCAGAACACCCTCCTGCAACCCTTCTAACTCCCCCCAGTTCTGCACTTTGTTCATGCTTCCAAGCCAGCCCAAAACTCTGCTTTGGAGTGGGCTTGGCAGGATTCCAATGCTAGCTCTGCCACTACTCACTGGAGCAAGTCAGTGTCTCAGAGCCTCGCTGTATTCGGCTATGGACATGGAGATAGCAGCACCCGGGCTTCCAGGGCTGTTGTGAAAATGACATCGCATCACCCATCCTCATGGAGTCGGGTGGATTGTGGCGCACAGCAGGCAATGAATAAATGTGATGTGCTTTTTCCTGTCTTCCCGAAAGCTTTCTCTGGCTCCCCCGCCCCGGAGCCCTCACTCGTCCCCAGGAAGCCATCGCTGCCTGGTGCCCCCCCGGGCCTTTGCTCATTCTCCATGCCTCACTTCGTGTGCAAACTCAGAAGCTGGATAGACTTAGGGATATTTTTGAGAAAACATGTGCCATCTAATCTCTTTCTTCTAATCATCCCAAACTCAGGAAAGCTTTCTCTGGCTCCCCCGCCCCGGAGCCCTCACTCGTCCCCAGGAAGCCATCGACGCTGCCTGGTGCCCCCCCGGGCCTTTGCTCATTCTCCATGCCTCACTTCCCAAATCTCCGTGTGCAAACTCAGAAGCTGGATAGACTTAGGGATATTTTTGAGAAAACATGTGCCATCTAATCTCTTTCTTCTAATCATCCCAAACTCAGGAAATAAATAATATGGGTAATACAGGACCCTCACTATCTGAACTTACTATCAGAACTCTTGCTACCCCAAATCAATAACCAATCTATTCAGAAAGCCAGTTAGTACTCGTACTGCCTTGGATGGCTAATGACATACACAAACTTGACCTCCACAGCCAAAGTGCTCTGGAATGGGCGTTGGGGAAGGACACAGCTTAAGTTCCATGTTCCTGCCTCAGAGCTAAATGCTGACTCTTAAACAGGAGGAGCTCCATTCATTCATTTTGGTTCTAATATAAAATGGATGAGTGCTGAGCATCTTTCTAAGGTGATTCACTGCTATCTTTATTTCCTTATCTGAAAGGCACTAAAATTGTTTCTTAAGAATTCACTATTGGCCGGGCATGGTAGCCCATGCCTGTAATCCCAGTACTTTGGGAGGCTGAGGTGAGAGAATTACTTGAGGTCAGGAGTTTGAGACCAGCTTAGGCAACACAGTGAGACCCTATTTCTAAAAAAAAAAATTTAAACATTAGCCAGGCATGATAGCATATGCCCGTAGTCTTAGCTACCCAGGAGGCTGAGACAGGAGGGTATGTTGAGCCCGGGAGTTGGAGGCTGCAGTGAGCGATGATGGAGCTACTGCACTCCAGCTCGGGTGACAGACAAAAACAAATAACCAACCAACCAACCAAACACAAACACTTAGACCTCACTATTGTATCACAAAGAATATCAACCTCATGTATCACATCCTTGGCCAAGTTCATCTGATTCTTTTTTTTTTCCTCTTTTGAGACGAAGTCTCACTCTCTCGCCCCGGCTGGAGTGCAGTAGTGCGATCTCGGCTCACTGCAATCTCCGCTGCCCAGGTTCAAGCAATTCTCCTGTCTCAGCCCCCTGAGTAGCTGGGGTTACAGGAGCCCACCACCATGCCTGGCTAATTTTTGTATTTTTAGTAGAGAGACGGGGTTTCACTATGTTAGCCAGGCTGGGCTCAAACTCCTGACCTCGTGATCCTCCTGCCTCAGCCTCCCAAAGTGCAGGGATTACAGGCATGAGCCACCACACTCAGTTCATCTGATCCTTAAATAATGGTATTTTTAAAAATTGCATTATATGGAAAAAGAAAAAAGAAAAAAGAAAAAGGAAGGAAGGAAGGAAGGAAGTCACCCGAATGGAGCTAGGGCCGTTGTGCTGACATTCATTGAATCCCTGCTGTTTTCCATGCTCGTTCCCTCCGGGCCCTTCTGTCTTCTGTTTGGACCCCCTGCACCTATCCCATGGGAGATCTCAGAGAAGGAGCTGAGCCCATCACTACCGGACACACAGCTACCCCCTGAGCCCACACATCAGGACCTCCAGAACCTCCAAGTCACACTGGGCTCAGAGCCCTTCTCTTCTTCCTTTCTACTGCATTTCTGTGGGTGGCTACCCCGTCTCACTTCAACCATCAACCAGACACTGGCAACGCCTGAACACGTCTCACACCCAACCCCTCTCCCTGGGGGTCTAGACCCATATTCCCTGCACGTAGTCACGGTCACCAAATTTAGACTGTTAAACTCTATGTTTTTTGGATACTTGCAGATTTCACACAACTGGCGAAAGTAAAATGTAGCTGTCAGGATTATTAAACAGGAAGGGAGATTACACTGTGGCGGTGTACAAAATATCGCCTTCCTGGGATTCTCCTGTGACATGTTCTCTATTGATAGGCAGAGGAAGCATTTGTCCTAGTTATGGTCCATTAGGAAATTGACAGCGGTCTCTCCTATACCAAATTAAACTGTCTGTCCTGAAACATGGACCTCTCCTTTCCAGCATGAAGTCCCAGGCACACAATTACTCTGTTTGGTTTCAGAAGCCTTCAGGAATAGTGGTTGGATTTTTTTTTTCCTTCTTTTAGATGGTTACACAAAGGATGAGATTATTTCTATCTGTGAACACACTGCCAATTAAGCTAAGCATCCTGTGTATTTTGTTAAGTCAGGCTGGGCGTACCCGGCCACACTCCCCTGACCCTCGGGGCTGTGCCAGGAGAATTCCAGGGCTCCGGGAGGATGGTATCTGCCACTAGGAGTGCCTTCCTCTGGAGGGAAGAGAACTGTGCCTCTCGAGTTCTGTTGCTGTCGCTCAAAGGGCAAGTGAGATGCCGGCAAGAACCGGGCGGACACTCTGACTATTCCGATCGCCTTATTTCTTGGCTGCCAGTTCGCTGACGGTCAGTAATGAGGCAAACCTTGGACTCACAGAGCTGGAGGGAACAGCAGGATCCCCGCTCCAGCTCTGCCTTTCACAGATGAGAAGTCAGAGTCCTAGCAGGCAGCCAAGGGTTGGACTTTTCCAAGGCCACGTGGCTACTAAGGAGAGTCTGACCGCGGAAAGCTTGGTGTTCAGATGCACACGTGTTGGGTTTTCAGATGTTGCTGACGCTTGTAAATTAACTGCAGGACATGGATTGTGTCTATGGAGCCTTGACCTCTGGCTACCGGAATGTGACAACTACAAAAACCTCAGGAAATATCCTTTCCATTTAGAGACGTCGAGGCACCCGCATATGTGTTACTTAAGATATCTCTGCCTCAATGTCTGCGTGTGTAAAATGGGGATAGTGAGAAGTCTGGTCTGCATGTTCACACAGCTGTTATGAACATTGTATGAAATGACAGATAGAAGTGGTGTTGAAAGTGACAGGTGCTGGACAGGATGAGGGGATTCCGGCAATGATGATGGCGATGAGGATGGCGGTGGTGGTGGTGGTGGTGGTGGTGAAGTCCTGTCAAAGCTTTAACTGTCTGGAAGCTGTTTGACTAGAACACCAGGGAAAACACCTTAGAGGGGACATCAAGCTGGAGCTGCTGCAGCCTCGTTTTCCTAACATGAGGGGCATAACCACAGTTGTGAGGATGGAACAACTTTTCTAAATTCCAACCTGCCAGCATACGGACCTCACCAGATGTTGTGCCCTGCACAGGGGAGGCCAGGCAGTGGCTCTGGCCCTGTTGCGAACAAGCCCTGTGTGCACGGACCATTCCACCTCGATTTTCAGAAGAGCACAGGGCTGCTTGGACCATGAGATTGGAGAGGGTGACTGTGCCAGGGTGGGTCCTTTGGGGCCGCAGAGAGCTGGAGCTGTGCACTGTGGCGCTGGCTTCCTTGCTGGTCTGTGGTCTCCAATGCGGGCCTGGGAGCCGCAGCATGGGTTCCATGGGTTCCCGCAGCATGGCTGACCCTTCTTGGGCAGCTCAGGGACTCTGGTCAGGATTTGCATTTGACACCCAGCTGTGCCTCCTGGGGAAACCGTGTGGGGCTGGCAAAGGTGACACTGGCATCCATGACCATGACCGCCCAGAGGGCCTTATCATCATCTCCAAACCTTGCAACTCAAAGGCCAGGGAGCTTAAGACGCCCGAGAACCTGTCACCTGCCCCAGATCACTCAACGGCAAGTGACAGAAGCCAGGCTGAGCCTGCACAGTTCCAGCTTCACAGCTCTGTACCGAGATGCCCAGTGGGCCACCCCTCCCTGGGCAAGTGCTTCACCTCTGTCATGGGCCTGGTCCTCAAGCCAGGGAAGGGGGTTTTGGATGTTTCTCTTCTCTTTGAAACCCCCGTTGTCATATCTAGGACCAGCGACACCCACACTCCAATCAGCCCTCACTCCAAAGTCTGAACTTTGCCCCCAGGGCAGAGTAGGGCAAGGGTGGTATTCTGAGGAGGTGCCCGGGGCTTCACCTGAGACCTGCCTCCCTCCCTACATTCAGGTTCAGCCAGGCAGGGCTGAGATGGGCAGCCTCCAAGATGAAGGTGGCTGGGCGCCATGGAGGCTGGGCGGGGGCTATGGGCAAGTGACCAACTTTTCTGGCCGTGGTCTTCCTCTGTAAAGCGGGATCATGGTCTCCCCTCACTGGGTGACTGTAGGGACGCAGAGCTGACCTATGTGACCATCTGAGAGACAGAGGAAGCTCGGCCAGCCTGGAGACGACCGTCTCGTCCCCTCCACCCTCTTAGGCATTGGTGCAGGCTCCAGAGCCCTTGGACACAGAGAGACTCACTCGAAGAGCCCCACTCCACAGCCTGGAGTGTGAGCTCAGCAACAAGGGACCAAACCCTGGGCCGATGAGAAGCACAAGGCAGGTGTCCCAGGTGGCCCTGCCCAGGCAGGGTCTGCAAACCCGACAGGCCGTAGGAGGGCCTAGGCAGGACACACGGTGAGGGTGCGGGACTCCTGGGGCAGCTTCCAAGCCCTAGGACGCCCATCTGTGTGACTGTGGCAGTTTCCTTGTCTGTAAAGAGTGGGTGAGTCTGTAACCGCAGTCGTGAGGACCCTGGAGGACCCACAGGACACCGCTGCTACTGTCAATGCAACCCTCTCCCATGCTGAGCCCAGAGGTCCAGTAAATAACTGAGTGGATGGATTCTTGTCTTGTCCCAGGCATGCCCTCCCATCACCCCATCAGCCATCACTAAGGAAGCACAGCACTCGTGGTGCCATCCATCTCCCTGCTGCTTCGAGAACGCAAGGGGACACAATGTCCCTCCAGCCCTGGACACCTGAGGCCGGCCCAGCCCTCCTCCACATGGTCCCCTCCCCATTGCCAGTCTTGAGAGGGGCTAGGACACTAGCCCACATGTCCAGCCCACCCCCCATCACCCTTGCCTCACCAATCCCTGGGTCCTGGGGTGTTCAAACCAGCCTAGGAAGTTTGAACTTCCTGAAGATCAGACTCCAGGAAGGGGCTGGGGGTGGGCCCTTGGAGATGGCTCCAGGATCCAGGAGTTCTGCGATTCCCAGCATGGGGAGTGTCAAAAAGAAAGGGGGCCTGTGCTCTCAGGGGTGCGCCTGCTTGGCCCACACAGACACCCCACTAGCTGGACAGGAGCTGGCTGGAGGCGGCCGGGGCACCGTTCCTGGGGGGGGGTCCTCCTGCTCTCTCAGTACCTGTCAACGATGCAGGCTGTGGCCTCATGGCTGATGGATGAGGAGTAGGTCTGCCACTCGCCCCGGGGCAGCTCTCGCACCTGCACGGTGAAGTACCGGATAGGGGAGGCCCCATCGCTGCCTGGGACCCACTGGAGCCGGAGGCTGCGCGCAGTCACTTCTGCCTGGGGTACCAGGAGCTCTCTGGGGGGTGCC
Organism: Colobus angolensis palliatus; assembly: GCF_000951035.1. NCBI lineage: Eukaryota > Metazoa > Chordata > Mammalia > Primates > Cercopithecidae > Colobus > Colobus angolensis. The sequence continues at coordinate 4,582,801 of NW_012117710.1, read as the reverse complement.
GGCCGCTCTGCAACCAAATGAGGACAGACCAGGGACATGTGAGAGGCTGCCCTTCCCAAGGAGGATCCCTAGGAGATCGCTCTGTTGCCAGGTTGGAGTGCAGTGGCGTGATCTCAGCTCACTGCAATCTCTGCCTCCCGGGTTCAAGGGATTCTCCTGCCTCAGCCTCCTGAGTAGCTGGGACTACTAGCATGTGCCACGACACCCAGCTAATTTTTGTATTTTTAGTAGAGACAGGGTTTTACCATGTTGGCCAGGATGGTCTTAACCTCTTGACCTCATGATCCGCCCACCTTGGCCTCCCAAAGTGCTGGGATTATAGGCGTGAACCACCACACGCAGCCAAGCAGCTGTCTTAAGGCTGACTTTGGATGCATTACTCGCAGAGACCAACAGACAGGAACAAAGCCACGTAGGGGTCCCTAGGCTGCCAGACCACCAGGCACTGTGTCTGTGATGACTCCTGGGGTCACAGGGTCTTGGGGGCTGCTCCAAGCCCTGTGGTACCTTTGGTCTCTCTTTTTCTGATGTTGGGCTCAGTCCACCTTTAAAGCTGAATTTCCTCCTTCTTGCAGTCACCCAGGGCCTAAAGCATCTATGGCGTCTACTCAGTGTTGCTGTAGGTGAGGACACCTGCCTCTTGGAGATGGTTGTCACTGCCTCTAGTGTCTGCAGTAGCTTGGATGGGGGACGTGGGGTGCCCGGGGCCAGGCCCAGCCTGGAGTGCCCATCGTCTGCCGCTGCTGTGCCTCCGCACCCCATCGATTTCAGCAGAGAAGCCCCGCAGCGGGAGGAATAATTGTTTAATTGTTTATCATGAAGATTATTGATTCTGATTAGAATGCGTGGCGTGTGTAAAGTGGCGATTGATTGTTGGCCCGCAGTGGAGGGTGTGGGAGGAGGGCTCCGGTCTCACTTCATCAGCACTTGCCTCTGTAAGCACACAACGTGGCCCAGAGTATCCCATTTCAAAGGCTCTCTTGGACTTAGTGGTAACTAGCAAGCCTCTTGGATTCCCTCTCCCTGAGCCACGAGGATGGAGGAGGGGGGCCCCCAATGGAAAATCTCCGAAATCTCTGGGCCTGATTATCAGGTGGCATAGTGTGGGGTGGGACAGTGGGGCAGGACTGCGGGGCGGGACTGTGAGGCGGGACACGGGGAAATAAGGGGACCTGCTGTGAGACCATCTGTGATGCACCTGCACACGTGCCTGGCTCGTGGGAGGGGCACAGTCAATGCTTAAGATAAATGAACCATAAAACCACACGAATACATTAGAGAATGAAGTCAAAATGTTTGCTTGCGAGAGCCATTACCATCTTCCTGAGAAGCCTTGAGTGCTGATACCTGAGGTGGCAGCAGGGTGATGGGGGAGCCCGTTTCACAGGGCACCTCTTCCATGTGCTTTAATTGCAGAAGCACCTTGGGTGTCTGTGGTGACTAAGGCCTTTTGTCTCTCCAGCTAATAACATTAATAATAATGATAGTGGTAGTGGTCATGGAAGGGATGTGCTTTCATTGAATGCTACGGGAGGACAAAAGGCAGGGGCTCACACCTGCAACCCCAGAGCTTTGGGAGGCTAACGTGGGAGGATCGCTTGAGCCCAGGAGCTGGAGACCAGCCTGGGCAACATAGTAAGATCCCCATCTCTACAAAAATTAAAATAATTAACTGGATACGGTGGCTTATGCCTGTAACCCCAGCACTTTGGGTGGCCAAGATGGGTATCATGGCAAGACTCTGTCTCTTCAGAACATCATTAGCTGGGTGGTGTGGGCCTGCAGTCCCAGCTACTGGGGAGGCAGAGGTGGGAGCATGGCTTGAGCCCAGGCATTCCAGGCTGCGGTGACCTATGATCACATCACTGCACTCCAGCCTGGGCAACAGGGCAAGACCTTGTTTCAAAAATTAAAAAACAAAACAAAAATAGGAGCGCGGCCAGAGCCGTGTGCTCCAAGTGACCCTGCAGCAGTGCCTGGAAGCTCCCTCCCGTCCTCATTCCCACAAGGTCCCTGGGTCTGGCCGCAATGTCAGGACCTGGAGTGGGAGCCGGGGATGCTGAGGTGAGGGTCCTGTGGCACCAACCCTGGGTGCTGCAAGGCCCGAGGACGTGCATGGAGCCCACTGAGAAGGGCGCCCGCTATAGACTCATGGGAATAGTTGGCCTCATGGTGTCAGGGGGGATCCAATTCTCAGCTCCGCAGTTGTGTCTGGGCAAATTAATAAAACTCTCTCAATTTCCTCCAGTTCACCTTTGGTAAAAATCGGAATTAATGACATACTGCTCCATGGGCTGCAGGGAGGATAGGCCAAGTGCAGTGCACAGAGCACCTGCCCCTGTGCGAGAAGCAGGGCCCTGCTCACCCCGGCGGTTCTCATCGGGAAGTCAGCTATTTGGAAAACTCACTTACTGAACACCTGCTAAGCAGAGGACATGGGTTTAACATCAGAGACTGGGGGCTGCCTTCGGGGAGCTCACCCTCAAGTGTGGTGACTCTGCAGCCTTGCCCCAGGTACTCAGACTCTGTGAGCAACATTGCTCTCCTTAAACCCGAGACTGTCTCACGTGTCTGAGACAGCAGGTGTGAGGTTGAAGGTGTGAATGCAATGCTCACGCGTCTGAGAGAGCAGGTGTGAGGCAGAAGGTATGAATGAATGCTCACATGTCTGAGACAGCAGGTGTGAGGCTGAAGGTGTGAATGAATGCTCATGTGTCTGAGAGAGCAGGTGTGAGGCTGAAGGTGTGAATGCAATGCTCATGTGTCTGAGAGAGCAGGTGTGAGACTGAAGGTGTGAATGAATGTTCACGTGTCTGAGACAGCAGGTGTGAGACTGAAGGTGTGAATGAATGTTCACGTGTCTGAGACAGCAGGTGTGAATGCAATGCTCACGTGTCT
>NW_012117710.1:4570130-4579138 GCF_000951035.1 Colobus angolensis palliatus | reverse complement strand
GTCTGAGAGAGCAGGTGTGAGGCTGAAGGTGTGAATTCAATGCTCACGTGTCTGAGAGAGCAGGTGTGAGGCTGAAGGTGTGAATGCAATGCTCACGTGTCTGAAAGAGCAGGTGTGAGGCTGAAGGTGTGAATTCAATGCTCACGTGTCTGAGAGAGCAGATGTGAGGCTGAAGGTGTGAATGCAATGCTCACGTCTGAGAGAGCAGGTGTGAGGCTGAACGTGTGAATGCAATGCTGTTTGATAACGTGCCCAGCTCCGTGTCGGCTCAATGGGTGCTTTGTAAATGCTCACATCCCTTCTCTTTCTACGAAGGGAAGGCCGAAGCCTCCCAGGTACCCCACAGACTCCAGAGGGCCTGACTGAGGAAGCGGTGCCCGCCATGTCCGCAGTACCCCTGGGTCCCCCAAGGTCTTACCTCTCTTCTCGGTGGTGATGACCGTGGCCTCCAGTGGCTCCCCCCAGCCCTGCCTCGTCTTGGCAGACAGCCTGAAGATGTATGCTGACTCCGGGGCCAGGTCGGTGGCTGTGAACTGCCTCACCGTGGCGCCGACCTCCACGGTGGTGAAGGTGTGGGGGCTGCTGCTGGCCAGGCGGTAGGCAATCTGGTACCCTGCGGGCAGGCGACACGGGAGACAGCTGCTGAGCCACTCACTCACAGCACAGGGAAGCCCTGTGCCCACACCCTGTGCTGACCCCTGGAGTAGAAACCCCAGCAAGGCCATCTGTCTCCCCCATTCCAGGAGGTCACTGCCTGTGCACTGAAGGGTGGTCTTGGGGCCGTGATGAATGGTGGGGTTCTGCGTGGATTTCCCTCTGAGCTTGTTTCCTGCTCCATCCTTCACCGGAACAAGGTGTGAACATTGGTTCATCTTTCCTGAGGACGCTGGCACATGGCGAGCATGCCGCAGGGACCCGGTCCCACCCTGCTCCCCATGGGGCTGCAGAGGGCTGTGCCTTTTCAGTCTCTGCCTCTCCCTCCCTCCTACAGTCTGGCTCTCCCACTCCTTCTCTGAGGAAGTCCTTTAATTCTTGCCAATGGCAGCATGACCTGCCCAGGCAGGACAGCAGCTCCACAGCTGCCATTCCTCCTTCCCTCCTTCGTCTTCCCTGTCTGCTTGCACCTCTGACCCCCAGCTCCCTCCAGGGACCCTGGCAACATCCACCCAGCCCTTCTGTGGCCCCACCCCTCCTGAGCAGCTCCACCAGGGCAGCTCCGCTTACAGAACCCCCCTGTGCTTCCTAGGTGAGGGAGGGTTCCTGGCTTGCTAAGTTCCTCAACTGGGAGCGGCTTGGGGCTGAGCAGCCGTTCCTTACTAACGATCACCCCTCTCCACTGGCCGCCCCGGGCCTCCCCCCACTGGCGTCTGGAGGAGCCTTGTCAATTCTGCAGCTCCATTCTGCACCCTGCCTGGCTCAGAGACAACGTATGGTCCGGTGGCTGAGCTCCTGCGCTGATTGAAGCCAGAAATAATGGGGCGCTGTGGCTTCCAAAAAAATTAATAACTTGGTGTCAAACAAGGGAGGATGCATAGGGGGAAGAGTCGCACCCTGGCCTCACCAGTGCTGCCTCTTCGTGGAGTGGCCTCTGCATTGGGGGCTCACCCTCTGTGCGGAGGAGCTGCCGAGCGACCCCACGCTGCCTGCCCCCCGCCCTCAGCCTCTGTTCCGGGTGAGCCCCTCCCTCTCTCTGCTCTTCCTGCTCTCGGGTCTCTGGCTCACGGGCAACTGAGCTCACAGGCATGCTGCCAGCTCCTGCGCCTTGTCACTCATCCAGAGGTTTAACGAGTCCCTCCCCAGCCCGCCATCTGGGAGGTGGGAGGACAATTACACAGAGGTCAGACTTCAAGTGCATCCTTGCATCCGGCCCCAGGCATCACCGATCACTGTCAGCATCGTCATCACCACCACACAGACAGGGACACACGCCCTGCCTTGTCCATGACACCACCACCTCTAGGCCCAGGTGTCTGCAGGACCCTGAACTTAGGCCCCCAGAGTGGCCGTCGCAGCTGCTGGCTGCCCTGTCCATGACGCCACCACCTGTAGGCCCAGGTGTCTGCAAGACCCTGAACTTAGGCCCCCAGAGTGGCCGTCACAGCCACTGCCCTGCCCCCAACGGACAGGCTATCCTCCCCACAATGGGGACTGGGTGTCCCAAGACTTCCTGGATGTGGCCCTGCTGGCCTCAGGCCTCCAGCAAGGGTGTCCCTGCTAGAACTCTGTTCCTTCCCAGTCACTGACCGACCGAGGGCAGCCTATAGACGGTGGCCAGCTCTTCCCCCGGGCCTCCCCTTCCGCCTGCGACTGCGTAGTGAGAGCTGGGAGAGGCCCAGCTCTTCCCCCAAGGCCTCCCATTTCCCCGACCCCTGCACAGTGAGAATAGGGAGAGGCCCAGCTCTTCCCCCAAGGCCTCCCATTTCCCCTACCCCTGCACAGTGAGAGTAGGGAGAGGGCCAATTGTTCTCCCAGGCCTCCCCTTCCTCCCACCCCTGCATAGTGAGAGCTGGGAGAGGGCCAGCTGTTCTCCCAGGCCTCCTGTTTCCCCTGCCCCTGCATAGTGAGGGTTGAGAGAAGGCCAGCTCTTCTCCCAGGACTCCCGTTTCCCCCACCCCTGCGTAGTGAGAGCAGGGAGTCTGCTGTGCGCACACAATGGAAACCCAGTCTGAGGCTTTGGGGCTGCTGGCCACCCTGCACCCTGACGGTAAGGAAGGTGTAACCACAGCAGCTACACCGCTGGGCACATCCAGACAGAGACCCTGCTGCATCCCTCCAGCGCTTCCCACGCCAGACCCTGACTGCAGGCCTGCCAGGAAGGACATGACGAGGATGAGGACGAGGTCGTGAAGCTCAGAGAGGGGTCCCCGGAGAGAAAGTGATGAGGGAGCCGGGCTGGAGCCCCGCAGGTGCCTACTCTTCCTGGGGGAAGTAAACACCCACGTCGATCCGTGAGCAAAGGGAGCGCGTCCCCTCACCAGGCCCCAGTTCCTCGGGACCACGCACCCCAGGGCCCACCACGCAGAAGCGTCCTCTCCAAGAGAAGCCAGCGGACCCCTTGAAGAAGGACACGCCTTTGGGGGAGCATCTCTGGGCTGGAATCCCGCTCTGCCAATCATTTGCTATGTGACCGTGGATAAGCCATGACGCCTCTCCGAGCTTCAGTTTGCTGGACTACCTGGTGCAAGGAGATGACAGGACACCTCACGGGGTGCCAGGAGGGCTCTGGGGGCTCACGGTGGTGATGACGTGGCTGGCACAGCCATACCTGGTTGCTCCTGGCTTTAATATTATTAGAAACAATTGTAGTCACGACTTCTCCTCCCTCCTCCAGCTGGCAGGACACCTTCCCTAGCAGTCCCTCACCCTGTAGTGGCCGGTATGACCAGAGTTATCATTCCTCACACAGTCTTCATGGAACCTCATTCCCAGGACCTGTCTACAGGCACCGATGCGGGGTCGGCGCCTTAGGCCCTGCAGTTCCAGGACAGGGTGGTGAATGCCCACCAGAGGCAGCACAGGGGCCCAGAACAGACAGAGCCCCCAGCCGGACGCTGAGGAGTGACACCCCCAACTTTGCAATGCCTGACTGGCTACCTACGACGTGTGCTCAGCACTGAACAGACCACAGAGCAGGACTCCCTGGGCCGGAGTTTCCCTATGAAGTGTAAATTCCCCAACAGAGTCCTGCTTCCTCGGGGCCAGGAGAATGACCCTAATTCTAAGGTCTCTGGCAGCTGCATTCTGCCTGGAAAAAGCATCTCTGGCCACAGAATCAATGTTCATCTTGGAGACCTTCTAGGCTTTTAAGCTGCCTTTTATCTAAAGACACTCAAGATTCTGTTACAGTTTCTTGAGATGTATAATATTCACATGGCTCAAAAATCATGCAAAAGTGCCAGGTAAAGAGTGCAAAGCGGCCGGGCACAGTGACTCACGCCTGTAATCCCAGCATATCGGGAGGCTGAGGAGGGTGGATCACTTGAGGTCAAGACTTTGAGACCAGCCTGGCCAACATGGTGAAACCCTGTCTCTACTAAAAATACAAAACTTCAGCAGGGCGCAGCGGCTCACGCCTGTAATCCCAGCACTTTGGGAGGCTGAGGTGGGCAGATCACAAGGTCAGGAGGTTGAGGCCAGCCTGACCAAAATGGTGAAACCCCATCTCTACTGAAAATACAAAAATTAGCTGGACGTGGTGATGGGCGCTTGTAATCCCAGCTACTCAGGAGGCTGAGGCAGGAGAATAGCTTGAACCTGGGAGGCGGAGGTTGCAGTGAGCCAAGATGGTGCTGCTGCACTCCAGCCTGGGTGACAGAGCAAGACACTGTCTCCAGCAAAAACAGAAAACAAAACATAAAAAAAACAAACACACACAAAACCAAAACCATCAAGAATGAAGTGCAGCCTGGTGTAACTTCAGGCATTTGAATATCATTCCTAGAGATGAAGAGATACAAATCTCTCCCTAAAGCAGCAGAAATCAAGTTTGCGTTAAAAACAGACTCATGTATGTATGCGTGGGTTTCAGCCTGCTCCCTCCACACTGTCGAGGTGGGATTACCTCACTGATTTTGCACAGTGGCTGAAGAGATTTCTTCTTCACAGTGTGAAAAAACATGCCTACCCCAGTCGGACGCGGTGGCTCATGCCTGTAATCCTAGCACTTTGGGAGGCTGAGGCAGGTGGATTAAAAGGTTAGGAGTTCAAGACCAGCCTGGCCAAGATGGTGAAACCCCGCTTCTACTAAAAATATAAAAATTAGCCAGGCGTGGTGGTGGGTGCCTGTAATACCAGCTGCTTGTGAGGCTGAGGCAGAAGAATCACTTGAACCCGGGAGGCGGAGGTTGCAGTGAGCCAAGATTGAGCCATTGCATTCCAGCCTGGGCAACAGAGTGAGACTCCATCTCAAAAATAAAAACAAAAACATGCCTATCCCTAAGAGTGAAGAGAAGCCCCGGCTGGAAGATGCTCGGAGGCCTGGCCCCAGTAGGCAACTAATGAGGGACTTACCCGGCATCCCTGATGGCCCGGAACGTGCCTTTCCTACAGATCTCACCAGCCTACCTGAGTTCCCTTGATTTGTTACTTAATATGTTGGAGAGTCGTACGTGATTAAGACTTCTCGCTCAAAATCCACATTGCCTTTCAGTGACTACGTCTGAATTAATGAGGTGTTATTTACTTTCAGGAGCAGGGCATGGTTACAGATGTGTTTTCATTACTGTTTAATCTTTACTGTTTCGCCATGTTTTATCTCTGCTCAGATTATTCCATTGCTAGAGGTAATAGGATCCTGAGATGAAATGAAGATGTCGTTCAAAGGCACGTCCTGTGGATCGCAGGATTTGGGGATTATGTGGGAACCGGTTTCTTCTTGCCAAGCCGTCTGAGGTTTGCTGACAGACCCTCCTTTCTATCAATGGCCCCACCTGACTCTTCTGCCCTCCAGGGTGAGCCTTGTCCTTGGCCATGCCACAGACTGCACAGGCTTCCATTACATGGTTATGCACGTGCCCCTTCACCGCCCTGCATGGGCCTCACCTCACCTGCCCTGAAGGATACACTGCCTTGGATTTGTGGACTGTTTCTCGTGTGTGGTTCCTTGCCTCTCTCTCAGAAGCTCCTGACTGGACAGTAGGGAGCCAGGAGACCTGGGTCCTGACCCAGGCCTTGGGCAAGTTCTAACCTCTGCCTGACTCTCAGTTCGCATCTCTTGCTATTAATCATTTCTTAAAATTTAAAATAGAGATGGGGTCTCGCTATGTTGTCCAGGCTGGTCTTGAACTCCTGGGCTCAAGCGATCCTTCTGCTTCAGCCTCCCAAAGTGCTGGGATTGCAGGTGTGAGCCATTGTGTCCGGCCTCTATTCATCTTTTTTTTTTTTTTTGAGACGTTGTTTTGCTCTTGTTGCCCAGGTTGGAGTACAATGGAGTGTTCTCGGCTCACTGCAACCTCTGCCTCCTGGGTTCAAGTGATTCTCCAGCCTGTCTCCTGAGTAGCTGGGATTACAGGCACCCACGACCATGCCCAGCTAATTTCGTATTTTTAGTAGAGACAGGGTTTCTCCATGTTGGTCAGGCTGGTCTTGAACTCCTGACCTCAGGTGAGCCACCCACCTCGGCCTCCCCAAGTGCTGGGATTGCAGGTGCAAGCCACCGCGCCTGGCCTTTGGTAATCATTTTTCTATGCATATGAGTATTCAACAAACCCGGATTTCCACACTCAATACGGGTTTTTCATTCTGCGATTTCTGCACAAGATAGCAAAAGCATGTTTTCCCTTTAGAAACATGCATTTTAATGACTGCTTAATAGTGCACTGTGTGGCAGTGCTGCTGGGCCGAAGGAGGAAGGTGGGAGTTTGCAGTGGGGTCGCCCTCCCCTCCCCTGACCTTTAGGATGCAGGCCTGGCAAAGCCCCTGTGAGATAATGTATGCAGATTGCAAAGCACACCGCCATCCCTGCTAATTGCAGAAATCTGGGTTCTTCTTTTCTCTTTGATCTGGTTCCCTAGGCACTGGAAGAAAATTCCTTGGCCTCTGGGTTCTATTTGTACCTTCCTATTATTTGCCCTAAAATAAAGATAATATCACCTGGTTGCCACACCATGGTCTGCTGAACATAAAGATGAAGGTCTATAGCTCACCTTCCCACGTTTAAAAAGTCCTAGACTCGATGGACAATAGAAGACAGCTTTTTTTTTTTCTGTACATAAATGGCACAAAGGAGCAGCTGAGTAATAGTCCTTGCATTTTTAGAGAATAATCATAGATGGTGTTCAGAGATAAGAGCGTTTCCGTGGAAAAGGCTAGTTATGTAATTACAGTTACAGCGAGATCAGAAACACGGGCGTGCTGAACTTCAGCGACGCAAGGCCAGAAGACGGCGGCGTGTGCGAGGGAGGAATGAACAGGCCGAATCAATAGCAGCAGTAAAATGCAGCCTACGAGGAGTCCTGCTTTTACGGGTATGGGTGAATTATGATAATACAGGCATTAAAAGGAGCAAGGCCAAGTACGAGACACATTGATCCAAATAGAAGATTAAAAACATAATGAGAGAGGCCTGAGTGGGTTTCTGAATACACCTGGAAGACGGAGGCGGCACTGCGCATTTAGACAATCAGAATCCAGAAAGGGACCGCGCCACGGGCCTGAGACAAGTTCCAGAATGGTCCACTGCTCGAAACACAAGAAGGTGGCACTGAGGAGCTGAGGCTGGATGCTGGAAGCCTTGTAGGCATCTCAGCTCCAGGTCAGCCTGAAGACTGACGCCGCAGAGCTATACACAGAGTGATTTGGGGACTTCTGTCCGGAGGTTTTAGGTGACTGCAAAGCCTTTGAGATAGAATCTCGCTCTGTTACCCAGGCTGGAGTGCAGTGGCGCGATTTTGGCTCACTGCAACCTCCGCCTCCTGGGTTCAAGCCATTCTCATGCCTCAGCCTCCTGAGTAGCTGGGATTACGGGTGTGTGCCACCATGCCCAGTTAGTTGCAAACCTTTTATAAATTGTGCACTTCCCTGGGAAACAAAAGGCATAGTCTGAGAGGTGCTGTTCAGTGAGCATCATGGGGCCCCAGTGCTCAGGACCCCAAAGCATGACCATCAGGGGCACGTGCTGCTGATCTCTCTACAGCTGCTGTTGGTGGGCGAGTGGGTCAGAGAACCCGTGAGCCACTGAATGGCCCCAGGAGGCCCACGCTGGCCGAGCCTAGATGTCGTGGTCTGTGGGTTTTGCAGCTTATCCGTCCGAGGGCTGGGGATCAAAATGCTGAATCTGCAAACAGGGATCACATTTGCTGGAGCTCCTGATTCTCAGCGGAGTTCCCGCACACCCTTCGTCATAAGCTTAAAGGTAAATGTTAGGCCCTCCTGCTGGCAGGGCGGGATCCCGTGTGTCTGGCCAGGGCAGGCCCATGTGGGTCTGAAGAGCTCACGTTAGCATCATCACGTTAGCATAATAGCAGTCAAGGGCATGTGACGTCAGCTAGGGGGTGAGGGAAGGATGTCTGTACTCAGGGGCCTCCAACCCCATCCCTCCAAAGTTCTAAATGCTAAAAGCACTCCACAGTAAAATATTTATGCAAATAAGCAAGTTTTTTCTCCTCTAGGCGCCTGCTGGTGGTTCACGCTGTTTATCTCTTTTGGAAATGCAAGAACATGTTTTGATATAGATTACAAAAGCTCGGGCAGCAGAGGTGTTTATGTTCTCAGAAGGCCAAGCTGCCGGAGTGGGAACATTGATTCAAGGTCTCTGGATGTAAAGTGAGTCAGGCGAAAAGATGTTTTGCTTTCTCCCCTGTGAACACCTATCTGAATTGGCGAGAAGTGTCTTCTCGTCTTCCCGCAGCCTCCGCCGTGTGGTGTGCCGGCTGTAATGACACACGGGTGACAGGTTACCTGGACAACAGGCATTACAATTACAACCCAATGCTGCATGACAGAGGAGGCTCGGCAGTGAGGCTGTCTGCCTCGCAGGTAGACACGGTGCTGCGTGACTCAGCAGTGTTCGGCTGTGGTTGGAGTGCTCAAAGTATTTAAACGATCACCCTTCTCCTTACCTGGGCTTCAGTGGTTTTCAGCGACCACAAATCAAGATCCATACGTCCCGACGCACATTAGGAACTCTCTGCAACCCGAACAGCCTTCTGAATTTTCTTTCTCTTGTCAGCAAGAACCCTCTGCTTCAGCAACCAGAGTCATGGAGGACAAATCAAGGCAGCACACCACGGGTGCATGCCACGGGAATACTTGGACCAGGGTGAGCCCCCAGTGATCCAGGAGGAGCTCCCAAGTCCAGAGAACCTCCAGCCTCCTCTGGTGCCAGGGAAACGATGAAATATTCTTTTTTTTTTCTTTTTTGAGGCAGAGTCTCGCTCTGTCGCCCGGACTGGAGTGCAGTGGCCGGATCTCAACTCACTGCAAGCTCCGCCTCCTGGGTTTACACAATTCTCCTGCCTCAGCCTCCCGAGTAGCTGGGACTACAGGCGCCCGCCACTTCACCCGGCTAG
>NW_012117710.1:4550060-4569880 GCF_000951035.1 Colobus angolensis palliatus | reverse complement strand
GGCACTGTTCTAAATGCAACTCATTGAACCAGTGAGGGAGGCATGAGTGTGCTTCCCCTTTGAGGGATGGGGAAACTGAGGCATGGGAAGGCTAAGAAACATGCATAAATTCACCCAGCTAATAAGCACAGGCCGAGATCTGAGTCCAAAACGTTACCCACGCTGCCGGCCTGCTTGTCGGTGATGTAGTGTTGAAAACACAGAGGAAAGGAAAAGCGGGCAGTCCCCAGGTTCGTGCCATCCGACTTGTGCAGACGAGAGCTGCTTTCTTTCGTGCTATTTCAGTGAATCTGTAATGAACATCCTTGTACGTTTCTCCTTGTGCACACAGGCAAGAATTTTTCTAGGGCGAAGGCCTGGAAGTGCAGAGCTTCTGGGGTGTGACGTGAATGTGGTCACCTTTCCTGGGTATTGCCAGAGCACTCCCCAAAGTGGACGCACCAACTCCCTCTCCTGGCAAGGATGGAGGGGTCTTGTTTCTCCACATCCTCATGTAAACTTGGCATCATCACAGCTTCTTATGGTGCCAAATCTGGTGAATGTGAAATGAGATTTCATTGTGGCCTCAATTATCATTTTATAGTGCTCTTGTTGTCAGAAAAGGAAATGTCAGAGACACTCTGGAAAGTAAACGACAGATGATAAAACCAGCTGATGGGCTCACTGGACAGCGGGCCTCACACTGTGCTAGCGGGCGTGCTGAAGACAAGCCTGAGCAGGTGGACACGTGGTCAGGGAGCGGGGCAGTGAGGACCTGGGGCTACAGAGGACATCGGTGTGAGTCCTCAGGAAGGTCAGAGGCCCTGGAGAAGCAGGTGTGTCAGGCAGAGGGCTGGGCCTAGGGCTGGCTGAGGCCAGAGCCTCCCTACATGTGCAAGGAAGCCCTGGGTCAAAGTCTCAGCACTGGAATCTGAGCACGGGTTTGTCTATGGCAAGAGAGAAGCACAGATGAAGCACATGCTTTGTTCCTGCACCTGTCCCACACCTTCGCACTCCGGAACTGATTCTTGGCAGCCCGGTAAGGTGACAGTGAGTGGACAGAGGTGACCACAGGGTGAGGACTTGCCGGGAGGGTCTACCGAGGCTGGCAGTGGGAGCCGGGGGCCCTGTCAGGGTGGAGGTGGGGCTGGGGCGAGCCTGCTTCTTCATGGGGAACACCATTCTTGTGGATTCCTGTGCCTCTGTCAAGGTTTCTTGTTTCACAGCATGCTGGGGACAGGTCCGGGGTAATCAGATATTATCCCTGCTTGTTCCAGAAAAGGCTGATGCCTGGGTGCTGTGCTGAGGTTAGGGCCTGCCTGGGTGGGGCTCCTGCAAATCTCTTCACCACAGCTGTCTGCTGGGCAGACCATTTCCTACCCCGAGACTGGGCTCACTGCGCAGGCACCAGACGTGGCTCATAGCTCCCTCTCCGCCGGGCCAGGCCCTGAAATGCTCACCTCCACAGTGGCTGCTCATCTGAGATTTTAGTAGCAGGAACCCACAATTCCAAAGTTCGCCTCATTGAGAAATGCCATACTCAAAGCCAGACACTTCTATCTGGCAACTCCAGAAATCACATTAAGAAGAGGCAAAGTGAAAATAGGCCGCAGCCTCCTGGTGCAGAAGACTGAGGAAGTTCCGGGGCCCCCTCTCAGTGGAAGCAAGGGCTCAATAACCTTGCAAGTTCTAACCTCTGCCTGATTCTCAGTTCTCATCTCTTGCTATTAATCATTTTTTAAAATTTAAAATAGAGATAGGGTCTCGCTATGTTGTCCAGGCTGGTCTTGAACTCCTGGGCTCAAGTGATCCTTCTGCTTTGCGTCCACCCTTCTCAGGCTGCCAGAGTGATTATCTCAAAGGCAAATCTGATTGCGCAGCTTTCTCACTCAAAGACCTTGGACGAGTTCCTGCTGCCATTCAACACAGGCCTCCAAACTCTTTTTTAGTGATGTGAAACTCTTCAAACCAACTCTTAGAATCCCAAGATCAAATGCAGGCAACAGCGGTGAATTTTACCACCTGTTTGTAAGTCTGGGTTTATAACTTTACCGTACATCACCTAGAACACAGGCTAGACAAATCAGAGGTCTCCAGTGTGTCAGGATTCCGTCAATACCCCGAGAGCTAACCTGGGGCTGGGGCAATGTTCTGTGGCTACCTGCTTTCCTCTAATAGGCCAGTTTACAACGTCCGGGTTTCAGGACCACATTCTCCAGGGCACAGCGGCGAGCTCACAGTAGCTCAAGACCTGGCCCAGCCTCCAACCCCAGCCTTGGAGCTGTCAGTGGTCCCACAGGCTGAAAGCATTCGATCTTGGCTGAGTGGACACCCTCTTCCCTTCTTCCAAGGCTTTAGAAGCCACCTATCTCCAGATCCCACTCAAAAGGAGCCTTCCACCCACAGAGACCCCAGCCAGAAGGAGCTGTGTGTGAGGCACTGGATGAAACCTCTTTCAGATGGCTTGTCTCACGGTACTCTCAACGTGTGTCTCCGTTACGGGACTGTGGGCATCTTGGGGGACGGGTGCACCTCGTTCATTCCTCACCCGCCACTGTGCGTGAGACACCTGCGCATGGAAAGTCCTCAATTTGTCTCTGTGAGAGGGTGAGTGAATCGAGGAACTGGGGATGTTTTAAAGTAGAATTTGCTGCTTTGGGGAACTGGGGAAAATGCAGGGTCTTCATCAGTGTTACCAGAGTTGGTATGCCGGCTGTAATGCTGAAACGTCAGAAATAAATAAATTCCCTGGGACCCCAGGCATGCCCTTCATCTCCGTGGCTTCTTACAAGGATTGGATGCAAGTGCTGTAGGAAAGGTGCTTCCGGGAACATGGGAGCAAAGCCCAGGTCTGAAAAACTAGCCTGTTGTTTCCCAAACACACAGCAGAATAGCCGGACATTTCAGAGCGGAAGGGGAGGTTGGTTACGAACGGTATCGCCATGAGCCGCAAACGAACGGGAGAAATTCCAGGTTAACAAAACGTAAATTTCATTCCATACGAAAAACCCTTAGTACGTAGCTCAGAAAACAGTCAAGAAGCCCGTGATCATCTCGGTTCAGGAAATGCTAGGCTGCTGGAGACAGGCTTTTGTTTAACCTCATAAACATCTAACAAACAGGGACGACGTCAACGTGATTATTATTTCTCTCCTTTTAAACATCATCACTCCTTTTTTTTTTTAATTCTTA
Organism: Colobus angolensis palliatus; assembly: GCF_000951035.1. Taxonomy (NCBI): domain Eukaryota; kingdom Metazoa; phylum Chordata; class Mammalia; order Primates; family Cercopithecidae; genus Colobus; species Colobus angolensis. The sequence continues at coordinate 4,566,709 of NW_012117710.1, read as the reverse complement.
TTTTGGGGATAGGGTCTTGTACTCTCTCCCAGCTTTTGCTTAACCTCATAAACATCTAACAAACAGGGAAGACATCAACTTGATTATTATTTCTCTCCTTTTAAACATCATCACTCCTTTTTTTTTTTAATTCTTATTTTGGGGACAGGGTCTTGTACTCTCTCCCAGACTGGAGTGCAGTGATGCAATCTTGACTCACTGCAGCCTCAACCTCCTGGGCTCAAGCGACCCTCTCACCTCAGCCTCCCAAGTAGCTGGGACCAATAGGTGCATGCCACCATGCCCAGCTAATAGTTTGAATTTTTTTTTTTTTGTAGAGATGGGGTCTCACAGTGTTGCCCAGGCTGGTCTTGAACTCCTGGGCTCAAAAAATCGGCCTGCCTCGGTCTCCCAAGGTGCTGGGATGACAGGCCTGAGCCACCACGCCCGGCCACCGCCGCCCCCTTACCCAGGATGATGCCGTTGGGTTCCTCCGGAGGCTGCCACACAATCCGCACGGAGGTGAGTCTCACTTCAGGGAACACGAGCCTCACTGGTGGGCCTGGAGCTGAAGGGAAAACCACAGGGATCCAGAGGTCAAGACAATGTTCCTTGGGTGCGTGACAGGTTCCACAGGACTCTGAGGGTCAGCTGGGTGCAGTAACTACCACAGGCTACAGTGTCATGGGTTTAGAACCCTCTAAAGTTTTGGACTGATGACTTCTGGAACCTCACTGGTAGTGTGGCTCCCTAGGAATCTTCAGCAAACACTTCCCTTTAAACCCTGCCCATCTGCTTTCCAAGACTCAAAAGCAGGGCTCATGAACTACGCCAGGAAGAGCGTGAGTGTAGCCAGCCTACCAGGACACAAGCAGACCAGTCACTAAATGACTTGGAGAGCAAACATCAGGTTGAGAGGCAGGATTTCCCTCATCTGAGCTCCGATTCCCTTACTGGGTTTGACATCTGCAAAGCAGGTGGTAGATAAGGCGGCCTGAAGTTCCTCCCAACGGTAACGGAGGTTACCATTTCTGACGGAAGAACACGTTTATCCTCAATCATTTTTCTCTAGGCATGCCACTTCTCTCCTGCATCATCCTAGATAATTAAGAGTTGATGTGCACAAATGCATATAATAATTCTTGTGTGTGGTTCGGTGCGCCAATAATTCAAAAAGCAGTTAGGTGTGGTGGAACTGCTGAATAATAGGGTCGTGGCCCTCATAAAATACATTTACTTAAACGAACAGGCAAGTAAGTGTGTGGCCAATATGAGAGCTTCTTGTTGGAATTAATAACTGATTGATTCCCAGGTAAGAGGCAATGGGCATGAAACAATCAATGTGAAAATAAAAGGATGTATGTTCATCATTCTGGGCTGCTGACTTCTGTCCCCGGCTATGAAGCTGGGAACGGTATTTTAAATTTTGAACGCGTGTTATGACGCCTGGAGACAGGCTTTTGTTTAACCTCATAAACATCTAACAAACAGGGAAGACATCAACTTGATTATTATTTCTCTCCTATTAAACATCATCACTCCTTTTTTTTAATTCTTATTTTGGGGATAGGGTCTTGTACTCTCTCCCAGACTGGAGTGCAGTGATGCAATCTTGACTCACTGCAGCCTCAACCTCCTGGGCTCAAGCGACCCTCTCACCTCAGCCTCCCAAGTAGCTGGGACAAACATTATTGGGGTGAAATAAATGTTTGAAGGAGGCCACCAGGCTCGCAACCAGGACTAAGTCACAGATACGCAAACACTGACTTCAGTCTGAAGTAGCTTTGCTCCCCTGAGCCCTCTCCTGGGCTGTTTACGGGAGTTACGCTGGAATGCAGAGGAGGAAAGGCGTGTCTATGGGAGCGCTGTGGGAGAGGAAGCGGCAGCAATCCAGGACTCACCAGCGCCTGCTTCAGGAGGGAACAGTTGCCTTGGGCCTGCTGTTATAGTTTCTAATATGTCCCTTTTTACTTTCATCTGGGAAACCTGGAATACACTGGAGCTGGAGATAGTTTTGAAAGGAAACAACATCCACATTCCTTTACCCTCCTGGATCCCCCTCTAGCCTGAGATCCTGTGTCAGGGGAGGATGGACAAAGCCTTCTGCAGGGTTCCCGTCTCTCCCTGAGGCGAGGCGAGGACAGGGGCGGCGCTCTCTGAGCCACGTGGAGACAGCGCTTTCCACTCAGCAGTTAAGAGGATTTTCGGGCTCATTTAGTTACTCAGCAAAGATGCTTAAGAAAACCTACAGTTATTTCACTTCTTCAGGCACTCTGATCCTCACAGTGGGTGTTTTTTTGGCGGGGGGTGGTGGGGGGAGATCAGTACTTCTCCCCCGATGTATTCATTACAGTCTGTCTAATAGTGAAAATGTAGAGACGCTAACCTTTACGTGTTTGACATCTGTGAAGTAGGAAAACATATTTACTGGTGATTTAGAGTTCCATGAAAACAAAGCTGGCAAGGCGTGCTTGTTATTCAGGTCTGGGAACACAGGGAGCTGGGGACCCTGAGCCGTCACACATGGGGCTTTCTACAACTTCTAATTACCTCCCACAATGCAAACAGTGAGACCGGGGCAGTACGGAGAATTAAGGCATGAGGTCCACCGTGGATTTTTTAAACTATAGTAGTCCCCCCTTATCTGCAGTTTCGGGCATCCCCTGGGGGTCCTGGGATGTGTTGCTGGATAAGGGGGCACTACGCTAGATATGTGGAGCCCCCGCCAAGAGGAGCGTCCACAGCTCACATCCACAGCTCAGCCCGGCTCCAGCCTTTCCTGCCTCTCGCCAGCACTGCCCACGGCAGAGTTATGAGGGAAACTCTGCCCAGGTTCATAATTAGGCTGTAAAAATCCACTCCAGGCTGAAATTGGCCACAGAAGTGCTCAGCGACTGAAAAACAATTTTGCTTTGTTTCCCTCAACTGCAAAAGAAAGTGGCTTGAAAATTAAGTTAAAAACGACAATTCAAATTGTTTGCCTTGGAAAGGCCAACCTGGGAGGCAGCGAGGCTCCTGAAGGCGCGAACCCTGGACCTACCATCGTCTTTGGTGCGCTCCAGGATGAGGGGCGTGCTGGGGACCCCGTTCCCGATGCGGGTGAACGCCAGCACCTGGAGCTCGTAGAGCACGAACTTGCGCAGGCCTGCCAGCAGGGCCGACTGTGTGTGGTTCCCTCGCACGGTGTGGCTCCTGGGCTCGGGATCCAGGTCTTTGGCCCGGAACAGAATCTGTGGCATCGACACAATGTGAGGGTTATAAGGAGGAGGGTGCCAGGAGGGACCGCCGTGGCACGGGGTAGGCCACCTTCGTGAATCAAGGCCCAGCCAAATGTGCTTTCTCCCTGAGGATGGCTGTGGGCAGGGCTTGTGGAGCTCATTTGTCCACGCTGGCGTTTGGGGAGGAAGGCGGTGGTGAAGTGACTGCACTCCAGGGGAGTTTGAGTTAGTGCCCATGGCTTGGCGCGCCTGCTGCCTGGTCGTGATCTGCAAGATCGGAGGGCCCAACTGCAGCCGTGCCAACCACAGCCACTAAAACAGACTCGATTATGAACTCAGTCACATTCTGCTTCCCACCACAGGAGCCAGCAGCCCCCTGGGCTTCCCAGCCATGGAAGCTGGGTTCCTGCTCCAGAAGACCTGCTATCCTCACACAGATGGGGAGCTCCAGCCTCCTTGGGCCATCTGCAGCTGTGCAGGCTGTCGGCACCCCACCCCAAGCTGCTCTCCTCCAGGGCACCCCACCCCAAGCTGCTCTGCTCCAGGGCACCCCACCCCAAAGTCCTCACTCAACGCCCACCCTCTCTGAACTGCTCCCTGAGATCAGGGACATGGAAGGCCATAAAGGATAGCATCACCAGGGAGGCGTTTGAAAATAGCACAGCAAGCATGTTTCTCTGGGCCCCAGGAATGTGGTGTGGAGTTTTGGTCACTGAACCCCCTCAATGAGACTGCCACGTGTCACGGAGCCAGCAGGGCGCACTTAGAACGCCCGGGGAAGGGGGAAGACATAGGAGAGCAGGCGGAGGAAACAAAGAATAGGGATGTGAAGTATGGAAAGGTGGAGGAGGCACGCTCAAAGCCCAGGGAGCAGCATTGAGACAAGCATGGCCTTGCTGGCCGGGTCCAGAAAAGCTCATTCTGATGCTTAGCATTGCTGAGCCAAGGAGCAGACGGGGAGACAGAGCCTGTCGCCCCTGAGTGATGGAATGAGGAACAGAACGGGGTTTTAAAGGGTTGGGGTGGATGTATGGAAGGTGGAACCCAGAAATGGCTCCCCCAAGAAGCTGGGACAGATTTGACCCTTCCAGCGGATGCCATTGCTAAGACCGTGACGACACACATAGAAACACGCACACAGCGGTCCACCTCGCCCAGCCCTTCCCACGAGCAAGGCGTGCTGTGTAAAAGACCCACTGAATTCTCACACTAACCCCGGGACAAAGCTACCATCGTTATTCCCGTTTTACAAGCGGGGAGACACAGGCACAGGGTTTCAGTAACTGGCCCATGGCACCGAGGCCAGCGAGGGCGGAGCCAGGCGCAGGCCCCAGGTCAGGTCCACTCCGGCTGCGCTTTTCTTCTGGCACCCTGTTTTGGCGTTTGTGGTGTGGTTATACCGATGCCTAATTCCCAGACTGCAATGAGGCTTAGATAAGACAACTGGATGTCTTAATAAAAATCACAAACTGGCCGGCACTGCAGATCTGCTGGAGAAGAGGAAAGCTTGTTGCTTCGGGGGAATGGCGCGTGGTCGCATTTCCCCACCTCACTCTTTAAGCAAAGGGAGGTCATCCCATCACGCACCTTGTAGCCCAGTATGAGCCCATTCTGGTCCTGTTCCGGCACGGAAGCCCATGTCAGTAAAATCTGGGTCGAGCTGACAGCCTCAGCTGACACGTTCTCAGGAGCGGCTGAAGGAACTGCAAAGAACCAATGAAATAGATTGGCATCCGAAGTCCAGAGTATCTACGTACAAAGATCCAGCTTTCACCCAAATAATCTAGTTGTCCTTGAAATAGCAATGTCTTCTGAGCATTTTGTAGTCATCAGATTATACCTGCAGGAGTATAACGGACATGTAAATCTCTTTAATATTAACAACAAATTCCATAAATCCTGGGTACTTAGCAGCTCAATTTTACCTGAGTAGTCCACCCAGCAAGAGAAAAAAAAAAAAAGATGCTTGGTCTGTTTGCTGTATTAACTTGTGGAAACTGCAGACTTTTATCTCAAATAGGAAATCCTCACCTTCAGACACATGCCATTTCACTGACAGCTCTAAAGGTGGTATTCCGTGACAGGGAAAGGAGAGGCTGAAGAGAGGAGGGGACATGAGGATTTACACAAAAGAAGGGAAAGGGAGAGTAGGTTGACTAGGTGCTTATCCGGTGCCTGTCTGTGCCAACTGCCTTCAGTTACATAATTGCATCTAATCCCACAATGATCCCAATGAAGTAGATATCATTACCCTTTTCTACAGATGAGAAAACTAAAGCTGAGTAAATTGCATTGAATCCATTTTAATTAATGCTTTTCTACAAGGAGATGGGCAGCAGAGGCCAGCCATGTCATTCTTGACCCATGCACATGTAAGATAATTTCCTTTTCTTCTTTCCTTTTTTTTTTTTGAGACTAGAGTGCAGTGGTACCATCTCAGCTCATTGCAACTTCCGCCTCCTGGGGGCAAGCCATTCTCCTGCCTCAGCCTCCCAAGTAGCTGGGATTACACACATACGCCACCATGCCTGGCTGATTTTTGTATTTTTAGTAGAGATGGGGTTTTACCATGTTGGCCAGGCTGGTCTCGAATGCCTGACCTCAAGTGATCTGTCTGCCTCGGCTTCCCAAAGTGCTGGGATTACAGGCGTGAGCCACCATGCCTGGCCCACATGTAAGATCATTTTCTTATACTGGAGCCGGGGATGCTGCTCCGATCACCTGTGCCTCAGTTGTCCCATTTGTGAAAGGCTAAGGCTGGCCTACCTTCCTTCCTTAGAGTCTTCTCACTCTCCCCTCCTGGTGGCCAGCAGTTGTTGGTCAGCAGGTGATCAATAGCTAGTTGTTTTGAAGAAAGTGAAAGGAGGATGCTATGACCAGTCCTAGCCTATAGAGTGAGAATGAAAGCAAACACTGAGGTGCTTGGTAGGGCGCTGGCACACAGAGGTGAGTGGAAGCATCTGTTCCCTTCTCCTTTGCAAGACCTCCTAGGGTTCCAAGAACAGCAGGAGGCAAGCATGCACCTTTGTAGCAGGAGCACTCGTGGGGGCTTCCTCTGCTCTTTCATAGACCCACTCATCCATCCATTCCATCCATCCATAAATCGATTGATCCATCTATCTATCCATCCAATCCATCCATCCATTCACCCATCCATCCATCCATCCATCACCCATCCATCCGTCTATTCATCCATCCATTCATTCACCCATCCATCCATTCACTCATCCATCCATCATCCATCCATCCATCTACCCATCATCCATCCATTTGCCCATCCATCCATTCACTCATCCATCCATCATCCACCCATCCATCACCCATCCATCCATCCATCACTCATCCATCCATCTATTCATCCATCCATCCATTCACCCATCCATCCATTCACCCATCCATCCATTCACTCATCCATCATCCATCCATCTATTCATCCATCCATCTATTCATCCATCCATCCATTCACCCATCCATCCATTCACCCATCCATCCATTCACTCATCCATCATCCATCCATCTATTCATCCATCCATCCATTCACCCATCCATCCATTCACTCATCCATCATCCATCCATCCACCCATCATCCATCCATTCACTCATCTATCCATCATCCATCCATCCACCCATCAGCCATCCATCCATCCATCACCCATCCATCTATTCATCCATCCATCTATTCAACCATCCATCCCTTCACGAATCCATCATCCATCCATCCATGCATCCACCCATTACCCATCCATCCATCCATCATCCATCCATTCATCTGCCCATCACCCATCCATCCATCCATTTAATCATTTATCCATCCATTCACTCATCCATCCATCATCCATCCAGCCATCTACCCATCCATACATCCAACCATCCACTCATCACCCATCCATCCATCCATCCATCCATCTACCCATCTATCCATCTACCCATCCATCCATCCATCCACCCATCCACCCACCCAACCATCCACTCATTCATTCATTTACCATCCATCCATCCATCCATCCATTCACCCATCACGTATCCATCCATCCATTCACTCATCCATTACTTCAGACATTCAGACTTCCTCATTACACAGAGACTGAGAGGGTAGCACCGTTAGTCTGAAAACAGAAAGTAACACGGTGGGGGGGTTGCACAATAATGCAACCTGTGACATTTGATTGCAAGATTGTCTACATGACAGTAGTTTGATCTTTGTTATGGACTGGACTGTGTGCCCCCTGAATCCTTATTTTGTGATTCCAACCTCCGGCACCTCAGAAGGTGACCTTATTTGGAGACACAGTTGTTGCAGATGTAACTAGTTAAGACGTAGTCATACCGCATAGGGTGGGCCCCTGATCCAATATGACTAGTGTCCATATAAGGAATTTGTACACCGACACACACACAGGGAGAGTGCCATGAGAGGAGACAGACACACACAGGGAGAACTCCGTGGGGACGTGGGAGGGAGGCTGTCCGAGCCACGGAACCACCAGGTGCTGGAGTGGGGCCCAGGACAGATCCTTCCCAAGCCTTCAGGGGGATCACGGCCCTGCCGACACCTCCACCTCAGATTCCACCTTCCAGAATGGTAACAGAATACATTTTTGTCATTTGAGCCATCCCGTTTGGGGTACTCTGCTATGACACGAACACAGTCTCTAAGACAATGCCAGGGTTCGTGTGCATCCTAGAAGAGTTGTTCTCATGCTGTGTGGGAAGCTTCTCCCCTCACCACTACAAACAGGTGTTTCCCTAGACAAGGGAGGGGCAAGAAAGGGCGGCCCCATGGCAGGCCACAGCCTAACAGGGCCAGTGGCTGAGGATGACTAAGCCTCAGGACGGGGGTCAGTGGCCACACCGCATCTCACGACACCCTGTGGGGTCTCCCCACAGGAGAAATCACAGAGCACCTGAAGAGCAAAGGCCTAGAATGCCTGCCCCCAGGAAGGGGCACGTTCCCTGGTGCTGAGAGCCCTGGGAGGAAGCATCTCTCCCTCTTCTTCTCTCCCTGCCACCTTCCCTGCATGGACATTAGATCAGCTGCTGAGTGTCAGTCAGTGACTGTGTCCACAAAATAGAAATATCCTAGTTATGCCTGTCACTATAAAACCACAGTGAGCCCCCTTCTATTTTCAGAGGGAGATAATGCCAGACAGTCCAATCTTCTCAAATATGTCAGTTGAGAGTCATTCATTCAGTTACTCAGTGCTTCAATGAAATAGTATCAATTTATTAGAGCAAAGAGGTGTCACGGAAAAGGTGTCACGGAAACATACTTGCAATGTTAAGTTTGCTCAGTTCTCCAAAGAGGAAGGGGGCTTGTCACAGATGCAGCCCCGAGTCCCCAGTGTCTTCCAGCTGTGGCTCCACCCGGCTCGCTCATGCTCCCTGGGCCTGCATGGAGCTCCCACAGGATGTCTTAAATGCCACTATGGCTGTTACCAGGAAATGGCTTGCACATTGCTCATTTTATACAAAAGTTTGGTAAACTGGGGCCTTGAATCAACTATGAGCTAAAGTGGGCACTAACATTAAAAAAAAATGTAAACCTACAACGTATCCGAATTTATTTAGAGTAAGGTAAGAACACCAAACACTGCATGCCCAAGATGTTGGTACCAGGTTCTAAAACCTCTGTCCCTGTCTGTAAAAAGGCCATTGTCATAGCAACACAAACGGTCCACTTCTGCAATCCTTAACCGCTTCCTGTGGGTCACTCTTTGAAACTCTAAGTGCCCAATTCTCCCTACAGACCTACAAATCACGGCTGTTTTCGTAAGATGTGGTGGGATGAGCATGTGTTTACTGGAAAGCCAACCCTGTCCTTGGAGAATGAGGGCAACCCGGGGATTGCAGCAATTCGGACACTGACTGGGCTTTGAACGCGGCTGAATTTCTCACACAGAGACAGGGAGGTGAGGTGGCTAAAGTGGAGAAGATGGCAGAATTCAGGATGGAAATTTCAGCACATTTAAATCCTACCAGGACAAGATCTGCCATGAAGCTGCAAGTTTTCAAGAACTGAAAAAGAAACCTCTTATCCATCATCTATTTTGAAGTAGATTTAACTCCCTTTCCAGCCTGACATCTTAACATTTTGACATGTTCTTGGGAATTCCCCTTTCATTAAAAACAAAGCCATTCCATGGCTTCTTTTCCCCTTCATTTTTTTCTCTCCCCTCTGTAGGATTTCACACTATGCAGCTCGCTGTTCCTCCTCATGTGGTCTCTCTTGGTTTGGAAGGCCTCATTTATCCTTAGAATATATCATAATATATCATGTCACAGAACCTGTTAAACTGCACTTCCAAACTGTAAACTTCATTGAAATGTGGCTCTGAGCATTCTGCTCTGTGTTCCCTGTGTGTTTTCAGCACTCTTGCCCACTGGACCATTCCTAAGCTCCCAGGAGCTGCTATTTCCATTGAGGGGAGACTTATTTCAGACAAAGGGCTGTGGTTTTATTCTCTCTCCAATCCCTCTCCTTCTCCATTGGGTCCACTCCACCATTCAGCCCTGGCAACCCCTTCACCTCCCCATCTCCTCCCTGCCTCCCCCCCATCTCAAAAAAGGACTGAGTTTTCTGCTGGGTAGGGTAAGTGTCAGATGTTAGTAGGGCCAGGGAAGGCACAAAGTCAAAACCGTTGCACCTGGGAGGGCCTTGCCAGTCACAGGTGGGGAGATTCCCAGAGAAGAAGGCTGTGAAATCTCCGTTCTGATGAGCTAAACACAAGGTGGGGGAGCTGAAGGCCTGCAGCATCTGGGCCCCTGAGATTCCGCAGGTGGAAGGAGGGACAGAGACGGAGCACCAACACCAACCAGAGGACAGAGTGGTCCAAGAGGGGTCCCTGGGAGCTAGTTATTCCAGCATTCAACATGTCCAGAATCTGAATCATCCACATCTTGAAATGAAGATCAATAACACAATTACAAAATTCTTGATGGAAACACATGAACCAAAACTTTTTTTCCCAGAGCGATATGTGTTGCACCAAAGTTTCTAATTCAACAGAAATTCAACTAAAAACTAAAAAATACCTTTCTGTAAGCTATAACCCTCAAAATAAGAAAAAATGTAATAACTGACAAAACAAAGCTTCAGTTGCAAGAACAATTCCTACTCTTGATCAAAATCTTCCCAACAAGTGAACAGAACATGAACTATGAACAGAAAAACAGTGAGGCTGATACAGTGGATTCTGCAAGGGCTATATGTGATTCCCCTCTAGCCATATGTATCAGTCAATTTTCACACTGTGATAAATAAATACCCAAGACTGGGTAATTTATAAAGGAAAGAGGTTTAATTGACTCACAGTTATGCATGTCTGGGAAGGCTTCAGGAAACTTAACAATCGTGGCGGAAGGTGAAGGGGAAGCAAGGAACTTCTTCACATGCCGGCAGAAGAGAGAAGAGAGGGCAAAGGAGGAAGAGCCCCTTATAAAACCATCAGATCTTGTGAGAACTCACTCACTATCATGAGAACAGCATGGGGGAAATTGTCTCCATGATCCAATCACCTCCCACCAGGTCCCTCCCTTGACATGTGGAGATTACAGTTTGAGATGAGATTTGGGTGGGGACACAGAGCCAAACCATATCACCGTACATGCTACAATCAGCTAGGACAAAGGTAAATCCACTTGCTTTTTTTGATACAAAATCTGTATCTCAGTATTAATTAAAACATAGCAGTGTCTACAAAAATAAACAACATTGCTAGAGAAAGTCTCCTCAGGGTTCTTGTGTAAAAGATGACATAAGATTGTCTGAAAAGAACAAAGTCAGAAAAAAAACCTGGAATACATTTACACATAAAATATTATCCTCTGCATTCTCTTGACTACTATAAGATAGGTTTCCAACAGCTGGAAATGTTTAAAAAAAAAAAAAAAAAAGAGAGTTTCAAATCAGCCGTTTTGCCATAGGTCTCCTTTTATTTTTTTTTTTAAACAGGGCTCCTTGGCCAGGTGTGGTGGCTCATGCCTGTAATCCCAGCACCTTGGGAAACCAAGGTGGGCAGATCACTTGAGGTCAGGAGTTCAAGACCAGCCTGGCCAACATGGGGACCCCATCTCTACTAAAAATACAAAATTAGCTGGTCATGGAGGCGGGCACCTGTAATCCCAGCTACTTGGGAGGCTAAGGCAGGAGAATCACTTGTACCCAGGAGGCAGAGGTTGCAGTGAGCCAAGATCATGCCACTGCACTCCAGCCCAGGTGACAGAGTGAGACTCATCAAAAAAAAAAAAAAAAAAGAGAGTGTTATTCAGAAAATTTTCAAAATGATATTTCTAGTTTGATTAAATTGTCTTCATTTTTATATAGCATTTACTTTGCTGTTTTCTGAATAAAATCCTGGAAGATTAGTTCAGCTGGGTATAAAATTTGAGACTCACAGTTATTTGCTTTTAGCTCCTTCAAGATTACCATCACATTGTCTTCTGGCCTCTGTTGTTCCTGAATAGTCACCTCAGTCAAACGGTCTTGCCTTTGTGATTATCTGCCTTTCACTCCAACTGTTTTTAAGATTTTCTCTTAGGCATTTTACAGTTGTACCAAATACATTTTGATATGAATTCAGTTTTATTTACTCCACTCAGGATTGGTGTTTCTTCAGTCTTGTAAATAATGCTTTCCATCAACCCTGGACTTCCTCAGCTATCATCTCTGTGTATTTTGTAACTCTCATTTTCTTCCTCTTTCCCTTTTGAGTCCTATTAGCTATGTGGTAGATCTCATTCTGTTCTTTATGTCTTTTAACCTATTTTCAATCTTCTGTCTTTATGTTGTTTTAAGACTTATTTATTCAAATCTAGCTTCTAATTTGGTAATTCTCTTTTTGGCAGTGTCTAAACTGCTTTCATTTTCAATGATTGTGTCCCATTTATTTTTTCTAAAAAAAAAATCTGCTTTAAGAAATGGTACCTTAATCTTTACTTAAAATTTTAATGCTTTATTTTGTTAAGACTTTAATAATTTTAAATGTAGTTATTGTATATTTTCTCTCAGACTTGTATGTATTTTAATGTAATCGAAGCCCTCTATCTTTTTCTCTCTCTTTTTTTTAAAGCTGGTCATTTTTACTCATGGCAAATTATTGCCTGTGTGCTTGACAATTGTGATTCATCTTTAAAAAGGCTTGATTTTCATTTTGGATAATTTGGCTTTGGCAGTATCTCTCCAGAGAGGAATCATTTTTGCCTCTGTTGGTTGCCCAGATGGTCTGGCCTGAAACCATGTTTCTTTAGTTTTTTGTGTATTTTCTTTTTGTTTTATTTTTGGAGGAGAGTAAAACCCTTTATTGGGGTATGATATATAACTATTTCAGGAAGAGTTGATCACTGTTTTCCCTGAAGGTAAGAAGATATTATACACAGATCTTCCTGGCCTTCCAACCACAGGCAAAGTGTACAATCTATGAGCCATACTTATTATTTTTTTTAGAGACAGGGTCTTGCTCTGTCACCCAGGCTGGAGTGCAGGGGTGTGATCATAGCTCACAGCAGGCTCGACCTCCTGGACTGAAGTAGTCCTCCTGTCTCAGCCTCCCAAGTAGCTGGGACTACAGGCATGTGCCACCATGCCTGGCTAACTTTCTGTAGTTTTTGTTTTTATTTTGTAGGGATGGAGTCTCACTATGTTGCCCAGGCTGGTCTCAAGCTCCTGGTAATCCTCCTGCCTCCGCCTCCCAAAGTGTTGGGATTACAGGTATGAATCACAGCCCCCAGCCCATACTTATTTTAATAACATTTTATCTGTATAAAATTTATCTCAGGAAGGCTGAGTTTCTTTTTTAAAGCCTTATTGTGAGATGATTAATATATCATATATTCCCCTAAATTGTACAATTCAACTTATTTTTAGTGAATTCAGAGTTGCGTAACCATCATCACAATGAACTTTGGAACATCTCATCATCCCCCAAAGAAGCTCTGTTTCCATCGCCAATCATTTCTCATTCCTCTCAAATGCTGTCCCCTAGTCTAGGAAACCATGAATTTACTTTCTGCCTCTCTAGATTTGCCTGTTCTAGATGTTTCCTACAAACAGAATCGTACAATATGTGGTCTCTTGTACTTAGCCTAATGTTTTCAAGGTTCCTCCACACTGTAGCATGTATCAGAATTCCATTCCTTTTTATTGCTGAATCATCCACTGAATGCATGGACCACATTTTATTTATCCATTTGTCGACTGAGGGATATTTTGGTTGTTTCCACTTTTTGGCTACTGTGAATAAAGCTGCTATGAATGATTTATGTGCAAGATTTTGTGTAGAGAGATGTTTTCTGTTCTCTTGGGTACATACCTAGGAGCAGAGTTGCTTTGCCGCATGGTGACTCCCTGCTCAACCTTTTGAGGAATGCCAACTGGTTTCCAACGTTTCTGAATCATGTAATATTCCCACCAGCAACGTACAAGGGTTCCAGTTTCTCTGTGCCCACCAATACCTGTTATTGTCCAGCTTTTCTTATTTTAGCCATCTTATTTTAGAGTGTGAAGTGATATCTCGTTACGGCTTAGATTTGCATTTCCCTAACAGTTCACAATGTTGAGCATCTTTTCGTGTGCTTGCTGGCCATTTGTAAATCTCCTTGGGAGAAATGTCTATGCCGATCCTTTGCCCAGTTTTTAATTGGGTCATTTGTCTTTTTGTTGTGAAGTTGTAAGAGGTCTTTATAGATTCTGGATATAAATCCCTCACGAGAGACATAATTTGCAAATATTTTCTTCCATTTGGGGAGTTTTTTTCATTTCCTTTATGACATTCTTTGAAGCATAAAGGTTTTCATTCTGATGAGGTCTAATGTATCTACTTTTTCTTTAGTTGCTTGTGCTTTTGGTTTCTGGAACCAAATGTTACATTAATTTCTGTTCTGGGAGTTCCCGGGCCATTCATATAATAAAAATTCAAAACCCAGTCCCGAGCGGGGCACAGGACACAGACTGACTTTTCATTCTCTAGTCAGAGTCCAGGTAGACACACAGTCAAACGTCTGCAGGCAGAGCTTCAGCCTCTCCTAGGAAGGAGGGAAAGGCCTTCAAGAGCCGTGTCTCAAGTGCAGGAGTTTAGGCCCTAACTCTCCCCTTACACAGATTCAAAGCTGACTCTCTTGTTCCTGCAAGTTCGTCAAATCCTAGGTCCTGAAACCACCAGCAAAGGTCCAGCCCAATCCCCACCCCACCCAGGGCAGCTGAGGCACCAGCCCAACACTTCCTGCTGAACTCTTTCCGGTTCCTGTTACGCCTCTGACACCTGAGGATTTCCCTGTTTTTCTTACAAATGCATTGATGAATTTATTTATTTACTTATTTTTTTGAGGCACAGTCCCGCTCTGTTGGCCAGGCTGGAGGGCAGTGGCACGATCACAGCTCACTGCAGCCTCAAACTCCCAGGCCCAAGCCATCTTCCCACCTCAGCCTCCCAAGTAGCTATGGCTACAGGTGCATGTCACCACACCTGGCTAATTTTTGTATTTTTTGTAAAGATGGGGTCTCACTATGTTGCCTAGACTGGTCTTGAACTCCTGGACTCCCGCGATCCTCCAGACTCAGCTTCCCAAAGTGCTGGGATTATAGGTGTGAGTTACTGTGCCTGGCCAATACATTTAAGATTTCAGAAAGTTATATTTTATCTATAATTTTTTGTTGGTTATAGCAGAAGTTTTAATATTGAAAAGATATTTTCTTGGCCTGCCTTTTCCTGGATTTAGAACTGTCCCTCTGAACTTCTCAAGTTCTCTTCTTTGTCACAAAGATTCATATAGTGAAGGTAACCGAGGTTTTCGAAATCCACGTGACCACAATCCCAGGCTGTGTGTTGGTGCGTCTCCACCTTTCCTTTGGAACGTAATGAAAGCCGCGGTCTGAAGGAGAGGCAAGGGACACGGGGCCCAACCCTACTGCTTGGGCAGTTCCCTCCTGAAACACTGGTCCTCTCAGAAGCATACTGGTTGTCACCATGGCTGCTCTTCCGGGGCTCTCATTGGTGGGCTCCAGGGTTCACGCCATGCCCTGAGAGCATTTCCACTTGGCCATGGTTCCACTTCTCCCTGCTACTGCTTAAGAGTCCTCCTATCTACCTTCACCTCCTACCCTCCGAGAAAAGTAGGAAGAAATAAAGCCACAAAGTGGCACAGGAGCTTTTGCTTGCCACTGGTGACCGACAGTGGACCAGCGTTGAGGAAACCCAGGGGGTTGTGTGCGATGCAAACCAGTGTGCATTGCAGCAAAACCTACAAGGGCAGCAGCAGGTTCAGACCTGTCCCTGGTGGGAACTGGGGAATGAACAAGAAAGGATGAGAGGAGCCTTTATCCAGAGCTTCCCAGGCCCTTCCATGCCGTGGCACACAGAGCGGGTGGCACCTGCAGATACACTGGGCATATGCTGGTGCCCTTGGTGTGCCGGGCGCTGCTGGGCCCGAGCCCAGGGTGCAGACTCCTCACCCCGGCCTGGCCCCCTCAAGGGTAGATGGGTGGTGTTGGGCACACCTGCACCCACTGCAGCACCTGGCATGGATAAGATCAGGAAGAGGTGAGGGGCTGGCACTGCCTGGGGCTCCAGGGCCCCTTTCCTTATTGCTGGGAGCTGATCTGCGTCCTCCCTCCAGCTGTCCTCAGAGGCCGCCCTCCCACCTCCCACCACTTTCCATGTTTCCCTCTTCATCTTTGGAGCAGACAGACCAGGCCCGGGAGCCCTGGGCCCCCCAAGTGTCTACGCTTTCCTCCCTTTTAAACTCCTCCATCCTGAGGATGGCGGCCCCCCAAAGCCACCTCCAGCCATGCCAACAGGCCCTGTGCCCCCGTGTCCTCCGCCTCCTCCCGCTGACCGTGCGAGGTTTTTCTCTGATACCCAACATGCACTTGGCTTCCTGGCTCATCTTTCTGTCCATTTCCCATCAAAGTCACTCTGAGTTCCAACTGTGTCTCCTACGGCAGTTTCCAGCATCTAGCAAGTTAATTAATTTTTCTATTGAAAACAACAGCACGGGGACTGTCTCTTTGCATGGCGTCGTAGCACAGGGACAGAAGCAGGGAGGCTCGGGGTGGGGGACAGGGTAGGCCCCGGGGCATTTCCGAGGACTCTGGGGTGGAAACAGCTGTAGGCAGGCCCCGGCCACCTCTGGACTCCCCAGCTTCAAGGGCGACTCTGTCCCCTCAGAGCACCAAGGAAAGGAGGTGGGCTCAGGAGCTGTCTCCAGGAAACAGCCATGTCTACAACAGCAAAAACAATGGAACCGAACATTCTCATTAACGCAGAGAGTCAGAGAAGAGAAGGAAAAGAGAGTGAATAAGAGGGTTTGAATCAATAAGCAAAATGGATCTAGGCTCCCTGGGGGAAGGAGTGGGGGAGTCTTGTCCTTTTCCTCTGGCCACCGACCCAGTTCACCATCTCAACCCTTTATACCTCCTCTTCATCCCATGTCTGGACAAAGTCAGGAATTTAAGTCATA
>NW_012117710.1:4547562-4549275 GCF_000951035.1 Colobus angolensis palliatus | reverse complement strand
CAAGGGGCCGTGATAAGCTGACATCTCAGAACTGCAGCTCGTATTCCATCCATTCCTCCAGCTCCTCGATGGTGAATTCCCTCTCCAGCCGGTCAGTGACGACTTGGGCCAGCGCTGAAGACTGGAGGTCTGAGCGCCAGTACTTAATCCTGTAGCCCACGGACTCAGGGTTCCCGTTGTACTGAGAATCTGGCAGGGGCTAGGAAGGAACAAGGGGCCGTGATAAGCTGACATCTCAGAACTGCCACCCTCACGGGTCTTAAGGGATGGGCCTGTCCTGTGAGGCCAACTCCATGGAGGAGGCATTCCCGGGGGAAACAGTCTTAGAAGCATCTACTTTATTTTTCCCTGAAACTTTTCTTCCGTGAATTAAATGAAACCATGTCAGTAACTTTGGCTGCATATAATTTCTTTTAATACATTTTGGCTTAATTTTGTGGGCAAATGTTCTGATTAAATATCAGGCTGGCTCTCTTACAAATACTGAGTATTGGTTCCATGTTGACCTAGCTTAAGGACTTAGAGATCCGGCGTGAGGCACCACCAGCTTTCCTGCCCCAAGGAATAGTCCTCCGTTCCAAGAAGAGAGTGAGTAATGCTACTAATTAATCAGATCTCCTGGGCTGGCCCAAGATCCAACACTAATTGTAAAATGCAATACTTTTGGGTTTGACGATGAGATTAGTTTTGACTAGGACAAAGGCGTGACCAAGAAACTCCTAAGCCCTGGATGAGTATGTGCCCTGGCTAATCCAGGACCCGTGTGCCTCCAGCCTCCCTTCTCACCCCCACTTACCACCCAGCGAAGCCGCAGGCTGGTCTCACTGGCAGTCCGGACCGTGACGCTGGTTGGAGCCACATCGGGTGGGGCCTGCAGGGTCTGGATGACGCGGGAAGACTGACTGTAGGGGCTCGGCCCAACAATGTTCACTTGCTTCATTCGAAATCTAAAGGCAAAACCGCTGATGAGCATTACGGCCAAGCAAAGGTAAGAAGGAAAAGAAGGAAACGACAGAGGTCCTGACCGTTTCTCAAGGGAGGGCTCGGATAGCTGTCTACCCATATCATACAGGCTATTGCTCAAGGACACCCTCCTTTCACCTGGTGTCATTAAACTGCAAACTGTGGCCAGGTGCGGTGGCTCACACCTGTAATCCTAGCACTTACGGAGACCAAGGCGGGAGGTGGCGGGGGATCACCTGAGGTCAAGAGTTCCAGATCAGCCTGGCCAAAATGGCGAAATCTCATCTCTATTAAAAATACAAAAATTAGCCGGGCATGGTGGCGGGCACCCGTAATCACAGCTACTCAAGAGGCTGATGCAGGAGAATCGCTTGAACCGGGGAGGGAGAGGTTGCAGTGAACCAAGATCATGCCACTGTACTCCAGCCTGGGTGACAGAGTGAGACTCTGCCTCAAAAAAAAAAAAAAAAAGCAAATTGCATACGTGGCCTTTTTCCCCTAAAAGCCTTCAAAGAAAGGTACAGGTACATCAATTGCAACTCAACAATTTTAAAATTTTAAATTTCCAAGTGAAATGTAGCTGGATGGATTGGGTGTCCAGAAATCAACGTTATTAGTTGCCCTGATTCAAGTTTAGGAAAACCTCAAGGAGTTAAGGTGCAAGCAGCTATGGGACCGAATTAGAATGTCAGGATGTTACTAGCAAATGGCAGTTTTGAAGTCCAGCCTTTCAAATGACCAACGGCAGCC
>NW_012117710.1:4545075-4547044 GCF_000951035.1 Colobus angolensis palliatus | reverse complement strand
AGTTAACGGAGGCCTCTATCAAAGTTTCAGGCTTCACACTGCACTCTGTGATTCCAATCCAATGAGTAGCTGTGAGACCTTCAGCAAATCCGATGATCTCCGTTTCCGGGACTATAAAATGAGGGTGGAGTTCGATGTTCTCTAAAATCTACAGGAATGCTTTCAGTTCAGTCTCTTCTTTATCCATACAAAAACAATTATTTGAATTCAATTTACACACAATAAAAAAAATCCCAAGTGTGCACATACGCATTTATTATAGAGGTTCCCCAAATGTACCTGAGTTTCAGACAGGGACACTGATCTCTACTTACAGTTTCTGATCTTTTACATCATTATATAGCTTCAGTTAATTTCACACAGTAAGTCTTGAATCCCAACAGCTCATTTTAAGCTAAACGTTTTTCTTTAAAAACCAGTGTATTGTGTCTTGATTTGTCTGTTGTAAGCTTCTGAAGGATGTTAAAATGAATACAAGATAAACAGCATCTCTCATTAGGTTGTTTTTTTTTAAAAACACTAACTTTGCTTTTGCTCTGGAAAGAAAAATTCTTCACGAGGATGTAATTTCACCTTTTAGTCCCTGAATTAGTAATTCCTATTCTTTCATTCTCCAATTGTATGAAATGTATCCATCCTGGCAGAACAATGACATTATCAAACTCAACATCTGGTGATAACTGGAAATTCCATCTCCTTCCAAGGCCTTACGGAAAGTGATCATGGCACTAACAGTTCATGATCACCCTACCCTTTGTTAAGGCCAGGGATTTATTGGCCAGATCCGTTTCAGGGATCAAGAAGCTAAAGGTTAAATGGTATGTTAATTGCTTGATGAGTGAGACTAGCAGCTCCTGGGCCCTGCCTGGGAAGGGGAGCAGAAGAATCTTCCTAGGACGTCTGCTTTGTTTGCACAAGGCATGTTAATAGTCCCAAGAGGTTGTGGAGTTTGGTAAAGTGCCACGTCTCTGCTGCCTGTGGTTCTTGGCTATTCAGCCTAATATAACAGTGGGCCATTTCTATAGGGTGTTTTGCCAGCTGGTACTGATAGAAGGAGCCTCATGAGTCTAACATCTGCCTATTATCTCCCTTGGAATAACACCCAGCTATGCATCCTGCCTGCTCCTTAAGGCTTTGATGTACCGTTATTGCCACTTGGAAACATCTCATTTGCATGCATACGACCGGGTTTTACTATCGCCAACAGAAGCCACCTGCCTGGGCTGCCAGCGTTTCCTCCTGTAACAGCTTATTACTGCTGTTCTCACCTGTAGTGAGTGTAGGGTGTGAGGTTTGGGATCTCCAGCGTCTGGGCATCAGGCTCATTCTCCTCTTCATAGAGGGTGACCCACTCCTCCTCGTCGCCGATAGCTCCCACCTGTGCAGAGTGAGACACTGAGATAGGCTGGACATGCCTTAGGGACTCAGGCTGCCCTGTAGACCTTGTACACCTGCTGGTACCTAGTGAGCTGGGCAGGGCTGCAAGACGTCCCCATACCTGGGACAAGTTGAGTGCTGCACAATCCCCTCTCATGCCTTGGAGATACAGGCTCTTGCTATGCCCAACATCAAGTCTGGGTGAGTTTTAGTCAAAAGCTCACAGTCAAGAACTGGGCCACAGAAGGACTGGACCCAAAGGGTGAAACTCCTAGGAACAAACCTCTGAGGACTTGGAGGCCATCAGCGATGGAGGGGACCATCCATACCATCTCATCCTTCCTCCCTTTGACAAGTGAGGGCTCAGAGAGAGCCTGGAGAGGAAGACTTGGCCAGGACCATGGTGAACAGTGACAGAACTGTGGGTACAGGCTGGGGGTCCAGCTTCTACCCCAACCACACACAAACAGACGCCATTGCTGGCCCACGGCATAAGGAAGGTCCTTAGGCAGAGAAGGATGAGGCTTCTGCCCTGGAAGCCAGACCGGCAGGCCCAGTCCCCTTAAGATTTAAAGAAACTGCCTCCTGGCAG
>NW_012117710.1:4542786-4543711 GCF_000951035.1 Colobus angolensis palliatus | reverse complement strand
GGCAAACGCCCCGCACTGAGTGGATAAACCAAAGGACTCTCTGCACCATGGAGCAGGATTCAGCCATAGAAAGGAACAAAGCCCCCACACCTGCTACTAGACGGACGGATCGCAAAACATGATGGATGCAAAGGGAAGGAAGCCTGACCCGAAGTCCCCGCACCACATGATTCCATTTGATGAAATGTCCAGGATCTTTCAATCCTTTGAGACAGAATGCAGGTTGATGGTTGCCAGGGGATGGGGAGAGGAGAGGATGGGAAGTGACTGCTATTGGGTGTGGGGTCTCTTTGTGGCGTGATAAAGATGTTTTGGAACTAGACAGACGTGGCAGTTGCACGGCACTGGGAATCTATTGAGTTGTGAATGGTACTCTTTAACATGGTTAATTTTATGTGAGGTGAATTTCACCTCAATTAAAAAAAGAAACAGTAAAATGAAGTGTAGAATGACTGGCCAAAAATATTTGGTAGAGAATGAGCTGGAGACCAGCGTAGATAATGAACAGCCTGGAAGTCGGCAAAACCACAGGGCGGTGCAATTAGGAAAAGACTGTGTAGCTGGCGGCAAGTCCCCTGGCACCAAAGTGAACCAGTTCTCAGCACTGGGGTAGCCATCGAAACCCTCCAGTCCTCACTTCAGAGACACAGAAAATAAGAGTTACGTGGATAGATTAAGGTTCCACAGAACACCCATCTCAGAGAAGGGAAGGGTCTAGGCAAATCTGGGGCTGGACTAGCTCTTGAGTCAGACAGGACTGAGGCCTCCCTATGCCCCGTCAGGGCCCATGGCAGCTGCCTCTCTCCATTGTGTCTGTGAAGAGGGAAGGGACCCAGGGGCAGAATGCTGAGATTGGAGCCATCCAATCCTAACGGGCAAAAAGAGAAATAACTCCAGGATCCAGGAATCTCAGGCGAGCTCATTC
>NW_012117710.1:4540329-4542459 GCF_000951035.1 Colobus angolensis palliatus | reverse complement strand
CCCAGCGAGGCCATGCAATATTTATCCGTGTGATTGATGTATGAATGGGTCCACCCATAAGCTAGGAAGCTGGAGGACATTATTCCAGCCCATGCTACGCTGAAAGAAGCCGAGGTCCAGAAATGAGTGACTCATTCAAGGTCACCGAGTGTTTGTCACAAGATCAGCACAGCTCACGACACCTTACAGGCCTCCAGGTAAAGGAGAACACGCACCACAGCACAGAGGGAAGGGCCAGCAAGACCTTGCCCCCGGCTGCCTAGGCAGTGTCTCAGGGGAGGAGATGGGGGTCGTGGGCGGGCTGGGACCAGATACCAGGGACTGGGGAGGACCAAGCCCCGCATTTTTTCAGTTGGATTTTACTGGGTGCAAAGTGCTTCCCTGTTGAATGCGGGCCCCGTGGCCTGGTTTAGTGGTTTTAGAGTTCTCGGTGACTTAGGTGGGCTCCTCTTAGGGAAACCAGTCTTCTGGGGATTAAACCAAAACACTGGGCGATTTCACAGAAAGTTTTTTGTTTGTTTTTGTTTTTTTTTTAAAAAAAAAAGGAAGAAAGGAAGAAAAAGGGATGACTTAAAAATTTCAGACAGTCCATTCAGGACCTTTTATTTATCACTCAATGACATGTAAGCGCTAAGGGAAGAGCCAGCATTCAGGGCGCACGTCACTCACATGCGTAGCTCACGATACCAAGTGACCGGTGGGCGCTTTGCCTGGCAGCCTCCTGCCTTCCAGGTCCTTGCCTGGTCTGTGCATGTGTGGGGGGAAACAGACACCTGGCAGGTTCAACTTACTCTCCAAGACCCCAAGCTGTACCACGGATGCTCATTCACCTTTGCTAAGCGACTCCAAGTCTCCTTCCTCTGGTCTGCCCCTGCAGCCCCACCCTCCCCACCCTGGATGTGTGTTTTGAGCTGCCTGAGGGAGAAATCAACAAGACGGAGGAACGCTGGGGTCCTGGGTTGGGGCTCTGCCTAGAGCTCCCTGCCCTCCTCTGGCCTGGATGCTCGGCATGTATGGATTCAGTCTGTCTGGTTACTTTCCCGGCCCCAGAAGCATTCACCCGAGGCCTGGGGGCTTCCTGACCCTGTGGGCTCCCCCATCTGGTTCAGACACTGGGCACTCATGGCACGCTCTCGGCCACAGGGGCTGCTGCGGGGTCCGTGGTGGTCAGGGCAGTGGCTCCGGGATTCAGGGCTGTTCCACCCCCATGACAAAGAGGAACGAAAGAGAACCAGTGAGGCCTGGGAGGCTGCCCAGGAGAGAAAGACAAGCGCGCATTGAGAGAGCAGGAGAGGGAGGGAAAGCACAACAAGAGGCAGCTAGGCTCATCAGGTTTCTCTGAGAATGCCGGGCCTGCGGCTCCCTCTGCAGAGACGCTGGGAAACCACTGCACGGTCAGCAACCTGGGCCGGCCCGGGGCGGTGGCTCACGCCTGTAATCCCGGCACTTTGGGAGGCCGAGGCAGGTGGATCACAAGGTCAGGAGATCGAGACCATCCTAGCTAACACAGTGAAACCCCATCTCTATTAAAAATACAAAACAATTAGCCGGGCGTGGTGGCGGGTGCCTGTAGGCCCAGCTACTCGGGAGGCTGAGGCAGGAGAATGGCGTGAACATGGGAGGCAGAGCTTGCAGTGAGCTGAGATCGCACCACTGCACTCCAGCCTGGGTGACAGAGCAAGACTCCATCTCAAAAAAAAAAATAAATAATAAAAATAAATAAGTAAATAAATAAGAAACGGGGGCCAGTGGGGCAGCCAATCTCCACTTAATCCTTTCCCGCAGGGAGAGCCTGAGGAGGGAGGCCTTTCTGAGGACCTGGGGCCATTCTCCATGAGGTGACCCCTTCACCTGCCTTCTGAGCAGTGTCTGGTTATCTACAGGGCTGTTGTTTTGCTGAGCATAAAACAGTTTCAGGGCCGGGATCAACGGATTGGGACAAAGGCAGACCATTGAAGGTGGCAGCCAAGGTCAGACTCCCCTGCCCTTCCCGCCCAGTGCCTGGTCTCCCTTTTTGAAAGATGTCGATTGGAACAGGTGCCAAATGATTGGTGAACCCAGGCAGGCGCCACACGGCTCCATTAGGCTCTGCCTGCACTTCTTCCTGCAGCCGCAGTTTGTCATTACCTG
>NW_012117710.1:4538434-4539571 GCF_000951035.1 Colobus angolensis palliatus | reverse complement strand
GGCATGGTGGCTGACACCTGTAATCCCAGCACTTTGGGAGACCAAGGCAAGTGGATCACCTGGGGTCAGGAGTTCAAGACCAGCCTGGCTAACATGGTGAAACCCCGTCTCTGCTAAAAATACAAAAATTAGCTGGGCATGGTGGCATGTGCCCGTAATCCCAGCTACTTGGGAGGCTGAGGCAGGAGAATCGCTTGAACTTGGGAGGTAGAGGTTGCTGTGAGCTGAGATTGCGCCACTCCACTCCAGCCTGGGTGACAGAGTGAGTCTCTATCTCAAAAGAATAAATAAATAAACAAAAACACAACTCCTGGGAGACATGGCAGGAGGATCTCTTGAGCTTGGGAGTTCAAAATCAGCCTGGGCAACAGAGGGAGACTCCATCTCTACAAAATAATTAAAAAAAAAAAAATTAGCCAGGCATGGTGGCACAGCCCATAGTTCCAGCTACTCAGGAGGATGAGGCAGGAGGATCATTAGAGCCCAGGACGTCAAGGCTGCAGTAGCTATGATCACACCACTGCACTCCAGCCTGGATGACAGAGCAAGACCCTGCCTCAAAATATAAATAGATACAAATTCTCATACGAATACATAGTGTGTGTCAAAGATTTATTTCGCTCATTAATGAGGAACTAGTAGGATGGTAAAACTGGTTCGGAGGGGAATATATGTCAAAGTACGTAGTGTGAATGAAAGAAACAATGCTCAATAAGATCAAAAAGTCAGAAATAAAACCAGCTATGAGAGTGATATAACGGCGACCTCTGGCTTTGCAACTTATAATCTTCTATGAGGTAGCATCTAACTTCACAGGGTCTGGACCAAATTAACACACAGTAAGTCAAACACTTCCTTAACGAGATGGCCCCTAGCAGGTATATTAAAGCAGGCTCTAGGCCAGGTTCAGTGGCTCACGTCTATAATCCCAGCACTTCAGGAGGCCAAAGTGGGAGGTTTGCTTGAGTCCAAGAGTTCGAGACCAGCTTAGGCAACATGATGAGACCCCATCTCTATAAAAAATACAAAAACTAGGTAGGTATGGTGGTGCATGCCTGTAGTCCCAGCTACTCTGGAGGCTGAGGCAGGAGGATCGCTGGAGCTCGGAGGGTCTAGTCTGCAGTGAGCGGTGATTAC
>NW_012117710.1:4529608-4538087 GCF_000951035.1 Colobus angolensis palliatus | reverse complement strand
GAGACCAGCCAGGGCCACATAGGGAGACCCCATCTCTATAAAAAATACAAAAACTAGGTAGGTGTGGTGGTGCATGCCTGTAGTCCCAGCTACTCTGGAGGCTGAGGCAGGAGGATCGCTGGAGCTCGGAGGGTCTAGTCTGCAGTGAGCGGTGATTACGCAACTGTACTCCACCATGGGCCACAGAGGGAGACCACGTTTCAAACACAAACAAGCAGGGCTCTAGTACTGCAGTTAGTAAATTCTGGCCCAGGGGCCGAATCTGGCCCACTTCCTGTTTTTGTAAATAAAGTTTTATTGGAACACAGCCACAGTCACTGGTTTGTGTGGCTGATAGCTACTTTCACGCTTTTGCAGCAGAACTGCAGAGCTGTAACAGAGAACATCTGACCTGGAAAGCCTAAAGTATTTACCATTGGGACCCTTACAGAAGAAGTGTGGCAAGCCCTGCTGGAGTGCACCATCCCCATGGCACTGACTCCTTCTCCTCGGCCTCTGAGTCCTCTCACCATACTGTGTCATCCCTTCTGGCTGCTTGTGGACTCGCCCTGAGGAAAGGCCAGGGTCTCACCCATCCCTGCACCTCCAGCATCTCTTCCAAGGTCCAGTCTCAACTTGGTGTTTGTTTAATGCATGAACGAATTTACAAATGAAGATGCAAATGATTTAAACATCAGTACTGAAAATGGGTTGCTTTATGCGGAGCTCCAAAACAAATGATCATCAAAAATGTAACTTTACTTAGCGACCTCTAGGGGATAAACTGAAATTTCTATAATAAAAGGTTAACATTTCTGTCTGAAGAGATGAGGACCCTTTTTTGTGAGAGACAGGAGTTCTTTAACCCTGGCTGGGCTCCTCTGGCTCTCTAGTTAGATTTCAAGGCCAAGACAGAGTGTTCTAGAAGCAACTGGGTGCTCACCAACAATGTGCTGATGTAGAGGGAGGCAGAATTCCTTAAAGATAAAACAAATCAAAGCTCTGTGGGGAAGCTGGGATTTTGAAGGGCTTTGTTTTTTAACTTTTTTTAAGGCTAATAAACAGCACTTTACGATACTTAGGACAAAGGCAGAAATGGCATCTATTTCAAATGCCACCCGGCAGCGGCAGTCCTTCAGGCCCATTAGGGGTGCTGTCTGTCCGTTATACCCACGGGGATGCTGCCGCCTGCCATGCACCCCCGGCTGGCCCACTCTCAGGTCTGGCTGGGGTTTGGTGCCAGTGGGCCAGGAGGCTGGGTTTGTTTGTGCACACGAGGTCTGGCCCCTGGGAAAACTGGTGGAAATTGGTGGGCTAGGCCGGACCAGGAACACCCCCACTGGGAGGCTGTGGTGGCCATGATGAGCTCAGCACTCCAGAGGCCAGGGTCAATGGCTGCTCAGAGGACAGTCATTAACCTCATCCCAAAGGTAATTTTGCACATGGAGAAGAAGCAGACAAGGTGCAGCTGCGTGTGGGGAGGGAAGGAGGGACGCGAGGAGGCGGCCCCCTCCATCCAGAGCTAAGAGGAGGAGAAAAAGACGCTCCAGAACCCCTACCATGGAAACCTGCCAAGCCAGGCGCACCCTGCCCGGCTGAAACTCTGGTGTCAGCAGGAAAACTTGCACGTCTAGCAACTTCCACAGACACCGAGTACCCCTCCTTCTGAGGGCTGCTCCCCGCGCCCACCACAGCCAGACGAAGCCTCCTGAGCGGAGGCGGCCGGAGGGCCCCTGCGGAGGGAGGGACAGATGGGGGCTTCTGGCAAAGGCACAGGAAACCAGGAAGGCTCAGGAAGGCCCAGGAAGGCCCAGACGCCAGCTCCCCCAGACAAACTGCAGAGCTTGCACACCTGATGAGCCGGCAGGAGACTCGACGCGGTGCTGCATTTATATTAGCTCCTAAGGAGACTTCAGGCTTTGAACGAGCCCAGCTCCGGATTCCCAGCCCTTCCCTTGGGACTTCTGTCTTTCCAGGTTGTCATGGTTTTGTCTTTACTGTTTAATATCCTTTCGATCTTCGGAGGCAGAAGGGCTGTGGAGTGACGGGGTTTTGTCCCCCGATCCTGAGCTCCACACTTGGGCTCCCGGGGCGCTGGCTCCCTCGCTCTCCCCTGACTCCCCATCTGGCCCCTTTTCTGCCCCAGCAACCCCAAATGAAGACCCTCCAGAGCCTCTCCTTGCCTCCTCTTGCCTCTCTCTTGCAAGGCCTCCTTCCTGGGGCCCTTCCTGTCCCTCCACAAGGAGACAGAGACCTGGGTGCAGGAGCTCCTTCCTACCGACCACAGGCAGATGCTTCTGAGCTCCAGCAGCCCACACACGGCAGCCTCACCCCAGAATCGTGGTCTTCCTCCTGTGATGGGCCCCGCCTGTGGAAAGCCCTATTTCCGGTCACGACACCATCGTCCGCTGTCATCGAGAGTCAGTGCTCCTTCTGTCCCCCATCCCCTCCTGCACATGGCAGGGTCTCCTCCACAGCCTCTCTTACATTTGCTTGATTTCAGTGGTAGGACCCTGATTTAGAAGCTCCCACCCTCTTGCTTGAACTATTTTGATAGATCAGTGAGTTTTAAAAAATGCAAGTGTCGGCCGGGCATGGTACCTCATGCCTGTAATCCCAGCACTTTGGGAGGCCGAGGCCGGAGAATCACCTGAGGTCGGGAGTTCAAGACCATCCTGACCAACATGGAGCAACCCCTTCTCTACTAAAAATACAAAATTAGCCAGGTGCATGCCTGTAATCCCAGCTACCCAGGAGGCTGATAGGTGAATTGCTTGAACCCGGGAGGCGGAGGTTGCAGTGAGCCGAGATCGCACCATTGCACTCCAGCCTGGGCAACAGAGCAAGACTCCGTCTCAAAAAAAAGCCAGTGTCCTTACTACCTTAAAACAAACCAAAGGGTCAGGGCTGCCCAACTGTTGGTTTTCAGGGCCCAGGCAAGGTGGCTTCTCTGGCCAGCAGTGCGGAGAGGACAGGCCTAAAGGAGACCCATATGTGCACCTCCGCGTAGACCTCCCTCCCCACGTCACGCACCCTGCAGGGTTCCGCCTGGGGCAGGCCTCAGGGTGCTGGGCCTTGGGGCTCACAGCCATAGGGAAGGAGGGGCAGGAGATGAGTCTGGGCCCCCTGTTAACCCACAGGCCCCCACTCATCCGTCTCACCTGACTCCAATTCACGACTCTTGCTATGCTGAGTGGTCCAGCCTCCCTCTCCGGGCCCAGGGGTGCCTGGTGCCCTCCTACCCCACCATGCCCACTGTTGTAGTGGGTCCGGCTGCTGTAATGACCCGCCACAGACTGGGTGGCTTACAAGCAATGGGAGTTCATTTCCTCACAGCGCTGGGACTGAAGGGACCAGGGGGCCAGCCTGGGCGGGTCCTGGTGAGGACTCCCTTCCAGGTTGGGGACGGCCAAGTGCCCCTGTGTCCTCATGTGGTGGAAGGAGAGGGGCACTCATCCTATTGGTGAGGGCCCCACCCCATGACCCCATCCCGTCCTAAAGGCCAGCTGACACCCTCGCCTTGGGGGTGAGGATTTTAGCACAGGAATCGGGCGTACACTCAGTCCACAGTGCCTGGTGCCTGCCTTAGCTCCCCTGTGCTCTCTGCATTCTGACTAGTTTGTTCACATCTCCCAAGTGTGTCCCCTGAAAACAGCCTTCCCGCCCGACCCTATGCCCTGAAGGAACCAGCTCCCCCATAAAGCCCTTCTCCTGGAAGCCATCTCCCCGCCACATGGCTCCTGCCCTGGGAGCCCCGGGCCCTGTCTGAGCGGAGCCCTGCAATCTCCCCATCTGCAGCTGTCCCTCTCTCCCATCAGATCCGACCGCTCTCAAGGGGAAACAGGGATGTCGATGCTCCCTGTGCCACACACTGGGTGATTCCCTGCTAATATTTCTAAATTCCTGAAAGGCTGGTGAGGACTTCTGCTCCGTTGCCCTGGAAGCGGCGTGAGGAGAGTGGCAGCGGTTCCTCAGCCAAAAGCTCGGGGCATGAGGCCTGGCCGGGCCCATGTCCGAGAGACACTGAGCTCCTCAGACTTCTGGTCCACATAGCGAGGACCACAGTGGTCACCCTAAAGGGTTGTCAAGAGCCCCCAGTGGGACGAGGTCAGCCCCGGACACTCTGGCACATGCCAGCGAGCTCGGTGACCAGCCGCTGTGGTTTCTTAGGGGTGATTTTAGACAAAAGCCAGCCCCCAAGCACGGCCTTTCCCACCAGCTACAGCTCCCCTTGGGCCATCTCCCATCACATCCCGCTCACACATGCCCCTCTCTGTGCCCGCTCGGCCCCGCCCACGGTGTATTAGCCACGACTTCCACTGGACGTGGCACACCTGGGCCTGGCTGGCTCTGGAGACATGGCCCTCCCAGGGTGAGCTAGTTCCCAGAGACAGCAAGCAGCTCACCTGGAGGGTACCTTTTGTACCCAGAGCCCAGTTCCACCTCCTCCTCTGTGAGTGCTCACACTCAGGGCTTCATGCCCCTGTCCTATCACTGGGGCTGGGCATCCAACAGCAGGAACAGCCCCCAGCCCCGAAGGCCGCTGAGACTGACACCAGCCAGTCCTAACCTTGCCTGGCCCGGCCCTTCTCTCGGAAGCCACAGCAGAGGCTCCTGCCACAGTCCCCTCCTCCTCTGCCTCCTGACCAACCCGATACTTCCACACGTGGCCCTGCGTGGCATGCCTGCCCCCTCCCCTTGGGATCTGTCAGCAACAAGCCGTCTTTCCAACGCCATTTGTCTCCCAATCTGTTGGTGTCACCGTTCCCAAATAAAAATATCTACACTTTAAAACAACAGGTGCTGTGCAAGTTTCTAACTCTGAGACTTTCATTCCTCTCTTCTCTCTGCCTGGAATGTCTTCCTACCCATCAAAAGACTATATCCCCTTCAAGGTCCAACCTGAGTCTCACCTCCTCTGCAGAGCCTTCCTGGCTGACCCTGCTCACTTACTTGCTTTCACATACTCCCCTGGCCATAGATCATCACAACAATTCTCACAAGTCTCATGTGTACCAAAATTGAGACTACATCTGTGACTGGGCACAGTGGCTCACACCTGTAATCCCAGCACTTTGGGAGGCTGAGGCGGGAGGATCGCTTGAGCTCAGGAATTTGAGACCAGCCAGGGCCACATAGGGAGACCCCATCTCTACCAAAAAAAATAAAAATAAAAATAAAAGGGTGTGGTGGTATGTATGCTCCTGCAATCCCAGCTACTCAGGAGGCTGAGGTGGGAGAATTTCTTGAGCCTGGGAGGTTGAGGCTGCAGTGAGCCAAAATTGTGCCACTGTACTCCAACCTGGGTGACAGAGCAAGACCCTATCTCAAAACAACAACAACAACAACAAAACAAACAAAAAAGACTACATTTCCTTCCTCCTTCCCACATCCCTCCTCCTGAAAACTGTGAATTCTTGGAGGGAGAAACTAAAACGTTTTCACCTTAGTAATCGAATATGTAGCATGATACCTGAAACAATAAAATCCATAAAACAGTAGGTGCTTAATAAATGTTTGCTGGGTGAATGGACGAATGAAGGAAAGAAATATAAAACCTAATGGCTGGAGAAATGAAACACACAGGCAAATCTAAAAAATCCAACAAGAGAATTAGGATGAAGGAATCAGAGCAGGGAATGGTCCTCAGAAAGAACGAGGAAATACGAGTCTCATAAAATTTAATTTGGTTTGACAGTTGTGATTTATATATACGTTGACCTCTATTTCTCGAAAATGACATTTGTGGTAAAACACTTCCTTTGGTCCCACTTGAGTTGTCACTTATGCTGCAGTATGTTCCTCTCCTGTGGTAGTTTTAAAGTCCCATAACAGGACCTCAACGGATCTGATAGACAAATGAACACCATTCATCTCATAGAGCTTTTCTATGCTGGCTGAGAAATAGGAGAGAGAAGTCATTGTGAGGGTGTTATTATGGACAGTCGAGCAACCAAGAAACATTCTGACATTTCTGAGTATCTATGTCACTGTCACCCGTCTCCCCAGTACCTAAACACTTACGCAGAGACATTACACCAGAACAAAAAATGAGGCCCATCTCGGCAAATTTACCCAGATGACCGCGGGATTACTGAAGACGCTATTAGAGCCGATGACAGCTCTCCTGTGCATATGCGACTGACTATTCCGAAATAATGTCACTCGTGTTCCTCCTATTATGAAAAAGAAATTCAACTACGGTCAGGGTTTACTATGTCCGAAATGCTGACAGATACTTATCCAAAGGGCCACAGACAGGCCTCACGTCCATCCATAATGAGGGAAGTAGGAGACAGAAGTAGTGATGAGAAACCCCCAACCCCAGATCTTGAAGTGACGAGACAAAAGCATTTGGTTTTATGAACCTGCAGGACACGCGGCACACTAGAATTTCTCCCTTCAGAGGTAACAGGTAGCCAGTGGACAGTG
Organism: Colobus angolensis palliatus; assembly: GCF_000951035.1. Taxonomy (NCBI): domain Eukaryota; kingdom Metazoa; phylum Chordata; class Mammalia; order Primates; family Cercopithecidae; genus Colobus; species Colobus angolensis. The sequence goes on along the minus strand of NW_012117710.1, from coordinate 4,531,676 downwards.
AAGTCAGTCAAGGTTGGAAACTTTAGTGGCCTCGGGAGGCCCAATATGTCTGTGTTGGGCTATGTCTGTCCCGGATGGTGTGTGTGCGATGCCCCGTCCACCTGTTCACAGTGCTTCTCGGCACGATGCCTTCCTTCTATGCAGCAGGCCCTGTTCTGGGTGCCAAGAGGAGATCCGGCACGGCACAGACAAGGTCCCCGCTCTCACCGAGCTTGTGTTCCCGGGAGGACAGACGGTAACCACGTAATAAATCAATACAGGACGTTACTGTACCAAACAGAGAACCTGAGAGCCCCTGGCCATACTGGAGCTGTCTGCTTCCTGACCCAGGTGAGCCCCTCACCTAGAGCCGGCCCAGGCTATCTTGCCATCTTTGTTTGCTGCAAGGTGGGGTGAGGCAGGAACAGGCCAACGCCTCTGCAGAGATGGGCTGCCCCTGACCCTCTGCCCAGCTGGGTGAAGCCTGGGAGCCCAGTGTGCTGGGTGAGAAGCCTCCTTGCTGTTCCTAAAGTCAGTTTCTCCCGGGAAAAAGAGACGGGGACTGCCGGATTGGACATTTTTAAGCTATGGGAGTTGGCGGTTCTGCTTGAGTGCGCTGTGAGTAGCATCAGCCTGAACACTGCCACTGTGGGTGTTTGAGCCCAGGCTGTCTCTTCCTGGGCTACAGATCCTTACAGTCACTGGGGACTTCGTAGACCTGGGTTCAATGACCATGGCGACCCCCATGGGGGTTTCATGTCCCCAGCCCCTGATTCTCAGCTCCCGTGTGGCGCTCATCCCGCCTGAGCCTGCCCTGCTGGCCTCTGCCTGGTTTCCCGGGTATTTTCTAGGACAGGGCCCTGCACACTCCACAGGCCTCCCTCTGGGGAAGGCGGTCTTTCCTCTGAAGCTCACAGTGTCTCAAGTAACCTTCTTGGATGCTAAACACTTGCCTTGACTTCATTATTTTTATTATTAGGAACTTACATTTATTAAATGTCTAATATGTGCTAGTCCCATGCTAAAGCGTTAAATGAACTGCTGGTCTCCGAATTTTACGATGAAGAAACTGAGGCTTACGGAGGTCCCACAACCCATCCCAGTATGGTTGGCCCCCAGCCTCTGTTCTCCACCCTCTGCCAACTAGCCAGCTCTCAGGGACCGTCTCCTACACCCCTGACAACCATTGCCGGCAGGGTGGTTTGTTGCTAAGATGCCTAAAGTTCCTCTCTGGTGCTGGCTCTACCAGGTAACCTCGCCTTTCCCTGGCCTTGCCTGTGGCCACACAAATCCAAGCAGGTCCCAGCTGGCTCTGCCCTGCCACAGCCAGGCATGGTTCCAGATGGAATGCTGGCAGCATTAAAGGTAGAGTGTAGGGATCTGAGTGTCTTATTCCAGGAGCCTCTGGAATTTCTAAGGCTTGACTTTGCCTGAGGTGCTGTAAACACTGCGGGCTTTTGAAGAGAGGAAAGCAAATCACAGAAAAGACACGCATAGGAAAGTGGACACTTTACAGCTACATTTCTGGACAGGTCACTGCCGACATGTCCACACTGTCTATTTTTGAAAGGAAGGTCCTCAGGCCGGGCGTGGTGGCTCAAGCCTGTAATCCCAGCACTTTGGGAAGCTGAGACGGGCGGATCACAAGGTCAGGAGATCAAGACCATCCTGGCTAACACAGTGAAACCCCATCTCTACTAAAAAAATACAAAAAACTAGCCAGGTGAGGTGGCGGGCGCCTGTAGTCCCAGCTACTCAGGAGGCTGAGGCAGGAGAATGGTGTAAACCTGGGAGGCGGAGCTTGCAGTGAGCTGGGATCCGGCCACTGCACTCCAGCCTGGACGGCAGTGCAAGACTCCATCTCAAAAAAAAGAAAGGAAGGTCCTCATGATGACATGGAGCAGGGACCCCGCTTAGGGACTGATGGGCCCCCAAACATGGAAATAAAGAAAAATCTTGAGTTCCTTCAAGGGAAATTCCAGGCACCTAACAAGCCCTGAGAAGTAAATGAGCAAGGCTGGGTGTGGTGGCTCACGCCTGGAATCCCAGCACTTTGGGAGGCCGAGGCGGGCGGATCACCTGAGGTCAG
>NW_012117710.1:4479394-4529434 GCF_000951035.1 Colobus angolensis palliatus | reverse complement strand
CAATTAAATTTATTTATGCTTTAAAAAAAAAAAAAAAAAAAAGTAAATTAGCAACTTGACAAACAAGAAGGTAAAAGTAGCTGAAAACAATAGCCAAGGAGGCTAGAGTCAGGAGATGCTTGGTTCCCAATAGAAACTAAAGTGACATCTTACCATGTGTCCCTGAGTTGTTTTTCAGAAACCCAGACTCCTACCAAACGGGTTGGCTACACAGGTCCACTACAATAGATCTCAGATATGGGGGAGCTGAGGAAGACTTCAGATATGGGGGAGCTTAGGACGGAACTCTGACTTCTGCTGTTCGTTCTAAATTTCCTCCTAAAAAAATCCTGTGAGCCTGGAGGAACTCACACCCTCAGGCCAGAGCTAATGTTCTTTTCTGCTGATCCAAAATGTTTAGACAAAGCTTCAACCCCTTAACTAATCACAGATCAGAAAATCTTTGAATTTACCTAAAACTTGTGGGTTCCTGCTTCAAGATGGCCTTTTAGGTAAAACCAATGTGTCGCCTCTGTGTCCTGTTGCTTGACTCTGCCTGAAGCCTCTGCCTCTCTGCCTTTATAGATCCTTACTGTAAGCCATAGAACAGGTCAGGTCTTAGGCATAGTGACCCGATTCTCCTGGCCTGGTGCCCTGAAAGAAATGCCTCACTTTCTTTCGCTGCAATCCCGATGTCAATGGTTTGGCTTTGCTGTGCCAGGCGGGTCCACAAGTCCAGTTCGATAACAATAAAGGAAACCTCCTCTGAGGTCCTGGTCCTTTGCTTCTCCCTCTGAGGCACCGCCACCTTCCATGAGGTCATGCTATCTTGCTTCTTTCCTGAGTCTGTCTTTCCTACTCACTGAAGGCAGGTTCTCTTTGCACCTGCCTCAGAGGCCCCTGCGTCTAGCACAGCACTGGACCACAGCGAGTGTCAGCACATGGGGATGGGAGGGGCAAGTGGAGCAGAAGCAAGTTCTGCAGAAGGCCAATCCCATGCTGGAATTCCTGGGCAATCCATTTGGCTTTCAAACCCCTGGCCGGGCCAGGTGCAGTGGCTCACACCTGTAATACCAGCACTTTGGGAGGCCGAGGTGGTTGGATCATTTGAGGTCAGGGGTTCAAGACCAGCCTGGACAACATGGTAAAACCCCCTCTCCACTAAAAATACAAAAATTAGCCGGGTGTGGTGACACGTGCCTATAATCCCAGCTACTCTACTGGGGAGGCTGAGGCAGGAGAATCACTTGAACTTGCGAGGTGGAGGTTGCAGTGAGCTGAGATCACGTCACTGCACTCCAGCCTGGGCAACAGAGTGAGAGTCCGTCTCAAAAAAAAAAAAAAAGCAAAAAACTAAAAAACACCCTGGCCCTTTAGGCAAAACGGGGACTGTGCCCGGGTTGTATGGGCTTCAACTTCTGACAAGGGAAAGCACATACACTCATCTGCTGAGATGACATTTTTCCCCAGGATTCACCTCTGGGAGAAGAGTATTTCAAGAGGCTTTGGATCAAGGGCATGTTAGGGGAACAGAAAGCCCCACACATCCCGCAAGATGTCCTTGCAGGTGAGTGCCTCGGCAAACAGCAAAATGAAACACAGCCCGTGGCCTCCCATCCATCAGCCCGGGATCCGGTCCCTCGGCACAACGTGTGCTTAGGAGACAGACAGTGTTGCTTCACGCCCCCGACTTCACCGAGGCATGCGTCATTCCAAATGCTGTTGCTGTCGACGCCGCCGGCAGCCTCGGTGTCTCTAAGTGTCCTACCTGGGGACGCTGGGCGCCCGGCTGCTCCATCTCCACTACTCTTTAGTTACAGAGAGACCAGCACTAAACAGACTTGTGCTTTATTTTATTAGCCCATAACACTCTCTAAAACAGTTTCTTCTAAGAAAATGGCTACTATTATGCACAAATAAGCAGTAAGTGAGACTTTTTTTTTTTTGCTTTCCATTTTCAGAATGAAAACAGTTTTAGCTGTACCTAAAGTGTTACCACTAGCATCTTCATTATGGAAAACTCTGCTCAGAGCAGGCTTTTGAGAAGACTACACGTTATTTTGGCCATTAGAGCACAGCAAATGGCCGTGAATGGCAGGGGTTTATAGAGGTAACTGAGCAGACAAACAGGAGTGGCAAATGAAAACATGTAACATTTGCATTCTCCCTTTTATGGTGCACCGTAAAAACGCGCAAAGGGATGTTTTGCTCACTCTACAGTCAAAGGTTACTAATTAAGCAAAGCATTACTGAGCCAGAAATACCTATAAAAGCTGCTGCTTTTCTTTTTCTTTCTTTCTTTTTTTTTTTTTTTGCAACCCACATCTGGGCATCAACTTATTATAGGGCCTTTCAGTGGGTTCCTCCAATGATTAGGATCCTTCATTCCATAATTCACTGAAGATAACTCTAAGTAATAAAACCTGCTTGATGCACTTTTAAAGGAAACTTTTCTGCAAAGAAGATACGATTGAAAAGTGGATCAAAGGGAAGAAACACAAACGTTCTTCTGGCAGAGTGTTGTGGTGGGAGGCTTCGTCCCTGCCCCACTCTGCCGCTCTCTGCCTGGGCTCACGTTCATGGAGCCTCGAGACAGAGCCCTTTCTGGGCTCTCCACACCCAACCGATGGGCTCTGTTGTTCCTTCCTCAGTGTCCTCCCGGCACCCCAGCAGACCTCTCTGACATCACCTTCCTGACTTCTATGTGATTAATGACTTTGCATCTAGACCGTGTGCTCCGGACTCTTTCTCCTCCCCAAATTCCAGCCCAGTACCAGGCACAGATTAGGAGTCAACAACTGTTTCCCCAGTGAGAGGCTGTGAGAGGGGACCCTGGAGTCTCCCTGCAACAGAGAAGGCCTGGGTTTGTCTTGCATCCCATTCAAAGGGGGTGAGGTGTAGGAGGTCCCAGAGGCCTCATCTATACTAGTTACAACCTCAAGGGCCCTGCTGCCTGGAATTTAGGACAGCTGGGCTTCATGGGTGCTCTGGAGCCTGCCTGGACCAGGCAGCCCATGGGACATTCTCAGAGAAGTGGCTGGGGAGCAAGAGCCAGCGTCCTGGGAGTACCACAGGACAGGGGGTGGGCAAGCACAGAGGGAGGCTGGGACAGAGCCACAGACGGCCTCGGGGGCTGGCAGGTTTCTCAGAGGAGATGCGTTTGTAAAGTAGCTCAAGCTCGACAGAAAGCAGTTGTGTGTACACCTCAGAGAAGTCAATGTAACCCCATGTTCTAGTTCTCTCAACCACCTGTGAGACAGGCACTGTTATTCAGGCTTTACAGCTAAAGAACATGACCTAAAAGACTTTCCTAAAGCCACACAGCTAGAAAGCGGTGGAGCTGGGATTCCGGGCCCTGTCGCTCTGATCCTAAACCCTGTGCTGCTTGTGTCCACACCCCCGATGGTTTTGTTCTGCTCGCTGCATGTCATGATGTCTTTCCTGGGGCATGAGTCAGAGATGATCCGAGGAATGTGATGAAGGCCAGGAAGGTGGCACATGGACAGAAGCAGCGTGGAGTTCCCCAAAAGAACGTGTGGCCAGAATTCTGGTAGTAAGAACGAGAAGAGGTGGCTGCAGAATTCTACTTTCCCCAGACAGAGCTGTGAAGGTGCTGGGTAGTGATGTGGAGGGTTGGAGCGTATTCTGCTTGAGTCTGTAGAAGACTGAACAGCAGCTCTTATCTACACTGGCCTGCCAGCAAAACACCCTCAGAAGGTGCTTAAAGAGATGCCTGCTCATTCATCATTGTTAAAAGCATACTCTGCTGTTGGCAGGGCACAGTGGCTCACGCCTGTAATCCCAGCACTCTGAGAGGCCGAAGTGGGCAGATCACCTGAAGTCAGGAGTTTGAGACCAGCCTGGCCAACATGATGAAACCCCACCTCTACCAAAAACACAAAAATTAGCCAGATGTGCTGGTACATGCCTATACTCCCAGCTACTCACAAAGCTGAGGATCATTTGAACCTGGGAGGTGGTGGTTGCATTGAGCCCAGATCGTGACTCTGCACTCCAGGCTGGGTGACAGAGTGAGACTCCGTCTCAAAAACAAAAACAAACAAACAAACAAAAAACAAGAAAATGGCAAATGTGGAGAAATCTAAGCCAACACTCACTCTGAGACAGGATGCCCCAATAAGGATCATTGCCTTCGTGGATACAGAAAAGTGACACAGAGTTGACATGCTGGACATATAACAAGTATGACTTGACAGGACTTCAGGAATTTTTGAGTCCTGTACTTAAGTCCTGGAAGGAGGACAGTGCAGTCACATTAGACTTTGATAATTTAAGTTTATATGCAAAAATTTTAAGGGCAGCCATCATCCTCCCCTTCCCAGAGCAGGGTGTGAAAGAGTTCAGTCAGAGGTCAGAATCTGGGCAAAGGAGGCGTCCAAGCAGAAGGCTGTCCAAGCAGGGCGGCAGCCCACTTTGATCATGAGACTGGCCACATAGAGTGGAATTCAGCAAAAAAATAAATATACTGAGGATACTGGGAGCCAGAGAAGGGCTGGGACAGATGCAGAAAGGGGGAAGCTCACGTAAACTGAGGGGTTTTGCATTGTATTTGGAGGTGATGGTGTGAAATACTGCTTTTCAGAATATGTGGCTAGATACAGAAAACGACCTAGCTATAGACATATGTAATTTCCTAGCTGGGAGCAGTGATGCCCCAGGAGCAATGAGCACATGACTGCCTGGATCTTGGTTTCTAAATCCCACTCTCCACTGCACTAACCCAAGGTTCCCCGGAGAAGTGGCTGGGAAAGAAGAGAGAAAGAACAAGATGAGTTGAGATCATCTTGTGCCAGAAGATAAGGATGTGCTCAAAGAATGATGGAGGCATCAAAAGAATACAGAAGCCAGCTGGAAGGGCTCCCCCGCAACCCCCAACGGGCCAAATGGAGGGAAGGTTCAGCATCAAAATTAGCAATGATAGCAATGGGTTAAAAATCTGTTAACCAAAATAAAAAGTCATGCGTCCACACTGATGATAATTAATGGAAAAATGAATGACAAGAAAGCTTTTGCTTTCAGGAATAGGTCAATAGATAAATGAAGAAGAAATGATTGAATTTTTTTAAAAAAATTACTGGTGCCCTCATTGCCCTAATTAATTCCAGCAAGAAATATTAATGGATGACAAACTGGTGGATGAGACTGGAAAGAGAAAAATGAGGTTTTTGGAGAATCTCAAAGTATCTTCTCATAAAATACTGATTAACTGTAAAGCAGGTGGTGCAGAGGTGGGGGTAATTTTAGAGTGGAGAAATCTCAGTCAAGTGAGCAGAATTACTGGACTAACAACAGGACATGCCAAGGCCAGGTTAAACCCAACAAGATGGAGCAGGAGGCGCCCAGCATTACTTCCCCCACATTCTAACCAAAAATGCATCACCTCGGATGACTCCTAAAGACACTGGGATAAATCCAAATCAAGGGGAATCTAGGAAATAACCAGCCTGTAGTCTCCAAAACTGTCAAGGTCACAGAAGTCAAGAAAAAACTGAGATCACTGGGTGTAGCCCATGTCCTGAAGTGGAGCCTTTTGTTACCAAGGACTTTTGGGGAAAACTGGCAAATCATGGATGGGGCCTTTGGGTGAAGGGGAGTTCTCTGTAGGATTCTTAAGGCTTGTCTGTAGTTTCTAAAACACTTTTGAAATCAAAGGGAAAGATTACCCTTCAAGGGAATTGGAAATTCCGGGTGAAATGTTTAACCATTGGCTGCAGGCTGTGAGCTGGCCCAGGAGTCAGGCAGACCCAGGGATTCACCGGCATGTAGGCTCCACGCTATGGAGCTTCCCTGACCTGGACACTCAGAAACAGCCCAGGGGGGTGTATGCAACCAACACAGGCCTGGGGAAGGGGCAAGGCCACGAGGGGGAAGGCCAGAAGCTTTCCCCGTTCATTCTTCCCTAGGGCACTAAAACCTCTGAACTGCTGGAGAATAGCAGCCAGGGAGAGGCTGCCTGAGCATATCCCACCTCCAAGGCTCAGCACAGAGGTCCCCTGAGGCGGGACCCTCAGCAGAGATGCAGATCTTTCATTTCGTGGAGATGCAGATCTGTCATTTCCAAGTCTCATAAATGGAACAGTACTGCAGCCCCTGCCCCAGGGGTTCTGATGAACTGACTGGTGGGTCTGGGCGCCTCCCTTCCCACAATGTGTGGCAGGATTGGGAGGCACTGAGAAGCCTGTGCAGAAGCCCACGAGGGTGTCACCTCTGCCTGAGGGTCTCACCTCCACCTGAGAGAGGGTCTCACCTCCGCCTGAGGGACCTCATCCTGCAGATGCCCATGAGGGTCTCACCTCCACCTGAGGGAGGGTGTCACTTCCGCCTGAGGGAGGGTCTCACCTCCACCTGAGGGACCTCATCGTGTAAATGCCCACAAGGGTCCTCCGCCTGAGGGCTAAGGAACACAAGCTCAATCCAATCTTTGTTTATGAAAACTGGTGAGAAAATAAACTATCGATCTTAAAACCTAAGCCAAACCAACAACCAGAAAAGGCCGAGTTCACTTACGAATATGGAAACAACGATCTTAACCCTAAACAAAACAAACATCGTGATCAGATTGCTTCTGTCTCAGGAGCTCCGGGATGGTGAAACAGAAGGGCAGCGTGAATTGCCTTACCAACAGATGAAATCAGAAAAACCAAATGGGGAGCTCAATAGATGAAAAACTAGTCTGATGCAATTAAATTTATTTATGCTTTAAAAAAAAAAAAACCCACCAATTCCTAGCAAACCAGGATTAGAAAAGAATCAGCTTAACCCAATACAGGCTGGATATATTTTTTTAAAAGCCTACATCAATGGTGTAAATGTCATATCTGATAAAATCTTAAAATAATATCTTTAAAGTAATAAAACAAAGATTGTCTTCTATCACTGTCCCAATCCAATATGATAGAAGAGGTTTTAGCACTCCCAGTAAGATTACAAAATACTCAAATAAGAAGAAACAAAAAAAGAGAAAGAAAGGATATAAAAAATTCTAAGGAAGAAACAAAAACTGTCACTATTAACAGATGATACGAATTCTTTACAGAAAATTACAGAAAAACTAGCCGACTAACAAGAGAATTCCCAAAGTTTCTGGCTGTAACACCAATACACCAGGCTGAGCAGCCACAGACTTCCCAGATTTGCAGGCTCCAATCCGGCTTCACAGCTTGGCTGTGTGACCCGAGCAGGTAACCCAACCCTCTCATGTCTCATCTGTGACATGGGGTTATAACAGCCACCAGAGAGCCATTATGAGAATTAAACGTGTTCATAGTTGTGAAAGCGCTTAGAACACAGAAGAGTTTATTAAAGAAACAAAAATATTTAAAAATCAATTGTGTCCTCTATGCCAACAACACAGGCAGAAAATGTCATTTAAAATAGGCACACATTGGATCATGAGGTCAGGAGATCGAGACCACCCTGGCTAACATGGGGAAACCCCGTCTCTACTAAAAATACAAAAATTAGCCGGGCGTGGTGGCAGGTGCCTGTAGTCCCAGCTACACAGGAGGCTGAGGCAGGAGAATGGCGTGAACCCGGGAGACAGAGCTTGCAATGAGTGGAGATCGTGCCACTGTACTCCAGCCTGGGCGACAGAGTGAGACTCCATCCCCCAAAAAAAAAAATATATAGGCACACGTGAGTTAATCTTCATGACAACCTCGCAGATAGGACTATTGACCCCATCCTCCACAGAGAAATTTGGTCTCACAAAGAAGTTAAGAAGCATGTCTACAGAGCTAGGAAATACGGGTGCTAAAAAGGGGGGGACCAGGTCTGTCTGATTCAAAGCCCATATTCTTCACGTTACAGCTTTTGAGGTATATTGGTCACCCCTCATTTTCCTGCCTTTCTGAGAGCAGGTGAAGGCAGGATTAGAGAACCCAGTGCTTTGCCAAGAAGAAAGCAGCTAAGAAAAGTAGATTTAAACAAGTGAAAAGAGGTAGCATGTTTCTGGACAGAAAAATTTAACACCATCAGACATCCACAAGAGTGGCCAGGAAAATCCTAAGAAAGTCAAGCAGTGTGTGCATGTGTGTGTGTGTGTGTGTGTGTGTGCATGCACACTGGTTACGGGGAAGGAGGCCTCATCAGATATTAAAGCATGGTTTAAAGCCTCTCTAAGTAAACAATGTGGAATTAGTGCATGAATAACCGGGCTAATAGAACAGAATGAAAAGTTCAGATATAGACCTAAGTGCATATAGGAATTTAATGTTACAAATCAGGAAAAAAAAAAAAAAAAGGTCATTTTAACAAATGGCACTGAGGCAATTACATAGCTATTTGCAAAATGATGAAAATGGATTCATACCTCACTCCATATACAGGAATCAGTCCCGAATGGACGGAGTTCTAAAAGTAAAAATGAAACCAGAAAATTGGTAGCAGAAAAGTGGCTGGGTTCCTTTAGAACCTGAAAGTGGGGAAAACCTTTCTGCCTATGACTCAAAAACCAGAGGCATGCAAGAAAGGAGTCATAAATTAGACTTCAATTTTTTTTTTTTTGCATGACCAAAAATATAGACATGTTGCTGCTGGGAATGCAGCAACCTGCAGATGAGGAATTTGGCAATGTCTGGGAAGTTTACATGTGCATTTGCCTTGTGATCCAGCCAACCCATGCCTGGGAATCTACCCCAAAGATAAGGTGGCAAAAATACAAAATGGCTATGCAAAAGGCTGAAAACAAGCTTGAGGCTGAATGAGGTCCCCTGGAGATGCCCGCAGCCTAATTTGTGGAACCCATGAGTACACTGTCTTACATGGCAGGAGAGGCTCCGCAGATGTGATTAAGGGTATGAGCCTTACATCAGGGAGCTTATCCAGGTGAATGAATACAAGCTAGTCACGAGTCCTTAAAAGTGGAAGTGGGAGGCTGAAGAGTGGGCCAGAGAGATGAGAAGGAAGGAGGAGGAAAAAGCCAGAGTCTGAGAGTACTTGACCTGCCCTGGCTGCTCTGAAGATGAAGGAAGGGGACCCCGAGCCACAGACCATGGACCTCCAGAAGCTGGGAATGACCATGGCTGACAGCAGAATATAGGGACCTCAGCCCTACAACTGCAAGGACTGAATTCTGCCGCAACCTGAATGAGCCTGGAAGCTGACTCATCCCCAGAGCTTCCGGAAGAAACATGGCCCTGCAGCCTACCTGACTTTAGCCAGTGAGACCCATGCTGGACCTCTGACCTGCAGAACTAGAAGATGATACATTTATGTTGTATCAGCCACTCAGTTTTTGGTGATTTGTAATGGCAGTGATATAAAACTAATACACATCCCAATGCTTGTCAGCAGAGGACTAGCTACATAAACAAGCCCCAGCTCATGCACACCAGGCAGACCTGAGCAGGTGTGAGAAGAAAGGACAATTGCACACATGATGCCCGGGGTGTTCAGGGTGCACTGTCACAGGAAGACAGCAAGGCGCAATATGCTACCTTCTGCGGAAGACAGAGGAAGTACACAAATACGGGGAGTTGCTTAAGTTGCCAAAAAAAAAAGGATAAGGCAAAAGCTTAATAAATAAGGTTATCTATGCGGCAGACAGGCAACAGGGTAAGGGGACAAAAGAATGGAAACTTCTCTGAATATCACTTTTTAAATAGTTTTGACTTTGACACCATGTAAATGAGTTATATCCTCAAAAATTAATTTAAAATCCTCCAACAATTTTTAAAAATGTAAAATGAGCTAGGCGTAGTGGCTTGCACCTGTAATCCCAGCACTCTGGGAGGCTGAGGCTGGTGGATCACTTGAGGTCAGGAGTTCAAGACCAGCCTGGCCAACATGGTGAAACCCCATCTCTAATAAAAATACAAAAATTAGCCGGGTGTGGTGGCGGGCACCTGTAATCCCAGCTACTCAGTAGGCTGAGGCAGGAGAATAGCTTGAACCCGGGAGGTGGGGGTTGCAGTGAGCTGAGATTGCACCACTATACTCCATACTCCAGCCTGGGTGACAGAGCGAGACTCTGTCTCAAAATAAATAAATAAACAAATAAATTTTAAAAATGTAAAGTGATTTTTAAAGAAAGTCAGTGCTAAAAATTGAAGCAAAAGAACAAAACAAGTCCTGAAATGAATGAACTTAAATCCATATCAAGATAACCACAGTGAGAAAAGAACAGTGTGGCTTTAGAACAGTATTGCAACTGTACTGTATACTGTAAGTATAAACTAAATATATTATAAACAATATAAACTGTAGGTATAAACTGAATATATTGTACTTCCACGGTATAACATATTCTAAGGACAAATACTTAAATTTCATTCAGTAGTCTCTGTTAGTCATACCACTGAGATTACAATTTTGAAACTCCTAATACAATAGCATCTGTGTTTTCACATAAACTTTTCATATAAGTAAGATACACAGGCAAATTCACAGACCACAGGTATATGCAATTTTGAACCTCCTAATACAACAGGAGGATAAAGAAGATGAAGTCAGGAGTCCTAAAAAGCACAGTCTTAGTGTAAGGGAAAATATAGTTAAAATATACATTTAGGCCGGGCACGGTGGCTCACGCCGGTAATCCCAGCACTTTCGGAGGCTGAGGCGGGTGGATCACCTGATGTCAGGTGTTCGAGACCAGCCTGGCCCAACATGGTGAAACCCCGTCCCTACTAAAAATGCAAAAATTAGATGGACGTGGTGGTGGGCACCTGTAATCCCAGCTACTCAGGAGGCTGAGGCAGGAGAATAGCTTGAACCTGGGAGGTGGAGGGTGCAGTGAGCTGAGATAGTGCCACTGCACTCCAGCCTGGGCAACAGAACAAGACTCCATCTCAAATAAATAAAATAAAATAAAATATACATTTAACATAACATAACATAACATAACATATACATTTAAGGTCAGTAACCTGAAGTTTGACTGGAAATGTCAGTATGAATTCACGATGCTTCAGAAAAGATGTTCTCTGTCTACTGGGAAGGTGTCAAAGCAGTGACCATCTGGGAGCGATAAGCGTCCACCTTGGTGCTCTTGTTATCATCTTTAAATAGCATTTGACACTCAAGAAACTAAGGCCCGGCAGGCCGGGTTCCATCTCAGCGTGAGGCAGGAAGTCATCAAAGAGAGCAGCCTCAGGCTGGAGCCCCAGGATACGAAAGCCTCCCTAGGCCAAAGACGGGCCAATTCTAGGTTCAAAAAGAATAATGACTGCAGGGGACTGAAACCCACTGAACAGGTAAGAATCTATGCTTTCATGATGATACTCAGCAAAAGAGATCACAAGACAGAAAAAGAAATAAAAATCTATTTAACATTGGAAGTAACCAGGGGACCAATTCCTCACCCTGAAAAGTGGTAATTAAAGGAAAAGAATTAAGCATTTATTCTGCCTTCCTATATTTGAAGGTAACTAAATAGTCTGAGAGATGAGGGGAGATGTTTCTTTTCAGAGTTCCAACAGCTAAATGAGGAAAGATTGATAGAAGTAGAAAATGATCATCCTGAATATCCTAAGAACATAATTAATTCAGGCAAAGATCATGGATGGATGAGATCATTAGATAAAAAGCTGATGGAGAAATTCACAAGGTAGGGATCAGGCTGCTATGCTCTGCCACCCAAATTAGCATCCCTGAGTGGGGCAACTAGATCTACATGCCTCCAACCTGCTGCAGTAACTGGGAAGCAGTCTTAGGGAGGGAGGGAGAGAGGAAGAGAGAGCGGGAGGAAGAAAGGAAGGAAGGGAGGGAGAGAGGAAGGGAGGGAGGAAAGAAGGGAGGGAGGGAGAGAGGAAGTAAAGAAGGGAGGGAGGGAGGAAGTAGAGGGAGGGAGGAAGTAAAAAAGGGAGGGAATGTGGAGTAAGGAAGGAGAGAAGCAGGGGGAGGGAGGAAAGAAGGGAGGGAGGGACGAAGGGAGGGGTGAAGGGAGAAAGGGAGGGAGGGAGAGAGGGAAGGAAGGAGGGAAGGAGGGAGGGAAGGAAGGAGGGAGGGAGAGAGGGAAGGAGGGAGGGAAGGAGGGAAGGAGGGAGGGAAGGAGGGAGGGAGGGAAGGAGGGAAGGAGGGAGGGAAGGAGGGAAGGAGGAGTGGAAATGGAATCTACCAGTCCTTTGCAATGAAATTCCAGTTTACAGGGCAAATGGGGGTAGAGGAACAGGTCAAGTGACCCCACAAGGATGTAACCAGGAGCATCTCCAATGCAGATGTCCCATGGGATGACTGGCTGGGTTTTCTCAATGAGGTAACTGCATGCGGGGAAAGGGTGGGGGGTTCCGCTAGATGAAGACAGCTGTAACCTATAGTGACAGGAAGCAGATGAGTGGTTGTGGGGATGGGGAGGGTGGGTAGGGAGGGGTACTGGGGGCTGCAAGGGCACCTTTGAGGGTGAAGAACGTGTTCATTATCTCGACTGTGGTCACAGCTTCCCAGGTGTGTGTATAAGTCACAAGCGTCAAACTGTCCACCTTAAATATATGTAGTTTACTGTATGTCAATAAAGCTGTTTATGGTGTTTTTATGATTTGAGAGACATGACAACAAAATGAATAGTGTGAACCTTCTGTGAATCCTACTTTTATCAAAACCACTGTAAAGAGGTGTTTTGGAAAATCTGGGGAAATCTGAGTGTGAACTGATGATTAGATGATATTAAAAAGTTCGAATTGCCAGGCACGGTGGCTCATGCCTATAATCCCAGCACTCTGGGAGGCTGAGGCTGACAGATCACCTGAATTCAGGGGTTCAAGACCAGTCGGGGCAACACAGCAAAACCCTGTCTCTACCAAAAACATAAAAAGTTAGCTGGCGTGGTGCTGCACGCCTGTGGTCCTAGCTACTCGGGAGGCTGAGATGGGAAGATTGCCTGAGCCCGGGAGGCAGAGGTTGTAGTGAGCTGAGATTGCACCACTTCACTCCTGCCTGGGTGACAGAGTGAGATCCTATCTCAAAAAAACAATAACAATAATTTTATCAGGTGTGACAGTGGTATGAGAGAAGATATCTATATTTTCACAGAGAGTCTTGCTCTGTCATCCAGGCTGGAGTACAGGGGCGTGATCTTGGCTCACTGCTACCTCCACCTCCTGGGTTCAAGTGATTCTCCTGCCTCAGCCTCCTGAGTAGGTGGGATTACAGACGTGTGCCACCATGCCCAGCTGTTTTGTATCTTTAGTAGAGATGGGGTTTCACATGTTGGCCAAGCTGGCCTCGAACTCCCAATCTCAAGTGATCCACTGCCTTCGTCTCCTAAAGTGCTGCATTACAGGTGTGGGCCACCGTGCCTGGCCAAACTTTTCGCTGAAGTAAGACACACAGGCAAGCTCACAGACCACTGGTGTATACACAAAATAAGCACACACATCTAACCCTGATACAGATCAAAAGACAGCACTCCTGCCACTCCAGACACCCTCTCCTCAGGTGGACCCCTCTCTCCCAGTCACTGTCACCCCCGTGGTAAGTAACCACAGAGGTCCCAGGAAAACCCAAATTCCAGCACCAAAGAGTACTTCTTCCTGTTTTGGAACATTCTATAAATGGAATCACACAATATATGCTCCAAGCAGGGTCTGGTTTTTCTTTTGCTAAACATTATGCCTGTGAAATTCATCCATATTGGCATGTGAACAGGTATTTCAGACACACGTGTGACACGTATGGCGGCAAAGTGACACGTGGTCTGAAATATGCTTCAAAATACACCAATAAAAAAGCAGAGGTGGATGGATGTGGCAAAATCTTGAGGATCACTGACTTTCGCTGATGGGTACCAGGGGGCTTACTCTACTCTTCTCCTTCCTTTTGCATATATTTAAGATGTTTTACATTAAAAATGTAAAACCTCTTTAGAGATCAGGCGCAGTGACTCATGCCTGTAATCCCAGCACTTTGGGAGGCCGAGGCAGGCAGATCATGAGGTCAGGAGATTGAGACCATCCTGGCTAACATGGTGAAACGCCGTCTGTACTAAAATTAAAAAACTTAGCCAGGCGTGGTGGCGGGCGCCTGTAGTCCCAGCGACTCGAGAGGCTGAGGCAGGGTAACTGCCTGAACCTGGGAGGCGGAGGTTACAGTGAGCTGAGATGGCGCCACTGCACTCCAGCCTGGCGACAGAGCAAGACTCTGTCTCAAAAATAAATAAACAAACAGGCTGTATGGCATAAAGCCAGGATGCTGTGGCCGAGAAACTGTGCCGAGGGTCCCCACATCACTCCACGTCTTTCCCTCCCAGGTGAGCTGAAACATCACACTCCCAGACTCTCCTGCCGCGACAGCCGGCCACGCAACCAAGTTCTGGGCAACGGAACACGGGCAAAAGGAGCGTCGTCCACTCCCAGGCCTGCCTGGATGCACAACTGAGCTCTCGTATGTCGAGCCCTGAAGACGCTGGCATTTCTGTGGCTGTGGCCCGCCCAGCCCTAGCATAACACCACATTCTAAAGCCCGCAATGAGCGCTGCTTTCTGGCCTCAGCTCCGTGGCATTGTCAGACACTGAAGACCACAGCGGGTGCTTCTGTGGGCCTAAAAGTATTGCCTTCTGCTGATGGATTTTATTTATTTATTTATTTATTTATTTATTTTGCTTTTTGAGACGGATTCTCGCTTTGTTGCCCAGGCTGGAGTGCAGTGGCGCGATCTCGGCTCACTGCAAGCTCCGCCTCCCAGCTTCATGCCAGTCTCCTGCCTCAGCCTCCCAGTAGCTGGGACTACAGGTTCTGCCACCACGCCCGGCTAATTTTTTGTATTTTTAGTAGAGACAGGGTTTCACTGTGTTAGCCAGGATGGTCTCGATCTCCTGACCTCGTGATCTGCCCACCTCGGCCTCCCAAAGTGCTGGGATTACAGGCGTGAGCCACCGCGCCCGGCCCGCTGATGGATTTTAATTACTAGACTTGGTTTTCATGAGACATGGTGATTCTCGTCCTATATTTAATTTTAAGCGTTTTAAAGTTGCTTTCATCAATTGAGTCTTCATTGGCTGAGGACTGATTTTCTTAATTTGATGTGAGGTAGGGCTCTGGTGCTATTTTTCCTAAGTAAATAATTGTTCCAGCCCCATTTGTGGGTCAGTCCCATCCTGCGCCTTCAGGATCCTCCTTAGATTTTCAGAACTGTTTGCTTAATGAAATTTTTGAAGAGGTAGATAGGATTTGTTCCCTAATGTATGGCCAATTTCCCGGAGTGGATTGTCTTGCAATATAGTACAAGTGCAGTCATGAAAACCACGAGGATTTTACTACAGATAATAACTATTTTGAAACTTTACTACTCCTCATAATTTGGCCCTTTATCTTTTTCCTCCTGCTTTTATTGGAACACGGACCTGGCAGACTGCATGGTTTCACCAGCGCCAGCGTGATCCTAGTTAAGCCCGGCGCTGTCCCGGACCTCTGCGTGCTGCAGCACTTGCACAGCGGGAGTCAGACCAGAAGTCTCTCGGGGGAGTCTGCTCTCTCAGGTCCTGCGGAACCCACCCCTCGCTCTCCCTAGACTCACTCCCTGCCAGCCCAGGGCTTGCTCCGCTCCCTCCAGCACCCGCCCTCCTTGCTGTCCCTCAAATATAACAGCTTTCCCGCAGCTGGAGGTCTTTCTTCCCCAGACGGCACTTTTCTCCTCGACAGCAGAAACTCAGCCAGCTTTGTCTACTGCCATAGCCCCCATGCCCGGAATAGTGCCTGCAGATAGAACAATCGTCTCTAAAAATACTGTTGAATGAATGCATAGCTAATGACACACAAGCGGTACCAAGCAATTAATCCTATTAGTATATTTAGTAGCTAATTGTGATACAGAATTTTTAAAACCTCAATCAACAACGCGATCCAATTTTGGGTACCTCTTTTGAATCACAACTTTCATTTTAACCCTTGGCATTCTTGTCTTAGCACCTGGTAGGACCCCAGCCTGACATCTTGTTCTCTGTCTTCCGACATTCTGCCCTGCTATCTGGGCTATCTCCAGCCCCTGGTTCTCCCACTCCAAGCATGCCCATCTCCCCCGCACCCCCATGCCATCATCTGCAGGGGCGCCACTCACTCACAGGCCCCAGCACTGCTCTTTGGAAGTGCCGGCTCCCGGTCTGATGACACACGTACCTGCCCCTCGACAATCCACCTGGAGATGGACGTTTTCCCGTCATAGCCTGGCCGGAACTGAAGGGTGGCGGAGCGAGGGCTGATGTTGGAAATGACCAGGTTGGATGGGGCACCAGGAAGGTCTAGAGAGGAACCAGGGAGGAAAGGCAGAGATTTACAGTCCGTCACAGCTTAGGAAAGGTATCAAACGTGTCAGCTTCAAAAGTAACCAGTTTCGACACCATTCGACACCAAAAAAGGATTTGTTCTCAAAAGCATGAAGGTGAGAAGCAGCACAGCTTCCCCAGAGGCATGATCAGTACATGGTTTTTGCTTTCATAGGCTGACCCGGTGGACTTCAGGAGACACACCGCGAACACGGCCTCCTTGATGAGAAACTCTGAAGGGATGTGTCATGCCTTACACATCTCTGTACTTTGTAGGTAATTAACAAATGCTGGCTGAATGAGGAAAGGATGAATGAATGTAATCCTTCCTGGCTCCTGAAACCACACAAAGAACGAATGGCCGTCCTTCCTTTCATAATTACCGCGGCCTCAGAGGGGTGGAGGGAAGAGTGCACAAGCCCAGGGGTGTTCCCAGGTCGCGTGGCACCTGCTCAGGATCAGGTCTTGAGCCTTAGGCTTCTTGGGTCTGGTTTCCAAGACGACCACATTCTCGGGCAAGTGCAGAACTCTCCTCACTCTGCCTGTGTTCAGTTGCTTGGGTAACTGGATAAGGTGGAAGGTGGGTTCTGAATGAGCCTCCCGTTGAGGGTGCCCGTGGCTCAAGCCTACTCCTACATGAGAGACCCTCCAGATGCCGCTCCCTAAAGAGCATCTCCCACTCGGAGCTGTAGCATTATGAGTTCAAAGTGAGAGCTTTTAGATTACTGTGCCATGCAAAATACTCTAGAGAAAGATAAGGGGCTAAAATGGGTGGGGGTGGGGGAAAGAAAAGAAAAATGCAAGACTAGTGCAGCTTTCAGACCGCACTGTCTCTGAGGCATGCTTTCCTCATTTGCTGCTGCTTGGGGTGTTTGAAACCAGGTCTTGCCCAGGGACAATGAAACTGTTTTGGTGATTGATTCCGTATTGGCGGGGGCAGGGTCTGTAGGATCTCAAGGGTCCTTTCCACATCTAGTTTTTAATGAATTTGAAATAGAAAATGTTTAAATCGAAGGACAAGTGGGCTCTTTCCTTTCTATTTCTCAGCTCTCTGGATTTTTAAATGGTTCTTCAACCATTAATGGTGATAAACTTCAAGCACAGTAAACAGAACATGACGTCCCCAAAGCAGTCCTTGCCATCTGATTTGCCTCCAGCCACTACCCAGGATGAGCGGGCAAGGCTTTAGGACCCCTCTCCAGCTACAAGCATTCAGCCTTGGCAATGAAGGAATGGCAACTCCAGCGCCTCCCTGCACCTTGGTTATCAGGGGTTTGGCCAAAGCAGCCAGGCCTCAGTTTCCCCTCTAACACTCCACTCTGTGGCTCCAGACGTAGCATGGATCGCAGTGTTTCTGGAAGCACAGCCTTCCGGAGGTCAGCTAACCCATTTCCCTGCCCTGGATGAACAATGTCCAAGACATCTCAGGAAAACCCTGGCAACTCGCACACAGATGTGCTTCCAGTGTTAACCCTGGTCACTGTATGTACCCATTTTTAACCAATTAAACCACACGCCCTCATCGCTGATATGGTTTGACTGTGTCCCCGCTCAAATATCATCTTGAAATGGAACTCCCACAATTCCCACGTGTCACGAGAGGAACCCGGTGGGAGGTCATCGAATCACGGGGACAGGGCTTTCCTATGCTGTTCTCGTGATACTGAGTAACTCTCACAAGATCTGTGGGTTTTAAAAACGGGAGTCTCCCCGTACGGGCTCTCTCTCTCTGCCTGCTGCCACCCATGTAAGACATGACTTGCTCCCGCCTGCCTTCTGCCATGATCGTGAGGCCTCCCCGACCACGTGGAACTGTCAGTCCATTAAACCTCTTTCTTTTGTAAATGGTCGAGTCTCAGGTACGTCTTTATCAGCAGCATGAAAATGGACTAAGAATCATCGCTACTGTTTTGAAAGTATTCACGATATTTTAGATATGCATTGGGAACTGGCTTTAAACACTTTCAACCTGTGTTCTGGGAACTGGCTGAGGCCAAAGCAGGAGGAAAAGACAGAAGGGATGTGAGGCCGCGGTGGAATGCTCTGGAGAATGAGGCTGAAGTGGGGTCAACACCCATTTACCCTCCAGCATCTTGGCAGGAGGCCACTCCTCCTTTTCAAGGCACTTAGTGGCTTCCACACAAAAGTGTCAATCAACTTCTAGGAATCTCCAAGAGAAAGGCAACAGCTGGAGGACTGCATATGATTTTACTGACCTGGGGGCACTCCAGAGGAAATGGTGGAAGAAGTCACCAGGCCAGTGCCCACAGCAGTCACAGCAGCCACATCGATGGTGTAGGTGGTGAGAGATGAGAGGCCTTGGATCTTGTACTCGTGCGTCGTGCTGTTCAGTGTGTGTGTGAGACGAGAGTCGTTCCTGCTGTACACCTCCCAAGAGATCTGGTAGCCTACAAAGCAACAGGACCAGATCAGCATTGGTCTCCTGAAGGCCAAGGGCTCACCTGGATTCCATAGCACCATCTTTGCAGGCCTGGAGCTATGGAGAGCTTGGCTGGATGTGCTGAAGGCCCCTCGGGGCCACTGTGCTACTGACATGCGACACAGGTCAAGGCTCCTTCCTCTGTACGCCCACTGCGATCTCACAAACCTGCTTATGGGAGTGATAGTCCCACCACAGGGGACTGTCCCTCCCTACCAGGGTGAGCTTCACAAGGACGGGGCCTATTGGATGCTCTGGTAAGCTCAGCACCAGGTGCATGAACTGAAAAATGACGACAGCTGCCAGCCTGCTGTGCTCAATTCAACCTTCTCTTGTCAAATTATGAATGCATTTCGCCAATAATTCCACTAAAAAAATTTTATGTATGTATGTATGTATCTATTTATCGATTTTTGAGTCTGCTGCCCAGGCTGAAGTGCAGTGGTGCAATCATAGCTCACTGCAGCCTCAACCTCCTGGGTTCAATCCATCCTCCCGCCTCAGCCTCCTGAGTAGCTGGGACCACAGGCGTGCCCCACCATGCCTGGCTAATCTTTTGTACTTTTTGTAGAGATGGGATATCCCCCTGTTGCCCAGGCTGGTCTGGAACTCCTAGGCTCAAGAGATCCTCCCATCTCAGCCTCCCTCGGTGTTGGGATTACAGCCACGGTACCCGGCCAATCATTTCATTTTTGGAAGCTGGTATTTTTAGTATACAGAACCTGAAATTAATGCTTGCTCTTGTGTTGCAACAAGTTCACGGAAACACTTCTACTTTTTCCTTTATGAAATGACTGATAGATCACTCTTCCGTTTTGCAAAGCATTTTGCGTGGAAAAGTTTCTTTTTGCCTGAGTATGTGAGTTTTGCTTCTAGCTCTGTCTTTCCCCTTTTCAAATATGCTGTTTTCTAATAAATTTGATTTCCCCCTATACTCTCTTCAGTCCAGTGGGGCCTCATGATGAAAATTTATTCCACCTGGGATTCCACTGTGACTTGGGGCTTAGAGAAAAAAGACCCGCGGGGCGTGGTGGCTCACGCCTGTAATCCCAGCACTTTGGGAGGCCAATTTGGGTGGATCACCTGAGGTCAGGAGTTGGAGACCAGCCTGGCCAACATGTGAAACCCCGTCTCTACTAAAATACAAAAATTAGACGTGCATGGTGGCGGGTGCCTGTAATCCCAGCTACTCAGGAGGCTGAGGCATGGGAATCGCTTGAACCCCAGAGGTGGAGGTTGCAGTGAGCCGAGATCGTGCCACTGCACTCCAGCCTGGGCGACAGAGCGAGACTTTGTCTTTAAAAAGAAAAAAAAAAAAAGGAGAAAAAAGACCCAACTGGTTCCTGAATCAGTCAACCCCCGTGGAGGGGAGTTTACGGGATCAGAGAACACTTGAAAGTGTCTTTTAAAGAGGGAGACAGTGGTAGAAAGAGCTCATAGGTCCACAAGCAAAAGAAAACAGCTGAAAACGCTTGCTCTTCCCTATTTTTAGTCAATAACCTCAGGGATATAGAAGCGCTTGGATGCAGCTGAAACTCCCTCCTCATTCTGACGAAAGCAATAAATAAAGCTAGGAGTTGCACTTGCAGGTAAACAAGAATTTAGAGGACAGCATCTTGAGACTTCACTATTTTGAAAAAAATTTAATGTCGGAACCTGCTCCCTCTGGCTGTCCCACAGGCCCCGTACAGGCCGGCAGCTTCTGTGCATGGGCAGCGGCGACCCCCATGTGGGCTGACACAGTGGGAGCTCCAAGGAACAAGGGTCACCAGAGGGACGGCCTGGCTGATGGGTGCCTCCAGAGCACTCTGAGCGCCTGCCATCCTGGGAGCTGTCACCGAGTGGTGCGGCGGCCTGGCGTCTCTGCCTTTGGGGTCTCTGCCTGGGTCCCAGAGGGTCACTAAACCATCCTCTGTGGTGGCTACATCAAAGGCGTCTGGCTGCTTCTCAGGTCCTGGTCTCCTTTTCCTCCTCCCAGGGAGAGGGGAGAAGGCTGACTACCCAGGCCAACCACTCACCATTGCCTTCTCCCATTTCCTTCCTAACTTTATTTAAAATAAATAAATAAATAATAAAAAAATATATATTATCTCTCCCTACCAGGGTGCGCTTCACAAGGACAGGGCCTATCGGATGCTCTGGTAACCTCAGCACCAGGTGCATGAACTGAAAAATGACGACAGCTGTCAGCCTGCTGTGCTCAATTCAATTCAACCTTCTCTTGTCAAATTATGAATGCATTTCACCAATAATTCCACTAAAAAAATTATTTTTATATATAGATATATATATCTCTCTATATAGATATCTATCTATATATATATATACACACACACACACATATGCGAGAGAGAGAGAGAGTGTCTTGCTCTGTTGCCCAGCCTGGAGTGCAGTGGGTTGATCACAGCTCACTGCAGCCTTGAACCACTCAACTCAAGTGATCCTCCCACCTCAGTCTCTCAAGTAGCTGGTACTACAGGCACGTGCCACCACGCCTGGCCAGTTTTAAAAATTTTTTGTAGAGATGAGGGTCTCACTATGTTGTCCAGGCTGTCTCAAACTCCTGGCATCAAGCGATCTTCCCACCGCGGCCTCCCAAAATGCTGGGATTACAGCTGTCAGCCACCACGCCCAGCCCAGGCCCTGTCCTCACTTTACATCTTAGCATTTCCTTCATCTGCCCACCCTGATGTCTAAGACATCTAGCCTGCCCCATTCATTCATGTAACCCTCACAACACACCTTTGAAATGGGGACTGTTGTTATCCTATGTCACAGAGGAAGAAACCAAGCCACAGCAAGCTTCGTGGACTTGCTGGAGCCCCAGACAGTCCTCAGTGGATGAAGGAAATAATGGATACATGGTCCATTTCCAAGACAAAGTACCTTGAATCAGCTTAGGTCAGCAAACTACAGAAGAAACAGTATATACTAGGCCCCTGCTTCGATCGCCAACGCCTGCTTGTCAGCCTCCCTCCACCCCCTTAGTTGTCCCCACCCGAACCAAAGAAGTTTAGTCTAAGATGAACGTTTACTATCCTGCAGAATAGCTCATTTTGTCTATTCTTATCAGCTTGCCCAGCTACTTACGTCATAAGTCAAATACCTGAAGAGCCCCTGAGCTGACTAGGATTGCAGTGCATTGTGGGCTGCAACAAAATGCAACAAGACCACCCTAAAGAAAACACTTACAGCCCCTGCCCAACAACCAATGGGTGACGCCCGGGAAGACTGTGACCCCCACAGTACTCAGCCTGTGAGGAACCAGGGGAGGGAGCTGCACACTAGGGGGTAAGTGGCTTGTTGTGACCGTGCTGGGTGTGCCTGCCCATCAGACACTCAATCTTGCAAGACTGTCATTAAAAGTCCCACTTTCGCTGTTCTCTGGGTCTCTGAGTCCATTCTTTGGCTTTGGATGGGTGAGTCTGTTTCTCACAGTGGATGAGACCCTGCCTCTCAAGAGCCTCCTCCTCTAGCACCTCCTCCTGATGTGTGCGGGGGAACCGAAAGACATCCCTGACCTTGGTGGGTCACGCCTGGTCAATCGCGAAATAATTTGATCTTCGGGGTCTACTCTGAACCTACGGGAAGAGGAGCCTTTGTTTAATGTTACAACCTTGCCTGCCAGAAATTTTCATTTGTTTAAAAGCTGTTCTTCATCAGCTAAAACAAAGCCTCATGTTCGCCTTGTCGACCTAGAGCTGAAACACGGCAATTCCAGCGTCTTCAGGAAGGGCCGCGTTGCTGGGATTTATTAGGATCAACATCGATAATACGGTGTGCTCAAATGGTTATGGATACAAACAAAAACCAAACGGACAGCTAGAGAGGCTGATCTGCAGAGTAACGCCAGCGGAGATGGTGCAGGCCCGAGACGTGTGATGTCCGTGAGCACAGACAGAGCAGTGGGCATGAGGTGGGAAAGATGTCCTCTAACGACAGCTTTTGGGGGAGGTGCGTGGACGGCTTGGGCAGTGCTGGCCAGGGGATGCATCCTCTGCTTCTAGCTCCCAGAGGAGAGAGGAGAGAGGCGCCTGGAGCCAGGAGCCGGGGTACCTCCCGCTTGGAATCCTACCAGCTCCCAATGGCTGCCTAACTGAGACTAATGGCCAGAGGAGCTTCAGAAATAATTTTCTGTTGATCTGAAGTAAATTCCCTAGAAGAGAGCAGTGCATCCAATCACAAACTGTCTGTCTGCATCCTGGCCCTCATAAATCAGAGTTTACAGAGGGAGAGTGGAGGACACTGAAATTTACAATAAGCGCGCAATGGGCAATTTACTTGGTCAGGCGTAGCCGCCCCCTGCTCCTTGCTTCCCTCTCATTCCAGGCCTCGAATTAAAACAGAGGCTGGGGGTGCTCACCACAGACCAGGGCTAATAAACCACCGTTTCCAACAGCGTCTCTGGCCCATAGAGCAGTGCCGAGCCCAGGCCCAGGCCGTCAGTCATCATGGGCTCCCGCAGCCGCCTATAATAGCAGGTGCAGTCTTTGCAGGAAGCCTTCGAGAGCATGGTGGTGCCACACCAATGCTTTTGGAAACTGGCTTGTGGCAGCCAGGTTTGCCCAAGAACGCAGTTTTTCTTTTGCTGTCCTCAATGAAACACTCTGCCTTTAGCACAGAGTAGAATGTAATGGTGCTGCCAGCACATTCCACTGGGAAACTATGTCTATTTGGTGGGTGCGGGGGGGAGCTCCCCTGATGCGGGCATCACTGCGGGTACAGGGTGATGCTGGGCTGGTGAGGTGATAACATCCGATCTCACCTCCTCTAGGATCTTCTCCAAAGAGCTGCATGCATCCACTGAAACTTCCGGTGACACAAGGTGCACATTACGGTGTGAGCAGGAATGGAAAATGCACAGGCCACACACAGAGAGAAGGGGACAACGCGGCCGCCGAGAGGAACCTACAGAGAGTCTGCCTGGCGCTCCCACTGCAACTTTGCTGCCCCCCATGGCACAGGCACCTCCAAACTCAGGCCTCCGGCTCTACCCAGCCCGGGAAAGCTCAAGTTTCCAAGTCAAGCTCCACCATAAACCATAGACTGCTGCTTGTAACTACAGGTATTTGTTTAAATAAAATACGAAAATGAGTTCATGAAGCCCCATTAGCTGGTGAAACAGACGATCGTAAATTGGAAGCATTGGCAACCACCGCTTAGCCGTGAAATGTTGGCTCAACGTGAATTATTATGCCCATGGATTTTTTTCTTTTGGCTTTAGAACAGGAAAGGAGAGTATGCTGTGTTCACAAAGGGCAGGGCAGGGGCTAATGTGTGTATCTGTAAAAGGAATTCCTTCGGTGTGGACACTGTCTACCACGGAGTCTCTGCCAGATTTCCAAAACATGGCCGACTGCGGACCTGAAAGGCAACTGGGCAGAGGGGTATTCTTTCTTTCCTACCCAGACAGCCCCGTTTCTGGGGTCAGTGGTAAGCAGAGCTCTAATTCCAGTGGCCGAATTGGTCCCTGAGGGATCTGAACTGGAAAGTCTTCTTCTTCCGAATGGTAGCCTCCTGCTCAGCTTTTTAAAATCCTTCCTCCTGCTAGTTTGTTTTTCCTTCCTTTGAATGATTTAAAGCAAGATTAAACTAAACTAGGTTCCTGCAGTCTATAGTGGCCTCCCCTGCTCAGTTCCCCCTGACTTTGCTTAATTCCTTCGACTCCAGGCAACAGGAGGCTGTTTTAATTGTACATACTCAGCACTTGCAATTCTTAGACGACTTCAGAATGTACAGCAGATCGTGTCCAATTCTAGCAGTGACTTTCCCACATTCCTGCAGTTTTCACACTGTCTGAAGTGGGCATTTCAAAAGGTAAGCTTCTGGAAGACAGAGCCAGATTCATAAATTTACTTTTTTTAAAAGTTAAGGTGAGGCCGGGCGTGGTGGCTCACGTCTGTAATCCCAGTACTTTGAGAGGCTGAAGGAGGTGGATCACCTGAGGTCAGGAGTTCGAGAGCAACCTGGCCAACATGGTGAAACCCTGTCTCTACTAAAAACACAAAAATTAGCCAGGTGTGCTGGTACACGCCTGTAATCCCAGCTACTTGGGAGGCTAAGGCAGGAGAATCATTTGAACCAGGAGGCGGATGTTGCAGTGAGCCAAGATCACACCACTGCACTCCAGCCTGGGCAACAGAGAGAGACTGCATTTCAAAAAATAAATAAACAAAAAATAAAAATAAAAAATCCCACAAAGTCCAGCCTAGGAGGCACACCACACTTTGGGAGGCCAAAGTGGGTGGATCACGAGGTCAGGAGATCGAGACCATCCTGGCTAATGTGGTGAAACCCCGTCTCTGCTAAAAACATAAAAAATTAGCCAGGCGTGGTGGCACACGCCTGTAGTTCCAACTACTCGGGAGGCGGAGGCAGGATGATTGCTTGAACTCAGGAGGCAGAGCTTGTAGTGAGCCGAGATAGTGCCACTGTACTCCAACCTGGGCTGCAGAGCGAGACTCTATCTCAACAACAAAAAAAAGTTAAGATGAGAGGTGGCACTGGCTCCAAGGTGACCTTGTGTGTGGGCTCTGGGCACACCACTCTATCAGGGTCTCTGGTTGGCACAGATGATTACAGGAGATTCTACTGATTAGAAGTGGGGTTGGCATTGGGTTTGCTACGTAGCAGGATTTCTGTGTAAAAACAGGTCACTGTAGGAACACAGTCTCCCACTGTGCCCCAGGGCCCCTGAGATGCTGCAGTGACACTGCAGGGAGGCACAGGACACTCAATGCCAGCGGGACACACGTGAGCCTCCAGCTGGAGGGGAGCTCCGTTTCAAGACCAGAGCATGCCACGTGCCCTTGGATACATCCTATCTTTGCAAAGCAGAATTTTTGGTGGATGTTGCGATAAGGAAACGAGTACAGCCAGGAAACCAATGTGAACCAGGAAATGAGGGTGATGAGGGGCCATCTGGTCCCAAGGTCTAAGAGGCTGGGCAGTGCCAGGCAGGTGCAGACATCTCATTAGGAACTAACCGTGGTCACTGAAAAAAGAAATGCAAGTTTTATTTCTTTCAACTACTGTGTAGTATTTTTTAAATGGCAATTCTAATTGTCAGCATATAAACACTTTGGTTGTTTGGATCTAACTACTTAATAAACAGAACCGTTAGGCATTTCTGTCAGCCTTGTCATCGCCAGGCCTGGGTTATAAGACACCCCTTGTGTGGCTGCTGAGAAAGCAAAATGCGATCCTGCAAGGTTAAGGGGCCAAGCACAGGGGAAGTGGCCAGGGTCATCACTGCCATTGTCATCCCGGACGCCAGAGCAGAGAAGAAACAGCCCCCAACGCTGCGGCCCGGCAGCAGGGACAGACCACCTGAGGCTCTTGGTCTCTGGGCGGCACAGTCCCAGCACAGGCTTCTAGGACATACCCAGAGAACGTGAGCTTGCTTCACAGAACAATCAGGCACTCGAATTCCACAGCTCCCGCGGCCAGCTGAGAACGCTGCCGCCATGGAGTGGAGATGCAGCTCAGCTCCGAACTGACCGCTCGCGTCAAGATGGGCAACTCACTCAACCTCGGGGCGCGGCTGTAAAATACCCACGCAGGAGCCCCTGCCAGGACGTGAGACGCCACAGGCAAAGTCCCCAGAGAGGGCTCACGTAGAAGAAGTCCCATGTATGACTGACCAAGAAGAAGATTAAGGGGCTTGCTAGAAATCTTCAGTAATGTTTAGAAAAAAAAAAAAAAGAGAGAAAAAAAGATGCCTGTTGGAGGTTGAGCTGCTCTGGGCCAGGTAGTGGGCAGCCACTGACACAACTTCTCTCAATTCATCCTCCCGACAGCTCCAGTCAGAACTGAGGACCCCAGAGGTCTGCTGAGGCTCTTATGTTGACGAAAATAGTGCAACGGGGGGCCCTGCCCAACCTCATTTGAGGCTAGAGCCTATGCTGTTTTTGTCAAACCAAGACTTTTTTTTTTGAACTAAGATTTAAATTAAGCTTTAACCTAAAAGGTTTTTCATGCCTGTAATCCCAGCACTTTGGGAGGCCGAGGCGGGTGGATCACTTGAGGTCAGGAGTCCGAGACCAGCTTGGCCGACATGGCAAAACCCTATTTCTACTAAAAATACAAAAATTAGCCAGGTATGATGGTGCACACCTGTAATCCAAGCTACTTGGGAGGCTGAGGCAGGAAAACTGCTTGAACCCGGGAGGTGGAGGTTGCAGTCAGCGGAGATCGTGCCACTGCACTCCAGCCTGGGCAACAGAGCGAGACTCTGCCTCAATAAATACATACATATATACATACTTACAATCATTAAAAACCCTAAAAAGGTGAGCTGTCTCCCAGAGACCCCTCAAACCAGGAGAGGAGATTTCACTGCTCAGGCGCCTCTAAGGCTCAGCCCCCGCCCCTCCCACAGCTCAGAACCTCCTCCGAAGTACCTGCCTCACAGTCTCCTCAGGGCTCTCACTGGAGGGCAGGGTGGGGAAGGGACAGAACGTGGGATCTGGAGTCAGAAGATCCAGATCTCATCCTGGCCTTGCGGCTCACAGCTGTGGGACGAGGGCTGAGACACAGGGCATGTAAGCCTCATAGTCACGCCGCCTGGCTGTGTCTGAGAAGGCTGGCTGCACACAGGAGCACTCAGTGCCATCTGCTGAATGAAGGAAAGGTCACCCACCCTCTCGGGGCCTCAGTTTCCTCATCTGTAAAATGGTCATAATATCGATATTTACCTTACCATGCTGCTATGAGAATTAAGTGAGACACACCATGTGAACAAATATGTCATAACACGACTGACTCATTGGTCAGAGACTATGGACGTGAGAATAGATCTCAAACTACAGCTGCTGCCCACACAGCAAAAGGCCCCCAGACTAGGCTGGCTCTCACTGGAGCAGTGCCCAGTGCCGGGACTCTGCCATACGGCCAGGAAGACATTTCAGTTCCTCTTGAGAAGGCCATGGGCACGGGTCCATGCTGTCAGCAGTTTGGTTTGAAGTCATATCCACTTCTTTTTGCAAGGACAAACTTATCTTTTTCTTTCTTGGAAGACAGGGCTACTTACCTGTAATGATGCCATTTTTCTCCAGGGGCTCCTGCCAGCTGACCTTGAGAGACGTGTCCAGAATCTCCGTGAAACTCAGATGTCCCACAGCTCCTGGTTCTACCAATTAAAAGCAAAGTCATCTGTTAACACAATAGCCCAAATTTTCTTTTGATCAGATGTGTGGGGAAGGTTCTAACTATGGAAGGAAAGTGGTGAGCTGGGGCTGCAAAACCCTGCAGGAGACTTCAGTGGAATGCAGAAGGAAGGAGGGCATTCAAGGCATCCTGGCTATCATCGCATACATTATTTTCTCCAGCTTCATCCCAGCCACACAGGGCACTGAAGCTACTGGCGGCAGGAGATTTATACACAAATCATTCTCTTTCTCCTTGATCTCATCTGATTAGAACAACCAGGCTGGCTGGGTCCTCAAGAGCAACTGCCTCCCCTGAGTTCCTCCATGGTGCATGCAGCCCCGTGTCTGGCTTGTGTGGGGGCCATCTGGAACCTTGTACAAGCGAGAACAAGACCGTGGACCCAGGGGCAGGCTCACCTGCCAACCTGGTCCAGAACTCCAGGCTCCAAACCCCACTCAGGGTCCTGAAGGATTCCAGAGGGGCAAGGCAGTGGCCTGATAAAGTCCCAGCAAAAAACAAATTCCTTTCCCAGGAGCTTCTGCGCCCTGTGGCCCCCTTGCTAACACAGGCAGGCAGAGCTGCAGAGTTACGCTTGAAGGCTGGAGGCCAAGCTGGGTGTCAGACCTGGCTGAGCTGCTTTGCTGGCTATGCAGTTACACTCTCAACACCTTAGTCTGTTCATCTGTGAAACAGGGAAAATAAAAATAACTCGGCGAGACCATTGTGAGAAGAAAATGTAATAAAGCATGAAAACACGAGGATGTCCTGGGCACCGTGAAAATGCTCCATGGTCATCAGCCGCTGTCATGATGATGAACTTCTCATCAGAACATAAAGTCATTCCTAGGATCAGAGGATGCCACCCCACAGAAAAGACCCGAGCGTCTAAAACGTCAGTTAAAAATCCAAGATGCACGTGCAGCTCAGCAAAGCAAACTGCTTGAGGACGTGCGGCCACAGGCACAGAACTCTGCCCCACATGCAGATGGACCCCTGCCTGCGACTCAGGGACAGCAAGGCCCAGAGCAAGTCGCTGCTGGCCAGACAGCAGGTGCATTCGGCGGTTCTGACCCACATCTCTCGCACCAGCTCACCTAGGTTTAGAGCCTTTTACTGCTCCCACAGCAGGTCCCATCGGTCCCATCAGGGCCAGCCCACACTGCGTGGTGATGGGGAGGGAGGAGAGGATGCCTGACCATCTGGAGGAGATAGGTGGATGTCGTGACAGTGATGTTCTCCCAGATGCCGTTACTCCCAAGCCCTGCCATGTGCCCCTAGCCTGCCATGGTCCCTCTATAGCCATAGCTGCTGTGCAGGGCATGAGGAGCAGGTGGAAAGGAAATGCTTTTGTGGGTGCTGGCGTCTTACAATCAAATGGAGGGAAGGGATGAGGGGAAGAGAGATGGTGCACTCCCATTCCCTAAGCCAGACACGAAAGTGCCCCTCCGTCCACTGCTCTCGGCAGCAAACACAAACAGCTGCCCAGGGTTGGCTCTGCTTCCCCACCTGCCGTTCAGAGCCCCACCTCCTCTCGGACAATACCCCCATGCTTACCCCTCCAGATACCCGTTCAGGAGAAACATAAGCAACAAAGCCAGGGAGGAGAAAAGGGCAGGAGGAAAGGGCAGTTCAAAGGCAGAACTGGGGACAAGGGAGGAAAAGAAGAATGGAGAAGAGATGAGCACTCTGTCCGTTTCTGCATGTATCAGTTGAGTACACCCTCCATGCCAGGCAGGGAACACTGATTCCTGCTGAAAGCTCTGCACCATACAACTTCCTTAGTGAACCTGTTGGATGGCGCCACACGCAGGTCTTCTTAGTAATAAAAATTTCAAGTCTTTCAGCTTAAAATAGGACAGCATGAAGTCAAGGGTGTCAGTTGTCCTGAAAGAGCATCCAGGATTCCTACAGAGAAGCCTCACCCCTGCAAAGTCCCTGTTCTGGCTACGGCCAGCCTCACTTGCTCAAACATTAGATTTTTAGGATGAATTCCATACCGGGAACTCAGTTGGTACTTGGACAAAGCCTTCTAACACAAGTTGTTGTAATTTTTTAAAAATGGTAACAGCCTCAAAAAACAAAACAAAACAAAAAAACAAAAACAAAAACAGAACAGTCATCTGGGTGAAACTTTGAAAAGACTTTTCACGGATAAGCTCAAACGCTCTGACAAATTTCACTTTTCCAGTGTGGAAGATGGTAAAATAGAATGGCTGTCAAGACCATCTCATCCTCCTACAATTGTGAGCCTCCAGAAAGACATTCTGACGGATTTTTGAACTGACTTGTTCTTTTTTTACAATCGATGGAGAAGGAAAGAAAGCTTTTTGCTCCTTTTATATTCTCAGTGTTTCTGCTTCCTGGATTCCTGCCCAAAGATGCTGTCCTCTAGCTCTGCTGGAACCAGCTGGTGATGTCTCAGCTTAAAATTTAGATTCTATTTCCTCTTTACTGCCACCCTCCCCCAACAACTTCTCATTTCCTTGGAGCTTTGGGAAAGAAGGCCTGCTGGGTGTGGAACTAATGACAGCACCATCAGCCAGAGAGAAAAGGAGGCCGTTTCTCCAGCACCCAAGAGTCCAACGCTTTCTTTATTTTCTTTTTTATTGATACATACTAATTGTACACATAGCTGTAGTCACCCTACTGAGATACTGAGCATTGGAACTTACTCCTTCTATCTAACCGAATGTTTATACCCATCGACTAACCTCTGTTTCTTCCCCACCACCCTGCTCCACCGACACACCCCTCCCAGCCTCTAGTATCTTTCATTCTACTCTCTTATCTCCATGAGATTGGCCTTTTAAGCTACTACTTATGAGTGAGAATTGGTGATATTTGTTTTCCTGACGGCATTGATGTAAATCCCTCCAGTTCCGTCCATGTTGCTGCAAATGACAGGATTTCACTTTCTTGTGGCTGAATAGTATTCCACTGTGTATATACACCACATTTTATCCACTGGTCCACTGATGGATGCTTGGGCTGATTCCATATCTTGGCTACTGTGAATGGTGCTGCAGTAAGCATGGGGTATGGGTATCCTTTGATGCACTGACTCCTTTCCTATGGATAAATATCCAATAATGGGATTGCTGGCTCATAGGGTAGTTCTATTTTTAGTTTTTTGAAAAATTACACTGTTTTCCATTGTGGCTGTACTAATTTACATCTTCACCAACAGTGTATCAGAGTTCCCTGTTCTCCATGTGATTGCCAGCAATTTTTTGTGTCTTTTTAATTCTAGCGATTCTGACTGGGATAAAATGATATCTCATTGTGGCTTTGATTAGCATTTCCTTGATGATTAGTGATACTGGGCATTTTTTCGTAGACACGCTGACCATTTGTATGTCTGCTTTTGATAAATGTTTATTCATGTCCCTTGTCCACTTTTTAAATGGGATTTTTTTTAACTGTTGAGCTGAGTTCTTTGTATATTTTAGATATTAATCCCTTACCAGATGAATAGTTTGCAAATATTTTCTCCCATTCAACAGGCTGTCTCTTCACTCTGTTGACTGTTTCCTTTGCTGTACAGAAGTTTTTTGTTCGATATAGTTCCATTTGTCTATTTTTGGTTTTGTTGCCTGTGCTTCTGAGATCTTAGCCATAAAATCTTTGCCTACACTAATGTCCTGAAGTGTTTCCCTGTGTTTTATTTTAGTAGTTTTATAGTTTCAAGTGTTACATTTAAGTCTTAATCCATCTTAATTTTTTTAAATGGTGAGAGTTAAGAGTCTAGTTTCAATCTTCTGCATATGGATATCCAAAATTTTCCTAGCACCAATTATTGAAGAGGGTATCCTGGCATCTTTATCAAAAATCAGTTGGTTGTAAATATGTGGATATATTTCTGGGTCTATTCTGTTCTGTTGGTCTATGTGTCTGTTGTTAATGCCATTATTATGCTGTTTTGGTTATTATAGACTTATCATATATTTCAAAGACAGGTAGTGTGATGCCTCCAGCTTTGTTATTTTTGCTATGGATTGCTTTGGCTATTTGGGCTCTTTTTGGGTTCCACAAGAATTTTAGGTTTTTTTGTTTTGTTTGGTTTTATTTTTTTTTGCTATTTCTGTAAAAAATGATACTGGTATTTTGATAGAGATTACACTGAGTCATTAGATTCATTTGGGGAGTATGGTTACTTTAATACTGTTAATTCTTCTGATTCATGAGCATGGGGTGTCTTTCCATTTATTTGTGTCTTCTTCAGTTTCTTTCATCAATGTTTTGTATTTTTCTTTGTAGAGATCTTTCACCTCCTTGGTTAAATTAATTCCTAGGTATGTTTTTCTTTTATAGCTATTGTAAATGGAATCAACTTCTTGATTTCTTTCTCAGCTAGTTCATTATTGGTGTATAGAAATGCTACTGATTTTTGTATGTTGTTTTTGTATCCTGCAACCTTACCGAATTTATTTATCAGATATAGGAGTTTTTTGGTGGAGTCTAGGTTGGTCTAGATACAAGATCATGTCATCTGCAAAGGGAACAATCTGACTTCCTCTTTTCCAATTTAGATGACTTTTATTCCTTTCTTTTGCCTGACGGTTGTGGCTAGGACTTACAGTACTACAAATAGGTATGATGAAAGTGGGCATCTTTGTTTTGTTCCAGTTATCAGAGGAAAGGATTTCAGCTTTTCCCCATTCAGTGTGATGTTAGCTGTGGGTTTTTCATATATAGACTTTATCATATTGAGGTATGTTCCTTCTATGCCTAGTTTGTTGAGAGTTTTTATTATAAAGGGATGTTGAATTTTATTAAATGCTTTTTATGCATCTGTTGAGATGATCACATGGTTTTTGTCCTTTATTCTGTTGGACTGATGTATCACATTTATGGATATGTGTATGTTGAACCATCCTTGCATCCCTGGGATAAATCTCACATGAGCATGGTGTATTATCTTTCTGATGCGCTGTTAGATTCAGTTTGCTAGTATTTTTGTTGAGGGCTTTTGCATCTATGTTTATCAGGGATAATGGACTGTAGTTTTTTTGTTGTTATGCCCTTGTCGGGTTTTGGTATCTGGGTAACACTGGCCTCATAAAATGAGTTAGAAAGAATTTCCTCTTCTTTAATTTTTTGGAATAGTTTGAGGAGAATTGGTATTAGTTCTTCCTTGAAAGTCTGGCAGAATTTGTCAGTGAAACCATTTGGCCCTGAGTTTTTCTTTGTTGGGAGACATTACTGATTCAATCTCATTACCCTTTATTAGTCTGTTCAGATTTTATATTTATTTCTGATTCAATCTTGGTAGGTTGTATGTGTTCAGGAATTTATCCATTTCTCCTAGGCTTTCCAATTTGTTAGTGTATAGTTGTAAGAGTCTCAAACGATATTTTGCATTTCTGTGGTATCAGTTATAATGTCTCCTTTTGCATTTCTGGTTTTGTTTACTTAGGTAATCTGTCTTTTATTCTTCTTAAGTCCAGCTAGCAGTTTATTGATTTTGTTTATCTTCCCTAAAACCCAGTTTTGTTTAATCATTTGTATTGTTTTTAAGTCTTTGTTTCATTTAGTTCTGCTCTGATCTTTATTATTTCTTTCCTTCTACTAATTTTGGGTTTGCTTTGTCCTTGATTTTCTAGTTCCTTGAGGTGTATCCCTAGATTGTTTGAAATCTTTCTAATTTTTTCTGATGTAGGCATTTATTGTAGGCTCTTAGCACCACTTCTGCTATATCCCCTAGGTTTTTGTATGTTGTACTTCGATTTTCATTTGTTTCAAGAAATTCTTAAATTTCCTCCTTAATTTCTTCCTTGACCCAAAGGTCATTCAGGAGCATGTTATTTAATTTCCATGTATTTGTACAGATTGCAAAGTTCCTCATTATTGATTTCCAGTTTTATTCCATTGTGGTCTAAGAAGACATTGATATAATTTCAGTCTTTTAAAAGTTGTTGACATTTGTTTTATGTCCTAACATATGGTCTATCTTGGAGAATGTTCCATGTACTGATGAAAAGAATTGCGTTCTGTAGCTATTAGATGAAATGTTCTGTAAATGTCTGTTAGGCCCATTTAGTCTAAAGTGCAGTTTAAATCCAATGTTTCTTTGTTATTTTTCTGTCAAGATGACCTGCCTAATGCTGAGAGGGGGATGCTAAAGTCCCCAACTATTACTGTATTGTTGTCTCTCCCTGTAGATCTAATAATATTTGCTTTATATATCTGAGTGCTCCAGTGTTAGGTCTATATATGTTTAGAATTGTTATATCCTCTTGCTGAATTGATAACTTTATCACTACACAATAACATTCTTTGTCTCTTTTTACTGTTTTTTACTTAAAGTATTTTATGTAAGTGTAGCTACTCCTATTCACTTTTGGTTTCTGTTTGCACGAAATATCTTTTTCCATCTCTTTACTTTCAGTCTACATGTGTCTTTACAAGTGAGTTCAGTTTCTTGTACACAGCATATAGTTGGGTCATGGTTTGTTTTTGTTTTTATCCATTCGGCCAGTCTATCTTTTTGGATACTTTAATCCATTTAAATTCAAGGTTATTATTGATATGTCAGGGCTTATTCTAGTCATTAATTGATTTCTGGTTGGTTTATATATCCTTTGTTCCCTTCTTTCTCTCTTATTGTTTATTTTTGAGGTTTGGTGGTTTTCTGTAGTGGTGACATTTGGGTCCTTTCTCTTCCTTATTTGTGTGTTTGCTCTACCAATGGGTTTTATACTTTGGTACATTTTCATGTTGGTCGATATTGTTCTTTCACTTCAGCTGTGGGAATTCATTAAGCATTTCTTGTAGGGCTAGTCCAGTGGAGATGAGTTCCCTCAGCTTTTACTTATCTAGGAAATACTTTATTTCTCTTTCATTTATGAAGGATAACTTTTATGTGTATAGTACTCTTGGCTGACAAGTTATTTTTTGCCCTAGTACTTTGAATATATCACTCCATTTTCTCTTGGCAAGTAAGGTTTCTGCTGATAAATCCACTGTTAGTCTGATGGGGGTTCTCTTATAAGTGACTAGATGCTTTTCTTTTGGTGCTTTTGGAATTCTGTCTTTAACTTTTGATAATTTGACTCTAATGTGCCATGGAGAAGACCTTTCTGAATTGTATCTATTTATTTGTGGATCTCTGAGCCTCCTGTATCTGGATGTCTAAATCTCGTGCAAGACTTGGGAAGTTTTCAGCCATTATTTTGTTAAATCAGGTTTCTATCCCTTTGGTTTTCTTTTCACCTTCTGGGACATCAAAAATTCAAATGCTCATTTCTTTATGGTGACTCATATATCACATAGTCTTTGTTCATCTTTAAATTCTGAAATTCCTTCTGCTCTCTCATCTAGTCTACTGCTGAAGCTTACCATTGTATTGTATAACTATTTTAAATTAATAATTTAAAAATTATTCAGTCAATGAAGTAATTAGTTCCTGGATATCTGTTTGGTTCTTTTTTTATAAAATTTATCTCTTTGGTAAATTTCTCATTCATGTATTGAATTGTTTTTTGGATTATTTTGTATTATTTATCTGTCTCTTTTATCTGACATCCTTAATATCACTATTTTGAATTTTTTTTGGTATTTCATAATTTCTTTTTCATTGGAATCTGTTGCTGGAGAATTACTGTGTTCCTTTGGAAGTGTTACACTTCCTTGCATTTCCACATTTCTTGTGTCCTTATGTTGATATCTGCACATCTGGTGTAACAGTTGCTTCTTCTAATTTTTTGGATTTGCCTTCATAAAGGAGGGCTTTTTCCTGAAGATGTATCTATGGTGTTGATTGGGTAGGGCACTTTGGCTTTGATTCTGGATGAAGCAGTAGTGTAGTCTCCATATAATTTATTTGGCTGTAAACACAATCAGTAGTGTCTGTGATTTCCTCAGCAGCTTAGGGTGTGGTTGTTAGTAGAGGCTCTGGTGAAATTTTGCTGGGGACAGGGACACTAGGTGGGCCAATCCTTGGGCCCCAGTGGTGGCAGCAGTGGGCTGAGTGTGCCTGTCCTTAGCTCCCAGGGTGGTCCAGACAGGCTCATTCTTGGTGTTCTAGATGGGTTGCTCAGGTGCTGGCAATGGCTGCAGGGGGCCAAGCAGGTGGGTGGGTTCTCAGGACCCTGGACAGCAGGCATGCTGTTGGCGGTGATAGTAGCAGTGGTGGGATAACCCCCTGGCTCCTTAGCAGTATGCACTGGTATTGCCGGTGGCTGTGACAGGCTGAGCAGGCCAGTCCCCAGGCCCAGGGGTGGTGTGTAGGAGTGGGTGCCAGGTGTGTAGGAGTGGGTGCCACCTGTGACAGTACAGCAGGTTGGGTGGGTCCATCCTCAGGTCCCCAGGAGGAGTGCTTAGGTGCTGATAGTGGTGGGCAGCGCAGGGTAAACCCAGGGCCTTGGATGGTGTTGCTCATACTCGGGGAGGTAGAGCAAGCTGAGCGGGCCTGTCCTCAGGACCTCTGGTGGTGTGTGCAGTTGCTGGCTGTGGTCAGCAGGGGTGGGGTGACCCCCAGGCTCCTGGCAGAACACTTGGTAGGGGTGGCAGTGACTGCACTGTGGCCCTGCTCCTGCGGAGGTGTGCTTCAGACCCAGGTGGCCGCTGTGGGTGGGAGAGTCTGACCTCAGGGTGCCTGGAAGCAAAGTCTGTCCTCAAGGTGAGCGAAAATGCCCAGGAGCCCCACCACTGGGGATCACTGCCAATGGCTTGTGCTTTGCCTCTGGTGGCAGCAGCCAGCAGTGGTGGTGGCTGTGGGCAGGGGGTGTCAGTGGGCCTGCAGGATATGGAGATGCAGAGGCTGTCGGGACCCAGAGCGGAATGGTCTGTCGGGACCCAGGGCAGAATGGTCTGGTGGGGCTGGGCTGTCCGAGCAGCACTGCACAGTAGCTGGTCAGGGCTCGGGCGTGTGGGGCACAGTGTGGGCTCCCTCTCTGGAGCAGGACATCACACAGTCTCCCTGTGAGTCTCCCTACGTGAGTCTTGGGGCTGTGAGTTTTGAGGGGCTTTCCTGTGGCTCGGATTGCAGGAGTCTGTGGTGGGAATGTGGACCACGGGGGGTCTCTCGCTTTCCCTTTTCTCACAGTGGGGAACTTCTCTGGGTTCCCAGCCGATCCCAGTCCGGGAGGAGCTGCCACGTCTCACCTCCCTCCTTGCCATAGGTGCTTCCTGTCACTTCTCTATTGAATTCCAGCTTCTCTCTCGCATCTATTTGAAGTGTCGCTACCTACTTGCTGTTCTGGTTCTTCTTTATGAAGGAGGCCAGTACCAGGTGCCTGTGGTCAGGTGGCCCCTGAAGCCCCTCTCATTCCAGGCTCCAAACTTTCCTTTTAAAAGCTGCACCCCGCAGAGCTGACTTCAACCCTACCTTCAGTCTTTTAATGTGATATTTGACATTTACAAAGACGTGCTATTATGCTAAATAGGATAAACAGGCTCCCTGCCTATCAAAAAATGATTCCGTTAGAAAATTCTAAAAAAAAAATTGAGATTATTTCCAGTTTTCTCTGATGAGACATAAAATTTACAATTGAAAAGCAGAAATAGACGTTTTTTAAAAATCATTCACTGAACATTCACCAAGATCGACCATATCCTGGGCCATTAAACAAACTTCAACAAATATAAAATAACCAAAATTATATGAAGTGTGTTCTCTGATCATAATGGAATCAAATTAGATTATCAATAGCAGAAAGACAATAGAATCTCCAAACACATGGAAATTGAATAGCACACTTCCAACTAATTCATGGGTCACAGAGAGTATCTCAAAGGAAATAAAAATACAGAGAACTGCATGAAAATGAAAGCACAGAGTGTCAAAACATGTGGGATGCAGCTAAAGCAGCATGGAGGCAGAAATGTACAGCACTAAGCGTTCACACTGGAAACGAGGAAAGGCCTTCAACCAATAACCAACATGGCTACCTCAAGAAAGCAGAAAAGGGAGAGCAAAATACACTCAAAGCAAGCAGAGGAAGGAAATAATAAAGAGTAGAAATCAATAAAGTTGAAAATGAAGAAGACCATGAAGAAGAGAAGACCTAGAACAAGAGTCTGGTTCTAAAAAAACAAAAAACAAAAACAACAGCAGCAGCAAAACAACAACAACAAAAAACAAAAACAAAAAAAACAAGCAATAAAATTGATGAACCTCCAGTAAGAATGAGAACATGAAAACGCCAGAAGATGCCAATCATCAATATCAGAAATAAAAAACAGGACATCACTACAGATCCTGCAGCCGTTAAGAAGGTGGTACTGCAAACATTTTCGTACTCACAAATCTGAATTCTTAGAGGATCAACTCCTTGAAAACCAGCAACTCCCAAAACTCAGCCAAGATGAAACAGACAACCTGGATAGTCCTAAAACCATTTATAAATGGAATTTTTTTTTTTTTTTTTGAGACAGAGTCTCACTCTGTCACCCAGGCTGGAGTGCAGTGGCACGATCTTGGCTCACTGCAAGCTCCGCCTCCCAGGTTCATGCCATTCTCCTGCCTCAGCCTCCCAAGTAGCTGGGACTACAGGTGCCCACCACCACACCTGGCTAATTGTTTTGTATTTTTTAGTAGAGATGGGGTTTCACCGTGTGAGCCAAGATGGTCTCAATCTCCTGACCTCGTGATCTGCCTGCCTCGGCCTCCCAAAGTGCTGGGATTATGGGCGTAAGCCACCACGCCCAGCCCTATAATATTAAAAATCTTCCCAAAAAGAAGTCCTCAGTCCCAGAGAGTTTCACTGGAAAATTCTACCAAACACTTGAAGAGAAATTGACACCAATTTTACACAATCCCTTCCAGATCACAGAAGTGGGAATACTTCCAAACACAGGAGACCATATGACTCTGATACCAACACCAGACAAAGATAACACACACAAAAAGACAACTACAGATTAATATCTCTCATGAACTTACACGCAAAAGTCCTCCACCAAGTACTAGCAAAGTGAATCCAACAGCATACGAAAAGAATTATAAACCGTGACCAAGTGGAATTTACGTACACAAAGCTGGTTTGACATTTGCAAATCAGTCAATATAACCTAACATATCAACAAGCTAAGAAGAAAAACCAGAGGATCTTGTCAAATGATGCAGTAAGAGCACGTGAACAGAAGTAAGATTTATCCATGTCAAAAACTCTCAACCAATTAGTAATAGTGAGGAATAACTTCAGTTTGATACAAAAATCATCCTTAACAGTGAACCACTGAGTGTTTTCCCTCTCAGGTGAGAAGCAGGCAAGGATATCTGGTCTCATCACTCTTATTCAGCATAGCACTAGAAATCCTAGACACTGCAAAGCATGCAAGAAAAGGAAATGAAAGGCATACAGGTTAGAAAGGAAGAGCCGCAGGAAGGTGGGTGTGGCTATAAAGGAACCCAGATGATTTTTGTGGCCTTGGAAACATTCAAGATCTTGATTATCGTGGTAGATACACAAACCTACACATGTGACAAATTGGACAGGACTAAACCCACACATATGCACAAAAGAGAAAAAACAAAACTGGAGAAACCCAAATCAGATCTGTGAATTGTATCATCAGTGTCAATATTCTGGACGTGATGCAATACTACAGTTTTGCAAATGTCAGCTTGGCAGAAACTGGGTTAAATGTACATGATCTCAATATAATTTCATATAATTGCATGTGAATCGGTGATACTCTCAATAAAAATCTCAGTTAAACATGGCTGAGCGTGGTGGCTCATGCCTGTAATCCCAGCATTTTGGGAGGCTGAGGCAGGCAGATCACCTGAGGTCAGGAGTTCGAGAGCAACCTGGCCAACATGGTGAAACCCCATCTTTATTAAAAATACAAAAAAGTTAGCCAGACGTGGTGGCCAGCGCCTGTAGTCCCAGCTACTTGGGAGGCTGAGGCAGGAGAATTGCTTGAACCTTGGAGGCGAAGGTTGCAGTGAGCCAAGAATGAACCACTGCACTCCAGCCTGGGCGACAGAGCAAGACTTTGTCTCAAAAAAAGAAAAACAAACAAAACAAACAAACAAACAAAAATCAGTTAAACAAAAGCGGAGAGCAGAGCAAAGGCAGAGTATGGGAAGAACTTCTGGGATCAATTCACAGCAGCACGCTGCTTTTCATTTTATCTTTTATTGGCGAGGAGGGGCTGTTGGTCTCAGAGGGTCAAGAAATTTGTGTTCTGTTCCTCCCGTGTCACTCATTTGACATAGACCTTGAATCGATGGCGAGACCGTTCCAGGAGATTGGCAAGGAGAAAGCTAGGCTGCCAAGGGTCAAGGAGAACTTAAGGTATTTGAGGTCAGAGCAATGATTAGACTGAAAGGGAGTGGGGAGCCATCCCGGCAGCTCCAGGGGCAGCACAGTCAGGGAGCTGCCGATTTTGAGCGAGGGAGACCTGAACATATTTGTGGGAGGAGGGAAAGGATCCAACAGTAAAAAGATTGGAAGAAGTAATGACGCCATGAAGAGGGACAGGGGAAGAAGGGAACAGGATGACGGAGCACCCTTAGAGAGGCCCGACTGCATCGTTTGAGAGGAAAGGGGAGAGAGGCAAGGGTAAGGACCTGGAAATGGTGGGTGAAACGGGAAGGCAAGGAATCCATCCTGGTGGCCTTGGCCTCTGCAAATGTCACCCGCTGGGAGTGCAGTAAGGCTGGGAGTCCAAAAACGGGAGCAGCACAGGGTGGAGCTGGCGACCACTGAACTCCCGTAGAGCCAAGTTCAGAAGGCTGAGCCCATCCAGCTCTGGGGAAGAGACAAGCAGCAGCCCTGGGTGACTTAAAAAAATAATTTTCCTAGTGTTTTTTGTGGTTGATGTTGTTGAGACAGAGTCTCACTCTGTTACCCACGCTGGAGTGCAGTAGCATGATCTCGGCTCACTGCAACCTCTGCCTCTCGGGTTCAAGTGATTCTCCTGCCTCTAGCCTCCTGAGTAGCTGGGATTACAGGCGCCTGCCACCACGCCCAGCTAATTTTTGTATTTTTCATAGAGACGGAGTTTCACCATGTTGGCCAGGCTGGTCTTGGACTCCTAACCTTGTGTTTCACCCGCCCCAGTCTCCCCGAGTGCTGGGATTATAGGCGTGAGCCACCGCGCATGGCCCTAATTATCCCAGTTTTAACTTTCATTATAAAGGGAGTACAGACTCGTGGTATAAATTAGAAAATACAGAAAAATACAAAGAAATATGCCAAAACTACTCATAATCATACCACATAGGGATAACAAGTCTTAAATTTGTGTGACATACTTCTTCCAAGGTCTTTTATCTGTTCATATTTCATACAGTGTATTTTAATAAAATTTGGATCTCATAGTTTTGTATACTATTATTTCACAATGTTACATCATGACCATTTTTGTGCAAAATTTTTGATCTTCAGCGTTTTGTTTTTTCAACAACTACAAAATATTTCTTATATTGTCATTCTATACTTTTTTCCAATCCTCCCCATCTGGAACATCTGAATGCTTTTCACGTTTTTTCCAACTACAAATAACTGTAACGAGTTGCCTTGTATATAAATCTCTGTGTGCATCTGTGATTATTTTCTCGGGGTAACTTCATTAGCTAATGTTTTCCAGATGCGTCAGCTGGCCTGTGAGCAGAGAAGGAATGGGTTCGAACTGACCAGATGGAGATAATGCAAACTCACAGAGCTTAGAAGGGTGTAGGGAGAAGGACCCTGGGAGCGAGGGTCGGGGAAGAACAGGCTGGGAGGCACCAGGAGAATCATGCAAGGAGGTGA
The DNA here is from genome assembly GCF_000951035.1 of Colobus angolensis palliatus. NCBI lineage: Eukaryota > Metazoa > Chordata > Mammalia > Primates > Cercopithecidae > Colobus > Colobus angolensis. Next base: position 4,487,942 of record NW_012117710.1, on the reverse strand, counting down.
GGGAATTAGAAATTGAAGTCTAGATGAAGAGCGAGTTCAGCACGACCAAAGGTGTGGCCGCACAGCTGGAACCTGATTCTCCACCCCCTGTCCCCAGAGCTCCTTCCTTGAGCCAAGGTCACGCTCCACAGTCCACGTGCCATACTCTGCCAGGCATTATCAGTACTGATGCCTGATCTCCCTAGGTGAGCCAACTGCAAGCACTCTAAAACTCTGGGGCTTCCTCGTGATCCACCTCTGCCCTTGCTTGATTCTGGAAGTCGCAGCGGTACACACCTCTTTGACGACTGACTTAAGAGACATGCAGAAGGAATACTCACTGTCTTCAAGAGTCCAGACAAGCTGAGGTGTGCTTGGAGGCCCGTCCCCAGGGGTGGTGAAGCACAGAACGGAAGTGAAGTAGGCGGTAAACTTCTTCAGGTTCGTTATGTGTCCGTGGTGGACTCCGTGGAAATCTGGGGCAATAGTGACCACAGTGACAGCCTCGGGGGCATCTGCCGGCCATGCCAGAAGCTGAGATGGAACAGGGTGAAAAAGATAGCCTGTTTTCAATAGTGCTTCTCCACACTCATGTCTGCAGCAGAATTTTGTTTTGCAATGAATACGTCTTTTAAAATGTAAAGTCATAATTAAGAAAGTCCATAAATCCTACATCTTATAATCACACTTCAAAAAAGCTGATACAAATATATTTTATAGGTTTCTGTATACAAGCATGTATATTTACATGTATTTTATACTTGTATATGTAAATAACTACTTAACTCATATTGGAGTAATGGACACTCCCTCAAATCTTCACCCTCTCTTCACTTAAGAAGGTTAAAAAAATGTATAATATATATTACATATATACATATACACATCTGTAACATACACATATATGGTACATATTATATATACATATATAATATATAACATACGTAGTATATTATATACATATATAATACATACTATATAACATGTCTACTATATATCATATATACTATATAGTATATATGATATATACCATCTAATATATATATATTTTAACAGTAAAGAATAAAGATGAAACCATCAGTTAATTCAGCTGAAACAGTGCAATGAAACAAACACAAATATTTTTCTAGAAAGCACCTACTTTGTCTCAAAAAAGACATCCATGATTCAACAGGAATAACCTTAATTATTTATAATTTGTATCACACTAGTTTCGTGAAAAGGATTTTAGGAGACTGCTTACAATTTTAAAGAAACACAGTCTATATCCACATCCTAAGGAAAGCTGTGTTCATGTTTTGGCAGCATTACGAATGTGTGTGAGTTTTAATTCCTTAGGCACCAAACGTTTCTAGGACTAATTGGGTCTGAAAGTTGACATGCTGCCAGACGCAAAGCGTATTTACGCAGATCAAACTGACAACGAAGTCATCAGATGAACACCGCGGCCTCACCAATGAGACTCGACAGGAGAGGCCAAGAAGGCAAAAGCATCTTGCTTGATCAATACGATTTTCTTTCACAAAAGCTTCTGTCTTTGGATACTTGCGAGGATAAACAAAAGACAGGGGAAATTTCCACCTACTTCTGCCTTTCTGGCAGACAAATCAGTGTTTTAGCAAGTTGAATCCAAATGGGGGCGGGGAAAAATGAACCTTGTGTCTGAGGAAACTCACCCTCTGAATGTGAAGTTACCAGGTATTGAGGCAAACTAGATGGAATCCCTTCATTGTAAAGAGCTTCCCCTGTCTACCAGCTGTTAAAGATGATTAGAGGATCCATTGCAGCTAAAATCAAGGTGGGTTCCCAAATCCAATCAGGAGAAGCTGATCTGAAAGGGAAGATCAGCTGCACTTTGGGACAGTGTATCCTGGTACATCAGTGAAGTTAACACACTCTGGTAGCTAAAGACACAAGAAGTCGGATGGTGGAAATTTGTCTATGTGTCTAATTCAGTCCGGGCAGGTAGCTGGAATCAACTGGTCTCAGTTCTTTAGATAGAACTCTCCCTGAAGTAGAAAGCGGGGAGAGAAAAATATCCTTTCTCCATGGAAATACCACTCATGCTGTTGCCTTTGCTCAGGGCCTGTGTTCTTCTGAGAGGACCTCCTTCTGGGAAGAAGTGGTTTGTGCAAATGTTGATTCTACTCATTGAGACAGGTCTCCCACCCGCTGTTTAAAAATCAATGGCCTTTCTCATAAGAAATTGCTCACTGATGTTTGAACCATCCTCTTGATAACTAGGAATTTGAATTTCTGAACCGGCAGAGCTGATGCCAAGACTTTGGAATAAATGGTGGTCTCACCAAGGTCAAGACGCCCTGTGTCTTGACGCAACCGGCTCTTGAGGCACAGGAGGGGCCGCCTCCAGCTGCGTCACATTGTGGCTCCAGACAAAGACAGCCGCCCACAGGCCCTGAACCCAGGCCACGTACCTTGTATCCCTGGTTGATGCCGTTGATAAACTGCTGAGGTGGAGGGTTCCACAGGAACTGAATGGTGGTGGAGTTCACGGCTTCCGTCTGCACGTTCTGCGGGGGTGCGGTGGGCACTGTGGCAGGGCGGTCATTGACGACAGCAGAACAAATGGCAGGAGGCACCATGGGGAGGAGAGACGGAAAGGAAACCCTTAGCTGCCATCACGCTCACAGGCAATGACTGCACTGAGACCAAGGAAGCGTGATGAATGTTTTGGGAAGCTTACAGTGGTATTACCAAGAAACAGAATTGGGCTATTGGGCTATTTTTCATTTTCTCTTGCAGAATTCTTTAAGGCAGAGGCAGAAAGGTGGACTTGACCATCCTCTCATTCCACAGATGGGCCTTTCCTGTGGTTCCAAGGCGGACGGCAAGCAAAGCTTTCTCTAATTTCTGTTTCAATGAACAGATATTTGAGATCAAGGCAAGGTTTCATCTAGAAATCCTTCCTCAATATACACCACTATGTTTCAAGCTGAATTGTTCCTTACATGGAAAAAAAAACAAAACAAAAATAAACAAACAAAAAAAACAAGCAAACAAAATCATCACCTTCCTCCCATATACACTGTTGGAGGCTATATTTCTTTTTGTCTGTCAATGGGGACAATCATTTTTTGATTTTCCGTGGTTTCTCTCTTTTACAGAACAGCTACTGAACCCAATTATATACCCGCCAAATGACTGCCTTCGAGGCATGCCCTTTCTAGTGGACACACTTGTGTAACTGTAAGAGGCAGATGCTCTGCAGAGCAGTAAACTGGTGAAGGGCAGGTCCCCTGCCTCTGGCCTGAGAGGGCTGGAGGGCCTCGTCTGGACTGTGTTTGGGAGGAAGGGTGGCCTGTGAGGGGTAAGGTCTTGAGAAGGGCACTCTCTGCTGGGAGAGCCGTGGGAAAAGGCAAAGTGTTGCCAAGGAGGCTGGTTGAGGATGGGTGCACAGGGAGCACGACTGGATGAGAGGCAGGGGGAAGCGGGGTGCTGACAGTGCACGGGTCTCTCTGGGATTTCCTACCATGCCCAGCAGCGCAGCCAATCATGCATACAGAAGGCAACGGGGGAACTGAAGGCCTTTCAGAAAGGGCAGTGGGCCTGGCTAGCATCTTCAGGATGGGAACCCTGGTGGCCTGCAGAGAGGGGCCAAGCCTCCGGCTGCACCATCAAGGCTTCTACTGAGTGGAAGGAAGGTCCTGGCTCTTCAGGTGCTTGTTCTAAAAGTGAGGCACAGAAGCCTAAGGGATCCTATGGATCCAGGCAGAGAAACAAAAACAAGGGTCTTCTTGGCCAGAACACACGGGATCCCATGTGGTCCTGGTGAAAATCGCTACACTATTCTCGGCTTCCTTCCCCAAAAGCCTGTCTCAGGCAGAGATGAGACAAACAGAAACTTGGCCAAGCCCCTCAAGTCTTCTCTTCCCAGGCATGTAGGAGGGCCCTCTGTCCCCATCCATTGCTGGCCATGGCGTGATGCCCCTCAGCCCCCTCTCTAAGTCGCCAGGAAACTGCCCTACTTGCCATCCTGTAAAATGCGTGGGTTAAAAATGGACACAGGGCTTGCTGTGCCTGGGATGCTGAGCATTGGAAAGAACGTCACATTCACCTAAGAACAAGAAAAGCTGAACAAAGTACAAAACAATCACTTTTCCTGAGCCCATAAGACAGCTTAGGCTGCATACCAGCCAAGTGGTCGGAAATACAAGGAGAGATGGGCCTCTCCAAGGAGTCAGGATGGGTCCCACTCACCCGTCACAGAGTGCGGGAGGAGGAGACAATGGAAATTCTGAAATTCACCCCAAATCCTCAGTGAATGGCTGAAGGCTGAATGTGGGCTACGAGAGAGGACGGAAGCTTTGGGAGCTGCAGACACACAGCATCCAGAGGAACAAAGACGAGAAGTACGTGTATTTCATGGGTGAATTCGACCAAACATTTGAAGAATAAATTAAACCAATTCTAAAGCATTACCCTGACACCAAAATCAGAAAAAGCCACTGAAGGAAAACTATAGACCAATATCCCTCATTAACTCAAGTTCAAAAAATCCTAAAGCAAATAATTAGAAAATAAAATTCAACAACATATAACAGTCATAATCTGGCCTGATCAAGCGAGGTGTATCTTATACATGCAAGACTGGCTCAAGATGTGAATAGCAATCAAAGTAATTCATCACATCAACAGAATAAAGAAGAAAAACATATGAACATCTTAATAGATTTAGGAAAAGCATTTGGCAAAATTTAATAACCAATTGTGATTTTTTTAAAATGAAAAAAAAAACCACTCTCAGCAAAGCAGGAATTTAAAGGAACATTCTAAATTTTAAAAAGGGCACCTATAAAACGCCTACAGCTAATATCTTATTTAAGCTCTAAAAACATAAAATAGATATGTTTAACAAACAGTGTGCAATATCTGTGCACTGAAAACTGCAAAACACGAAGGAAACTAAATACTAAGTCAATAGAGAATCATATCACATGAATGCATTGGAAGAAAACGCAGTAAAGAGGTCAATTCTCCCCCAACTGATCAATATAGTGAATGCAATCCCAATCAAAATCACAGCTACGCTGCACTCCAGCCTGGGTGACAGAGCAAGACCCGGTCTCAAAAACAAAAAAAAAACCAAAAACCACAACTAGATATTTCTTAGACATTGAAAAGGTGATTCTAAAATTTATATGGAAAAGCAAGGTAAGAACAGCCAAAGCAAGTCTGAAAAAAAATTGGACAACCTTTACTGTATGATTTCAAAACTAGAAATCAATAGTAATTAAAACAGGGTGTTACTGGAGAAGGGGTGGACACATTGATCAGTGAGAGATAAGACAGGCAAGAAATTACACATGTATCACTGGTTTTCAATAAAAGCACAAAGAAATAGTAATTTCAACAAATGGTTCTGGAAATATTAGATATTCATTCACAAAATAAGACAAAACCCGGATCTATACCTCATACCATTTACAAAACCTAACTCACAATGGATCAGAGGCATAAAGGTAAACCTATAATTATAATACTTCTAGGAAAAATACTTGTGACACCTGGTTAGACAAACATTTCTCAGATACAATACCAAGGACATAATCCATAAAAGAAAAAGAAATAAAACTGACTTCATGATAGACATCTGTTAAGAACACGAAAAGACAGGCCACAGACTAGGAGACAATAAGTGTAAGACAGATATCCAATAAAGCATGTTTATCCAGGCCGGGAGTTGTGGCTCATGGCTCACAGCTGGAATGCTAGAACTTGGGGAGGTTGAGACAGGAGGATCGCTTGACGCCAGGAGTTTGAGGCCAGCCTGGGCAACATAGTGAGACAAAGAATTACAAAATTAAAAAAAAAAAATTAGCTGGGTGTGGTAGTGCGTGCCTGTAGTCCCTGCTACTCGGGAGGCTGAGGCAGGAGGATCCCTTGAGCCCAGGAGTGTGAGGCTGCAGTGAGCAACCAAGTAAGACTTTGTCTCTTAAAAAAAAAAAAAAAAAGGAAAAGAACAGAAACTTACTATTCAGAAAATATAAAGAATTTTCAAAATTCAACTATAAGAACACCAAAATGTGCACAAAACGAATAGTTACTTCACCAAAACCAATAGAATGACAGGAAATCCGAGAGTGAAGAGAGCCTCACCATCCCATTTACTGTGATGGGATGCCCTGGACCCCTGTTCGAAGGACTCAAACAACACAAACCGACAGCAATAACAACCCGTGTCGGTGAAGATGTGGAGTGCCCGAGGCCCTCGCGGTATGAGATGGGGATGCCCGTGGCACGGCCACCTGGTGGGACTGTTTGGTGCTTTCTTAAGAAGTTAAGCATGCACGAGCCACGTGACCTGACAATCCTGCCCCTGGGTAACTGTGCACAAGAGATGTAAAAGTTCACATAAAAAATCTATATGAAGTGGGGCATAGTGGCTCGCACTTGTAATCCCAGAATATTGGGAGGCCGAGGTGGGAGGATCGCTTGAGGCCAGGAGGTTGCAACCAGTCTGGGTAACACAGCGAGACCCCATCTCTACAAAAAATAAAAAATAAAAAAAGTAGCTGGGCGTGATGGTGCACACCTATAGTCCCAGCTACTTGGGAGGCTGAGGTCGGGGGATCACTAGAGCTCAGGAGGTTGAGGCTGCAGTGAGCTGTGACTGTACCACTGCACTCCAGCCTGGGCAACAGAGTGAGACCCTGTCTATAAATAAATAAATAAATAAATAAATATATGTATGTATGTATGTGATATTCATAGCAGCTTTAATAATCACCCCAAATTGCAAACATCCTAAATGTTTTTAAACCAATGGATAGGAAACAAATTGTAGTGTGTCCATGGAATGGGATGCTGCTCAGTAGTAGAAGAGGACAAAATACTCATACACATGAACACAGGTGAATCTCAAATGCATGACACTAAGGGAAGGAAGCCAGATTCCGAAGACTGCACACTGCACGCTCCATTTATATGACGTTCTGAACTAGGCAAAGATAGAAGAAGAGAAAACAGCAGTGTTTGCCAAGTGCTGGGGGAGGGGTAAAGGGGTGAATATAAAAGCACAAAGACTTTTAGGGGAGGTGACAGAAATAGTCATATCTCCATTACGCTGGTGAATGTGGGCTAAAGATGTTTGTGAAAATGTATATATAACTGTACACTAGAAAGGGTGAGTTTTACTGCATGTAAATTATGAAACCACAATAAATCTCACTTTTCAAACATGCTGCAGGCAGGGCATGGTGACTGATGCCTGTAATCCCTACACTTTGGGAGTCTGGTGTGGGAGGGTCGCTTGAGACCAGGAGTTTGAGACCAGCCTGGGCAACAGGGTGAGACTCTGTCTCTACAAAAGTAAAAAATCAGCGGGGCATGGTGGCATGCACCTGTCGTCCTAGCTACTTGGCAGGCTGAGGTGGGAGGATGGTTTAAGCCCAGGAGTTTGAGGTTATGGTGAACTATGATCCTGCCACTGTACTCCAAGCAACAGAGTAAGGCCCCATCCCTAAAAAAATAAAGCAATACAAAATGCTGCATATTCTTCGATACTTTTCCCATGAAGAGGTGTTGTCTATGTCTGAAACCCTTCAGTGTAGGCTCTGAGACTCCTTGACCAATAGAATATGGCCCAGGTCCTAAGAAACCAGCAGCTTCTGCTGCTTGCCGGGAGCCCTGAGCAGCCATAGAAGTGTGGGGATCCTGAGGCTGCAGGCTGGTGAGGCCAGGGGCAGCTGCCCCAGTGGACAGCCCAGGGAGCCAGCCTTCCCGCCTTCCTAGCCACGGCGTCAACATGTGCACAAAACCATCTTCCCAACTGAATGAGAGGCACAGACAGTCACATATCCAAGCCCTGCTCCAACTCCTCACCCGCAAAATCATGACATATAAACAGGTGTTTAATCTCCAAGTTTTGGGATAGTCAGTCAGGCAGCAATAGATGACCAGAACAATCTCCGCTGAAAGAAAGAAAAGAAAAGAAAAGAGGAGGAAGGAGAAAACAGAAAAGGGAAAAGAAAGAATCAACACCAGGAGCTACTGGGAAAAGACCAACATTTGTTATGACGTTTTCTCTTAGATCCCACAGCCTGTGGGATTGAGGAAGGCATCTCATTCTCGGTACATTTAGCTCCGGGGTTTCACGAAGCCCAATTACTGACTCTGGAATGCCAGAATACCAAATATCAAATGTTGTTAAATTCTCTGAAATAAGGCTACACAGATCATACGCAAGAAAAAAATTTGCATAATTTAAATAAGTAGCTGTCTCCTGTAGATTCAAGAGGACCTCTGTACCTTTGATTGGCTGCAGCACAATCCTCACACCAAGTTCTGGTCCAGCATCCTGGAGGCAGTGCCTCTCCAGGGCGCACCATGGTTACAGAGAAACAAACTCCTAACTGAGTTCACCCATTTCCCAAGGCATTTTCCCCTCCCTTCTCATTATGTGGGCTACCTCAAATCACGAGCTCTCACACTCACTCTGCCCCAGAGCCCTGGCCGTGACACTCACTCTACCTGAGCCCCTGGCTGTGACACTCACTCTACCTGAGCCCCTGGCTGTGACACTCACTCAACCTGAGTCCCTGGCTGTGAC
>NW_012117710.1:4470514-4478328 GCF_000951035.1 Colobus angolensis palliatus | reverse complement strand
GTGACACTCACTCTACCTGAGCCCCTGGCCGTGACACTCACTCTACCTGAGCCCCTGGCCTTGACACTCACTCTACGTGAGCCCCTGGCCTTGACACTCACTCTACCTGAGCCCCTGGCTGTGATACTCACTCTACCTGAGTCCCTGGCTGTGACACTCACTCTACCTGGGTCCCCTGGTGTCAGATTCGGAGCCTGACCTGTGGGCACACACTCTCCTTTCCCAGTCACAGGCCAAGGGAGGTTCTAAAGCCTCAGTTTCCTCTCTCTCAATACCTTAAGTTTAATTCAAAAAATCACCAAGCTTGCTTTTATTCCCAGGTCTTTGGCTTCTCTTTGTCCTGATTATTGCCATCAGAAATGACTCATGAATTTGTGGACAATGGAATTAAAAATGCCCTCAAGTGAGAAAGAGTTACAGCCAGCAAATCCTTCTTGACAGTGTTGAAAATAAAAGAGTGGTTATGGCTGGCAGGGTCTTAATTATTGAGGGTTACATAACCCTGCCCCTTCTTAAGACAAAGATAAGGGCTTAGTCCAACTATGCTGCAGAAAAGTGAAGGCAAAAGGGGTTTTTGGTGTGCAGCGCGTTCTCCTGCTGCTCAGACTAAGCCTCAAGAGGCACTTCTTTCCTGGATGATTAGCATTAGGCTCTTGCTGTGCCTCCAGTGGCAGGCCTGGAGGGAGGCTGGTAATGTGACAGGTGTCATGCTCCTTTCTGGTTTTCATTGAGCAGAAAAGTATCTTTTCACTGGAAAATTCCCCCCACCCAAGCACCCGCCTGAGCAGGCTCGCAGCCTAAACCCATTCCACACTGTCTTGATGCTCATAGCCAATGACAAGGTGTTCTGTCCTGAAGCCCCTGATACTCCGGGAATAATCACAGGTAAAAGGAGAAACCAGAAGAGCAGTTTCAGGCACTAGGGGTTTTATTTGCCATGGAAATGTGTGAAACCTGGATCAGAGAGTAGCAGTTTCTCCTACCTGAAGGGGGATTTCCGGGAGTGGGTAGGGAAGGAGGTGGGACAGTGCAGTGGTCTCTCACTGTGCCTCGGATGGATTACACAGGGGCCCAGAGACACTGATGTCTATTAGTTTTCATAGCCATAAACCACTGTTTACAGCCATTCAGAAATTTGCAACTGTCAGCCGGGTGCGGTGGCTCATGCCTGTAATCCCAGCACTTTGGGAGGCTGCAGTGGGTGGATCATGAGGTCAAGAGATAGAGACCATCCTGGTCAACATAGTGAAACCCCATCTCTACTAAAAACACAAAAATTAGCTGGGCATGGTGGTGCACACCTGTAGTCCCAGCTACTTAGGAGGCTGAGACAGGAGTACCGCTTGAACCTGGGAGGTGGAGGTTGCAGTGAGCCGAGATCACACCACTGCACTCCAGCCTGGTGACAGAGCGAGACTCCGTCTAAAAAAAGAAAAAAAAATTGCAACTGTTGAAATTACATTTCATGCTGTTTTCACTATACACATGCTGTGTTTTCACTATACACATGCATTGCACATTAGTGAAAGAAGCCATTGTGCAAAAGCCACGTGTTGTGTGATTCCAACTATATATGGCATTTCGAAAAAGGTCAAACTATGGAGACAGTAGAAAGACCAGTGGCTGTTGGGGGTTGGCAGTCAGGAGGGGTGAACAGGAGGAGCACGGGGGTTTTGAGGGCAAGGAAACTCTTCTGTAGGCTATAATAGGGGATACACGTCACCATATGCTTCTCAAAGCCCATAGAATGCACAGTAACAAGCGTGAACCCTAATGTAAACTATGGATTTTAGGTAATGATGTATCATTAGGTTCACTGATCATAAGACAGGTACCACTCTGGTGGGGGATGCTGATAATGGGAGAGGCTTTGTACATGTTGGGCAGGGAGTACATCAAAATTCTTTAAACCTTCTACTCAATTGTTCTATGAATCTGAAAGTATTCCAAAAAAATAAAAATAAAAAATAAAAGTAAAACAAAACTATGCATGTGGTTCCTGTAAACTTTCTGAACCCGGTAACTCTCTTGAGAGGATCTGCTGCAGAGAGGCACAGGGTGGCTGAGCCACACCCCACTTCCCTGACACCCCCACGGACCCCTCTTATCAAGCTGTTCTATTTCACTTCCAGGTTGCTTCTCATCTGTGAATTATGTCTGTACCAGGCACAGGACCAATTGATACAGGGGCTAGAAAGAAATTATTTAGGCAGATAGTGAGGGTAAAAGAGTCCTTGGCAAGGCTTCCCTTTTAACAAAAAGCAGCTCCCAAATCATTTCTTTTCTAACAAAGAGCAGCCTGAAAAATCGAGCTGCAGACACAGATAAGCAAGCTAGAAGCTTGCACGGGTGAATGCCGGCAGCTGTGCCAACAGAAAAGGGCTACCTGAGGGCCAGACACGTTCAACATGGAGGCTCCATCTTCCCTTTTCTTTGTCACCACGTGTACAGTAAAAACACAGGCAACAAGGCGCCAGCCAGGGAGATAACCCATCTGCATAATAAAAGATTAGGGTGGGGGTGGCCAGATTTTTGCATGCTATGCAAATGGCACATCTAGTCCTAACCAGTTTTTTGTGCCTTATGCAAATGGTACACCTGGTCTGACCAATCTTTCATGCCCTATGTAAATCAGACATTGCCTCCTCCAGCTCATCTGTAAAATCCTTTGCATTTTGTGGCAGACTGGAAAAGCCCACTCCAGACCCCTCTGCAGGAGAGAGCTCTTCTGTCTTTCGCCTATTAAACCTCCACTTTAAACCTCACTCCTTGCGTGTCTGTGTCCTTGATTTCCTCAGTGTGAGACAACAAACTTTGGGTATTACCCTAGACAGTGATGCCGCTTCACAATGTGGTTCGACTTGTGTGTAAGTAGGTTGTGAGTTGTTTTTCAGTTGCCACGGACCCCCAGGTTGAAGGCCACGTACTCTGAGCACACCCAGATGAACCAAGTGTGCAACCACAGTGGGAGAACCTAAGTGCTCAGGCAGAAGAGCAGGGACTGAATTAAGAAAAGGACACTGCAAAGCTGGAGCCAGGATCCAATCAGATCGAGCTCTGGCATTACCCCACTGCAAGATCCAATTAGATCACGCCTCATTATTCTATGCTTATAAAGCCCGGCACAGCTCCCAGTGTGGGGAGATGGATTTGAGTCTTTCCTCCTGCTCCTCACCAGCTGACTTGCAATAAAGCTTTCTCGCTGCAAAACCCCAGTGCTTCAGCATCTTTCTCTCATGCAGGGGCAAATGAACCCAGTTTGGTTCAGTAACATGCTCAGCATGTGGGGGCATTTCTTAGTCAATTAATTTGCTAGTATTTTTACCTATGTGACTAAGTGAAATGTATGATTATGTTTACAATTAGTATCTGGTATTAGGTGTTCCTTATTAAAATAAAAACGATTTTTAAAATTTTCTTCCCCCCTACCCCCTTCCCTTCATTCCTGGCTAGTGATGATGTAAATTCAGCGAGATCTGATTTTTGATGGAATCTCAAAATAAATTACTGTTTTTACACATTTTTAAAAATGTTACAATAAGTTACATAGTCAAATCAACTCAGTAAAGAGGACTGTAGGGTTTTATAACTTCAAATAACTGACTTTTCAAAATATTTTGGATCAGAGATGACATCACTGACATTTATATTCATGAATTTTTCAGAACTTTAATTGTCCAGTCAAATAAAAAGGAATGTCAATGTTGCCTATTTTGCTTAATACAGGCTTTGTTTTTTGAATTTTTCAACTTGGTTTATTTTGAAACATCCTTCAGGTTGTATGCAATCAAAACTTTTTGAAAAGTTGATTTTTGAAGCCATTAAGACCTACAGGCCACTTTATATACCTTTATATTTAAATACATACATGTTTAGTAAAATTACTTATGTTGATATTTTTAATACTATTGCATATTTATAGAGATATTGTCCCATCATAATAAGAAACGTTTTTTAATTAAAGAAAGTCATTGAGTGCACCAAGTAGAGTAGTAAAAAAAGTTGCTACTCAGGAAATTATAATGAAAATGATCTCAAACTCAGATTTGCATTTTCCAATAATCCTGTCTTCTTCTGTCTCAATGTCGTATTTAATGAAAAAGGAATGAGAAGATGCAATGATGTCAGGCAAATTATGCCAGCACCTTTCCCTAAAGCATTGATCTCATAGAGAAAAAGATCAGAACTGAGAAAATGGTCTGCAGTTACACAGTAAGAAGCAGGAGTATTTATGAGGGGGCCACAACTGTGTCAGACTGAATACAACAAGCTAGTTACAATGTCCTGCATTTAACAGCCAAAGCCGAAATTCCTCCTGCAATTGCAGAATTGCTCCTTTTGCCAGGGTGCATTAGAAACTGTCAGCAACATGTTTGGGACCAATGAAGCACAGGCAATAAGAAAAGTACCGCTTTTGAATAATACCATTAGAAGATGCACGGATGACAGGTCAAATGACCCAGAGACACCCAGTCTAGAAGATTATTACATCAAACGAGATTCCACTGAAGAATGATAAGTGCTGATGTGAGTAATAGCACTTGGTGTACGGCATGAGTTTGAATCCCTCAAAATCAATGCTTTGAACATTATTTATGGTACCAAAAAAAAAAAAAAATGACCTGTCTTCAATTGTTTGCCCCAGTCATAGACTCTGGGCATGAAGAGTTTGGAGTCTAAGTTTCATTAGGACTCATTAGAGCATCTGCCAGGAAGTGGGGAGACCAGGACTGGGCAGAAGGAGAAGTTGTCCCACAGGACGGCAGTAGCTGAGGCCTCAGTTGATTCTCTGGGGAGCTCAGGAATAGAGGTGTCTTAAGTTGTCCTCAACTGATGCAAGGGGACTGGGCTTTCCTGTGGCCATGGCAGCCAGCTGTTAGCCACAGGATGACCCACGGGAGGGGTGTCACCTTGGTCAGGCAGTTCTCAGTGAAGGTCGCAGCTGTGAGCTGGGCAGCCTATGTGCCAGCACTGGGGACAGCTGTGTCACCCTAAAGAACCAACCTGGGTGGCAGCACTACAGCATCTACCGTACACCAGATAAGCTGCTGGGAATGAAATGGTCATAGCTTACACAAACACTTTGGAATATATAATAGAGAAAAAAATTAAAAGTTTTGGATACCCATGATGGTAAAAAGGTATAGACAATTTATAGCAAAATTCAGTCTGAAGAGCCTTGGAATCAAGAAATCCATTGTTGTACTTGCAGAGAAGGTCTCTAGGTAAAATGTGGCCTACAGAGCTGTATTCCTCATTAAGTGATGTTATCAGAACAGCAAATCTAATAAAATCCAAGATGCTATGGTCCCACTTGCTTCTTGCTTTGTGAAAAATATGGAATCAGAATGTCATTTTTGACAAAAGAAGTTATTTTATTTTTATTTTTATTTTAGAGATGTGGTCTTGTACTGTCGCCCAGGCTGGGATGCAATGGTTCAATCATGGCCCATTGCAGCAGCCTCAACCTCCCAGGCTCAGGCGATCCTCCCAACTCAGTGTTCTGAGTAGCTGCAACTACAGATGAGTCATCACACTCCGCTAATTTTCTGCATTTTTTTGTAGAGATGGGTCTCACTATGTGGCCCAAGCTGGTCTCAAGCCCTTGGCTTCAAGTGATCCTCCCACCGCAACCTCCCAAAGTGTTGGGATTACAGGTAATGAGCCACCATGCCTGTCCCAAGAATTTCTTTTGAGAGATTCAGACTCGCGCTACACATTAAGTGCTGTTACTAACATCAGTTCTCCCGGTGCGCAGTTGAAGCTTGTTTGATTTAATGATCTAGATGAAGTTCATCTCTGGTCATCTGACCTGTCATCCATGCATCTTCAAACAATATTATTCAAAAGTGGAAACTTTTAAATTTCCTATTGCAATTTCAAACTGACATGCACTGGCTGTCCAAAGAGTTTTGCAAGAATCTGTGAACAATGCATCATTATTATCATCGTTGTTGTTGTTATTACTTTTGGTGAAGGGGTCTCACTTTGAAGATTGGTTAAAGCAGAGGTTATTGGTATCAAAAATGGCCTCTTAAATGACATTTTTGAGCACCTGTGTGAATGCAATAGACTGCTGCAAGAGCCTGTGAAAAGTATACGATCTTAGTTTAGGCTGCTATAACAAAAATATCATAGACTGTGTAGCACATAAACAACAAACATTTATTTCTCACAGTTCTGCAAGCTGGGATGGCCAAGATCGAGGCAGATTCAGTGTCTGGTGAGGACCTATTTTCTTAGAGATGGTGCCTTCTAACTGTAATCTCATATGACAGAAGGGACTAGCTAGCTCTCAGAGGTCGCTTTCATAAGGGTGCTAATCCCAACCAGCCCTCCAGATCTCATTATCCCCCTCAAAGGCACTATCTCCTAACACCATCACCTGGGGACTATAATTTTAACATACATTTTGGAGGGACACTAATATTTAGATCATGGCGTATACTAACATGTACGTGTAAAATGTATGGGTTCAAAGCAAAATGTCAACTACGTTATGGTGTTAAAAACTGTGAGATATAATCAATTTTGTAATCCTAAGGAAGTCAGTGTTTAAGCCCTAAAGAAAAATAATTAAGTCTGGTAGAGCAGCATCCATGTAGGTAGGTCTACAGAAATGCCCATTATTTTGAAATACCTGATATTAAAAACATTTGATCAGATTCCAAATCCATTCACATGATCACAAAACCCTTCATTACTTTTGTCAAAGAAATAAAACGAAGAACTGCTGACATAAAGAAACACTGTACCCTTACAGTATAATTTAAAGAGACTTAATTATCTGAATTCTAGTTAATGATAAGAAAAGAATTTCTCTCAACTTAGGAAAAAGCAATAAATAATTCCCGGTAATTGTGACCTCCTACTTGGGCAAAGGCTTTCTTGTCAATTGCGGCTTTCAAATATTTGAAGAGGTTATCATTAAAAGTCTTGAATGAGGTTGGGGAGCGAGATGGCCGAATAGGAACAGCTCCAGCCTCCAGCTCCCAGCGCGAGCGACACATTAGACGGGCGATTTCTGCATTTTCAACTGAGGTACCGGGTTCATCTCACTGGGGAGTGCCAGACAATCAGTGCTGGTCAGCTGGTGCAGCCCAACCAGCGAGAGCTGAAACCGGGCAAGGCATCGCCTCACCTGGGAAGCACAAGGGGGAAGGGAATCCCTTTTCCTAGCCAAGGGAAACTGAGACACACAACACCTGGAAAATCGGGTCACTCCCAGCCTAATACTGCGCTTTACCAAGGGTCTTAGCAAACGGCACACCAGGAGATTACATCCCACACCTGGCCTGGAGGGTCCCACGCTCAGGGAGCCTCCCTCATTGCTAGCACAGCAGTCTGAGATCTAACTGCAAGGCGGCAGCAAGACTGGGGGAGGGGCGTCCACCATTGCTGAGGCTTAAGTAGGTAAACAAAGCCTCCAGGAAGCTCGAACTGGGTGGAGCCCACCTCAGCTCAAGGAGGCCTGCCTGTCTCTGTAGACTCCACCTCTGGGTGGAGTCTGACAGCTGTCTGACAGCTTTGAAGAGAGCAGTGGATCTCCCAGCACGGAGGTTGAGATCTGAGAACGGACAGACTGTCTGCTCAAGTGGGTCCCTGACCCCTGAGTAGCCTCACTGGGAGACATCCCCCACTAGGTGCAGACCGACACCTCACACGGCAGGGTACATCCCTGAGACGAAGCTTCCAGAGCAAGAATCAGACGGCAGCACTCGCTGTTCAGCAATATTCTATCTTCTGCAGCCTCTGCTGCTGATACCCAGGCAAACAGGGTCTGGAGTGGACCTCAAGCAATCTCCAACAGACCT
>NW_012117710.1:4469901-4470264 GCF_000951035.1 Colobus angolensis palliatus | reverse complement strand
ACACCCACACCAAAACCCCATCAGTACGTCACCAGCATCAAAGACCAAAGGCAGATAAAACCACAAAGATGGGGAAAAGGTAGTGCAGAAAAGCTAGAAATTCAAAAAATCAGAGTGCATCTCCCCCTCCAAAGGAACGCAGCTCATCGCCAGCAATGGATCAAAGCTGGACAGAGAATGACTTTGACGAGTTGAGAGGAGAAGGCTTCAGTCGATCAAACTTCTCTGAGCTAAAGGAGGAACCACGTACCTAGCGCAAAGAAACTAAAAATCTTTGAAAAAAGAATGGAAGAATGGATAACTAGAATAATCAATGCAGAGAAGGCCATAAACAAATTGACAGAGATAAAAACCATGACATGA
>NW_012117710.1:4458978-4469666 GCF_000951035.1 Colobus angolensis palliatus | reverse complement strand
CTTAAAGTATAATAAAAAAAAAAAAAAAGAAAAAGAAAAAAAAAAAAGTCTTGAATGAAGTCATCACAAGAATAAAACCAGATGTAGAAAATGTAATGTTCACCAATAAAGCTCAAGTTTCCTACTAAAAATCTTAAAAGAGATTTTTGATTTGGAAGTTTCATACAAATTCAGTACTGAAGAGTTATGGATTGAAATGTATTTGAAGCATTTCAGTCCACTGCAGTTATTATTATTATGAATTTGTAAACTTTCCCATCTTTAACTAGCAGGAGCCTCTTCAAGTTGGCCTAAGAGTCTTTTTGACAAGCCCACACTGATAGTTGATAGCGTAGGATCTTTGCTTTTTGGAATCATGAGATGTTCCATCTTATACATTATCTGCTTCTGACCTGCAATCATGTATTTATCCAAGAAACTTGCTTATTCTTCTGTTACTAGGAAGCTCAGTGCCACTAGGTTAAGTCTTATTTCTAGGCCTTTTTACATGTAATCCTCTTTTTTTAAAAAGTAAAATCATTATAGTCCCAATTCAGATTTAACGTTAAGACTGGGCCGAAAACCTCAGTTCCCGAAGACATCAACATAATCACTTGCTTGCTTTAGCCCCACAAAAATTACAACTGTCTTAAAGACACAAATCTGCCATGCCAGGCCCACCAACACTCTGACAGCTGAAAACAGTTGAAACCCTTATTTTCTTTGTCCTTAAGAGTACATCCCAACAGGATGTACAGTCAAAGTTCCATCTTTCAAAGTTATGTGAAATAGTTAGTTTCCATATTGTTATGCCAGCAACTCAGTACACAGTTCTGTCCCTGTGCTTAACGTTGCCTTCCATTTTTTAGAATTTCTTTTCCAAAGGCTTAAAAATTAATTTAGTGCTGGCTGAGCATGGTGGCTCACGCCCGTAATCCCAGCACTTTGAGAGGCCAAGGTGGATGGATTGCTTGAGGTCAGGAGTTCAAGAACAGCGCCACCAACATGGTGAAACCCCATCTCTACTAAAGATACAAACAAACAAACAAACAAACAAACAAACAAAAAACCTGGGCATGGTGGTGCGTGCCTGTCATCCCAGCTACGCTGGGAGGCTGAGGCAGGAGAATCGCTTGAACCCAGGAGGCGGAGGCTGCAGTGAGCCGAGATCGTGCTGCTGCACTCCAACCTGGGCAACAGAGCAAGACTCCGTCTCAAAAAAAAAATTAATTTAGTGTCATGAATAGATAAAATATATTTACATGCTTTCAAAGCCAATTCTATAAGCAAATATCTTCAGAGAATCCTGATTTCTATTTTGGTACCTTCTTTTTCCCTATAGCTCTAGTTCTCAAACTCGTCCTCTTCTTTGCTGATACATAACACGCCATCGTGTGGATATACCATGGTCTACTCAGTCGGTTTCTTAATGATGGGCATTTTGGTAGATTCCAGTCTTTTGCTATAACAAATGGTGTTGCAGTGAAGTCTTGTACTTGTCTCTTTTCATTTGTCTGCAAGTTCATTTCTGGAATAAATTCCTAAAAGTTGAGTTGGTGAGTCAGGTAAACAGGTTAACTAGTTACTGCTAAATTGTCTCCCTTTAGGGGCTGCATCAGTTTGTGTTTTAAAGAAAAAAGGAGAAACATTTTTAAATGCTGAAGATAATTTTCATTTTGAAATATTTCAAATTTACAAACAATTTTGAATTGTATAAAGACATACAAAAAAAAAAAAAACTGACAGTGAGCTGCTAACATGAGCCCCATCACCCCCAAATACCGGAGTATGTACTTCCAAGGACACTCACCAGGTAACCACAATGTGGCCATCAAAACCAGGATGTCGGCACTGACACATCACTGCCATCTAGTCTACGGTTTCTCCTGTTTCCCCACAGTGTCTTCTGTGGTGACAGAATCCTATTTCGATCATATGTTACATTTAGGAATCATGTCTCTTTCGTCTTCTTCAATCTGGAGTAGTTCTTGACTGTCACGACCTTGTCACTTCTGGAGGCTGCAGTCTGATTTCTTGTGCAATATGTTCCTAGTTTGAGTCCGTCTCATGTTTCTTTTTAACTCGATTCAGGCTTGCATCATAGGCAGGAAGAGCACAGGCGAGGCTGTGTTCTTGTCATCGCATCCTATCCAGTGGCACACAGTTCTGATGTGCCCCATTACTGGGGATGTTAACTGCACCCACTCCCTGCCAGGTTTCTCCAGGGTCAAGTTACTCTCTTTTTTTCCTTTGTGATATATACATACTTTGTGAGGAGTATATCCTGTTCCTCATCAAACTTCTTCCACTAATTCTAGCACCCATTGATTGATGTGTTTGGATTGAACAAATTAGGGGTTGTATCATTGCATTCCCAGCAGCAATGAATGACGGTGCCTCTTCCCCCTGCCCCGAGCCTCATCAGAGTATTGTCAAACTTTTGAATTTTTATCACATTGATCTGTAAGCAATAGTGTCTCTGCGTATCCTCAGTTTTTATGTGTTACGTGGACAAGGTTGAGCATGTTCTCCTGTGGCTATGGGCCATGTGCACTTCTGTGAACTCTTGTTTCATACAGCTTGCCCATTTTTCTTCCAATTTTCTTTTTCTTCTCTGTTTTAGAAGCTCTTAATATACAGATATTAACCATTTCTCTTGGATATAAACTGCAAGTATTTCCCCCAATTTGCCATTTATCTTGTTTTCCTTTGCCCATTCTGTTTTTTGCATATGGGATATTTTAGGTTTTTAAAACTTGTAAATAGTCATCAATCTTTTCATTATTGCTTCTAGATTTTGAGTCATCGTTAGACAAGTTTTCCCCACGTTCAGGTTAGAGAGACTAAAACTAGTGTTTTATTCTAGTACTTGTATAGTTTCAGATTTTTAATATTGGTTTTTAATATTGATATCTCTGATCCACTTGGAATGTATCCTTGTATATGGGGGTAGGGAATGGATATGGTTTTGTATTTTTTCCATACAGGTAATCACTTATTTCAATAATGTTTATCAAAAAGTCTATTTTATTCAGTTATTCAAGATGCCCTCTTATTATATACTAAATTTCCATATCTAATGGGGTCCATTTCTGGGCTTTCTGTTCTGTTCCATGCATCTAGTCATCCACCAATAGACACACCATTTTAGTTATAGAGCTTTACAGTATGTTTTAATACCTAAAGGAGACTAGTCCACCCTCATTACCTTTATTTCAAAAGTTTCCTGGCTATTTTTGCTCATTCGTTTTTATGAATGAATTTTAAATTAACTTTTCTAGCTCTATAAAAAATCTGATATATTGGGGATCATGTGACAATTCTAAATTCACACAAGGAGCACTAACTTCTCTGTGATGTTGAGTCTTCCTGTTCAAGAACATGGTCCATTTGTTTACACCTTCTCTAGTAACTTCCAGGAGCATTTGTAGTTTTCTTCATATGCGTTCGATAGATCTTAAGTTTATCCCCAGCTTTCTTTTCTTTTCTAATGTTAATCTACTATTGTAAATGGGATCTTCTCTCTGATTACAACTTCAAGCTGTGTTTTGTTTGTGCATATGATGTCGGTTTGTTTTTACATGCTGATTTTATAGCTTGCTAGTTTGCTAAATTCTTTATTGTTTGTAGTATTTTCTAGATACCACATATTATTATCTGCAAATACAGATAGTTTAATCACTTCCTTTTTGGGCTTTATACCTCACCTTGCTTTCTCTTGTCTTTGGCTGTGGCAAATGTGTCAATTTCAATAATAAAGAGCAGAGGAGACTGTGGACTACCTAATGCTTCTGCCTTCAGCAGGGATGCCTGTAGGGTTTCCCAGTCAAGTAGATGGGGAATGCAGATGTGGGGGTGTGAGGCACACGCACAGTTTACCGTATTGAATAAATGTCAATACATTTCCATTTTATTATATGTTTGTACTCCAGATGGGTGTTGAATATTGGCAAATGTCAAAACTGCATTCTTAGAATAAATCCCACTTGAATATGATCTACTGTTTTAAATGTACCGTTGGATTTTGATAACTTTTATCATTTTAGCATTTCCATCAATTCTCTTAATATAAAACTAATCTGCAACTTACCTGGTGCATTTCTCTGCGTTCTTTGGACCTGTTTGGGTCTTCTGTGGCCTAGGACATGATCTATCTATCCATCCAGCTATCTATCTATGTATTTTTTTTTTTAGGGTGGAGTTTCACTCTGTCGCCCAGGCTGGAGTGCAGTGGTACTATCTCAGCTCACTGCAACCTCTGCTTCCCGGGTTCAAGTGATTCTCCTGACTCAGCCTCCTGAGTAGCTGGGATTATAGGCATGCACCACCATGTGCGGCTAATTTTTGTCTTTTTAGGAGAGACAAGGTTTCACCATGTTGGCCAGGCTGGTCTAGAACTCCTGACCTCAGGTGATCCACCCACCTTGGCCTCCCAAAGTGCTGAGAAAATGTTTTTATTTTTATAAAGCCAATTAAGTCTATTATATTTATTGATACGATCAATAAATTTCACTTCAGTTCTGTCATATATCTACATATATTTGCCATATCTACATATATTAATATATGTAGACATTTGCCATATCGACATATATTAATATGTAGACATTTGCCATATCGACATATATTAATAAGTAGATATTTGCTACACATATAATTACATGTACACTTCTTGACATATGTAAGTGTGTGTATCTTTATGTGGTTTGTTTTATTTTCTCTCTTTTTTGATACGTTTTAGTAATCGGGAAGGTTTTTATACTTTTGCTCTAATGTTTATGCACACATAATTCAGATGTTTATACAGATCCTTAGTCCTCTCTTTTTCTGGACACAATCTACTGATTTTCTGTTATGAGTAACATTACCATTGGCTAGTAAACTTTTCTTCTCCTTCCCTGCCTGAAAATTCTGTGATAAAAGATTACAGACTAATAATATGGCAAAATATACAAGTTCAATTTATAAGTGTTATATTTTGCTGAAATAACTATTTTGGCATTAGATTTTCAATTACATAGAACCCAATTTTGTCTGGTAACTACATGTATATGTGTATGTGTGCAGATGTACAGAAGTATGTGTATATATACATGTACATGCACATATCTATGTATAGATGTGTGTTTATATAGACTTGTCTGTGCCCATGTACATGTGTGCACATGCCTGCATGTGTGTGCCTGTGTAGATATAGATGCAGATGTGTATGTATACATGTATATGTATACTTGTCTGTATACACATGCATAGGGGCCTACTGTTATGAAACCTGGTCCTTTCTTTGTGTTTATGTAACAAATCTAAGTTTGATGTCTCTGCCTTCATGGAGCTCATAGTGTAGTGGGGGAAGCAGACATTTACTCTTCTGTGTAAAGTGCTACAGTGAGGGTCAGTGTGGAATTCTTTAAAGGAGGCCCTGTGGAGGAGACAGTTCCTGAGCCAAAGCTTTAAATATAAGCGAGAACTGCCAGAGGAAACACAGCGGGAAGGCTAGTGCGACCTGGGAACGTGCTAAAGCATGGAGGCACGCTGGAATACACGCACTCTGTTCGGCATCATGGTTTTGTTCTATGAAATTATAATCACCTGAGTTTTGGTGCAGAATGCTTCTTCTGTGAAGCTTCATAGCACCGAGGCACATATGAAAAGCCGGCTGATGATGTCCGGAAAGAGTTATGCAGACTGGAGGAGAAGGTGCCCCAGGGGCCCTCTGAGGTCATGGCATGGGCCAACTTGCTGGGCAGGAGTCCTGTCACCTCAAACCTGCGACCTGTCAACTGCTGCCAGCAAAACTTCTTGGACCCAATTTTCCTGCTCCTCACATCAACTCGTGCTGGGTGTACCTAGTAAGGAGGATTTCCCTTATGCCTTCCCTATTTCCCTTATAGACAGAACTACCCCTGTCAATTTGTTTTTCTGCTTATTTTCTCCTCCCTTCCTGCCTCCTCCCCTTCTTATCTAATTGCCTACCTTCCTCCCTGCTCCTTTCTTTCTTCCCCCTCTCTCTCCCTCCCCTCCTCCATTCTTCCCTTGCTTGTTGCTTTTATGCTATCTAGATCCTAGCTAATTGGTTGATAGAAACGCCCCACTCTCGTCCCCACAAGCCCCTTCTCCTCCTTCTCCTCTCCTCCCCCAGGACCGTGTGCCGCCGGTTACAGCCCACAGAGCCTGTGACTATGTCAGGCAGGTATTTTCCCTGCCGCTGAAAAGAGAGACACACATTTTTATTTTTGATATTTAAGTCAAATAATGTCATGAAATTAATACAAAGCTTATTTGCAACGCCCCTGAGTAAAGATAGTTACTATTCATCTTCTCTTCCATCTACGTAAACGGAGAAAGAGTTGAAAATAATGGTTAATCCGAGGAAACATGTGCTGAGCATGGAGCTCTAGGATGTTTTGGAGATTTGCAACATGTCCAATAAAATTAATAAAGTGATAGTAGGAGGTGCTGGGAGAGCAATTCATGGGCCCTCCTGGGCCAGGTGGATGAGAATATCCAGGCCTCTGTGGTAAGAAATGAGCGATTGCTACATCCTATTAGCATCCCTACAGGACTGTGCAGACCCCACCTAAACATGCTAAGGAGCCCACTGAGAATGCTGTAAAATCAGCTGGATATAGCACAGAAGGAAATTAGAGTGCACTGTCCGATATTGTAACAAGCCTAGTTGTATTTACTAAAGCAACACCACCTTTCCTGTTACAGATAAACCGTGAAATCTCAGTGTCTTTACACAGTGAAATTTCATTGTCCATGACCCTCAGGTGCTGTATCAGTTCTCCTGGGTGTCGGGCAGCCTTCACTGGACCATTCAGGGCCCACCTGCTGGCTCCGATCTCCTCTAGCAGGCCAGGAGCTGGGAGCCGAGCCACCAGCAAGGGAACTGCTTCTACTCCATGACACAAGAAGCACAAATTTTCCTGTCCTTGCCACAACAACACGCCCTGTTTTTCATGATCCCAAACGTACATGATTTCAACTGTGAGGGACTGCTGCATCTATCCAGTATGTAGCAAGGATTCACAGGTGTCCATTTCTCCAGGTTACCTCATAGAATTAAATGTATATGCCTTTCAAACCAGGGAGCGGAGAGCTCATTACGTGGTAGAATCACCGGCCACACACCGCTGGGTGGGTGTACATATTACCGTTTGTGTGCCGGGTGTTATCATGAATTCCAGATTGCTATGGGCCACGGCTGAGTTCTTGCGTTGTTATGGTTCTTGCAGTTTTGATACACCTGAGGGTTCTCACTGCATTAAACATTTCTACCGCATTATTAGGTTGACAAACCTTTGACAAATAAGCTCGAGTATCTTTTCTGATGGCCTTCGGAAGAAAATACTTTAACACTTAAAAAGTTTTGTGTGTCCCTTTCTGAACTTATTTTTTTCCAAGTCTTTATTTGCCAGGCATTGAGGAGAAGCATTTGGGGCCAGTGTTTAGGCTGGGGTGGGGGCACAGCACGTGGGGAGAGCCCGCAGGCCCTGGCAGGCTGTCTGCACACCGGGTCCTCGTGAACCCAGTCCTCTGACTCTGAAGCCAGTTGGGAACAAGATGTTATTTCTATTCACAAAATACCAGTTTAATTCCTAAAAT
This sequence comes from Colobus angolensis palliatus, assembly GCF_000951035.1. Taxonomy (NCBI): domain Eukaryota; kingdom Metazoa; phylum Chordata; class Mammalia; order Primates; family Cercopithecidae; genus Colobus; species Colobus angolensis. The sequence goes on along the minus strand of NW_012117710.1, from coordinate 4,462,079 downwards.
ATATCTTCACCCATGCCAAACACTGAGCTTCTAAAACACAGGCCCAAGGCCGCCGAGGGTGGAAGCTCTGGCCACTCGCTTAGGCTCCGGCCAACTTGGTGTCTCCTCTTCCTCTCCCAACCACCGCTTCCCATGCACCTATCTGCATGCATTCTCCACGTCTGAAAATTGCACATTTGTGGTTTCTCTTCCACTCTTCCCACAACCAGCTCTCCTCTCCAGCCATGGGGCAAGTGGCCTTTCCACACTGCATGGGGACTGAGGACCAGCGCTGTGGCCTGGCATGTCCAGGGTGAGCAGCATACCTCCCCAACACTGGGGATGCGTTCGTGGACCTAATTTCCCCATGCACCTTCTTAGACTGCAGTCCCAGATTCAGCATTTCCAGCAGGGGAAAGGGAGAAAAGATTCTGCATTTAGGCTCCCAAGCAAAGCCAGGCTCAGCATGGGCGACACCCAGGAAGGGTTGCTGTCGGACATCACGAAGCAGAAAGACAGGAAGGCCTAACCCACATGTGATAGGGCTTGGGACTGCTTTCTTCTGAGATTTCCAGACAGCAAGAGTCAGGGCGGAAGGCAGGCTGTGGTGCTGAAGATGGAGATAAAACCGGTGCAGCACCGGGTGCTGAAACAGGAACAGTAAGTCCTGTGTTTTCGATCAGACATCTATTTATGCTTTGTTTACCTATAGGTCAGGCATTGTGCTTGGATACGGGGATACAGATATGAAAAAGACAAATCAGACACAGCCCCTGCCCTCACAGGGTTCCTAGGCTAGCAGGAAAGGCCTGCGAGTCACAAAATAAGGTGATGCTCACAGTAACTTAGATCAGTTTATTTTTCCACCTGTCCTCTAGTGGCAGGTGAAGGGCAAGTCCCAGTAACCCCTTCTTTATGTGCACAGGGGTGATCTGCACGGATATAGATGCTATATCCCACCCTCCCCACTCCACCCCAGGCCTCCGCTCTGTGCCTTGGCTGGCGGCCCTGCTCACGCCCTCACTCAGACCCCTGTCTTTACAGTTGGAGGGACAAGACAGGCTTCACAGCCCAGACCCTGACGAATCCTCTGTTCGGCAGAGGCTTTTTCTGAAAGGGAGGCAAGAATCAGTCAAACCAAACAGCCTGTATTGCTGGGATTCAGGATTTTTCAAATTGTAGGTCACGAATGCACTCGTGGATAGGGAAATCAATTCCGTGGTTGCAGCAGCATTGTTTTAAAGAATGAAACAGAATGGAATAGAACAGAAAATACCAAAGTACCTCATACACTGGGAGAGTCACTATTGTTCCATGGACGCTCTGTTTCAGTGTGTGTGTGTGCGTGTGTGTGTGTGTGTGTGTGTGCTGGGTTTCAATGCAAAACAGTTTTCATTGTGCACTGCAGTCCGAAGTGCCCAGAAACCACTGCAAACCCACCCTACATGGCAGCAGAGTGAGAGGCGCACCCACGTCTTTTCTATTCCACATACACATAGCTGTAGGAATCTGGAAGCCATTTTTCACCTGGCCTGATATATATAGAATGAAAAAAAACAAAACGTAAACTCTAGTGATGGCAGATGACAGCCTGGGCTTGGGAGCCCAGCAGACCTAGGCTTCGGTTCTGGCATTTCTCAGCATTGCCCAGCTATATCACCTTGGCAAAGTGAGTTACCTCTCTGAGATTCCATTTTTGCCTCTGTCCAGTAGGGATATGATGCTTATCTTGTGTGACCCCCAGGGATGAATGGAGTAAGACGGTGGGTGTAAGAACGCGGTACAGCACAGTGAAGGCTGGTACACGGTGGCTTCCCCTAAGGTGTGAGCTTCCTGTCCTTTCCTTTCCTGTAGGTTCTAAAAGACCAAAGGACGCCCACCCCTAATGGAACATCCCATGTCTATTTTGTTCAGTTTTCACTTAGTGTTTTAGGCAATGCTGGGAGAATCTGCAACATCATCCTATTCTGCAGGTACAGCCTGAGGTCTAGAAAGTCATAGGGATTGAGAAACAAATCTTTTGTGCAACGTCATTTAATGCCACATTGAGAATTACCCAAGAGGAGATAAAAATGGGGCTTGCAAACAGAGTGCTCATTTATAATCCTTACTTTAGAAAACCTTTCAAAGCCCTAGTGAACATTTAGGAGCTTTTACTAATGTTTTAGAAATGTGGATAACCAAATGTTTTTTCCATTTCTTTTAAAATATGAAATATTTCTCTTTCATGATAAGGTAATGTTCTGAAACCAGAATAAATCATTAGAGCACAAATATACCTGTTACAAGAAGGAAAATGATAAAGAAATAAAGCCAGAAAAAAAGGGAAGTCTTGGTGTGCTCAGAATGATGATGATTTATAGCATAATTTGTCTTTGGACCCCTTGTAGAAAAACTAACATCTGCGTTTTAATGGATGAATTTAAAAAATGGATAGCAGGAGTTTGCTAATCCATACAGGCTTCTTTTAGGACAAAATTGTGATCAATTACATTTTATATCCTGGCAGTGTCTAGTATTCCACACTCAGGTTCACCTGAAAACTTCACAGCCACATTCTTTCTTCCTGTGTCTTTCATCATTATTTGACCAATTTCTAACAAAAACTGAATTTGTGAGCCAAACAGCAAGTCAGCATCGAACACGAACTACTGATTGCTTCAAATGACTACAGTACTCTCCCTCCCAAGCTACATTATTAGAAAGTTGCTGAAGTAAACACTGGCAGTAAGAAAAATGTTTCTAATCATATTGGGCACTCAGTTATACCCAACTTACACTCTACAGAATTTTTTCCAGGCGAAACCAAAAGCGTATCGATTTCTGAGTATATTTCAGTTATTTAAATTTAAAATTCTTGAGTAAATTTCAGTTATTTTCCATTTCATCGTGGGTAATCATCATGGAAATTTGACATGCGGAACTGAGTCTGTCGGAGTTTCAGGCCACAGCTTCTGTGGCAGCGCCAACCTTTCCTCTCACCCCTCAGAAAGTTCACTTGGCTGAAACTGTATTAGAGCTTTGCTGCTCAATTTGTAAGTTCATATGTCCCATTTTAAAATGCCTTGAGCAGAAAAGGTCATGGAGGCACTGTTAATAAAATCTATTAAATGGGATTGGCC
>NW_012117710.1:4450577-4458163 GCF_000951035.1 Colobus angolensis palliatus | reverse complement strand
TTTCTCAGGAGGAGCTCAATCCAAGGGCCGTATTAAAGTCAAGATGAATTACATCTCATTTCCCCAGATGCGTCAAGCTGCCATTCACCGAAGGAAGGAGGAGAAAAGAGGCTGGTCGGCCTAGGGCTTCCTTCTCCTCCTGGCTGGGCATTTCCTGCCTTCTGCATGCTCTCCGACTCGCTGTCAAATTCTGTTTGTAGACATTCCAATAATTTCCCAAATTATGCTGACAAATAATTAATTTCATGAGTTATGCTTTCCCTTTCAGTTTACAGGCATTTTAATTACTCCCTTTTCAGCTTCAAGGACCTACTCAGGCCTCTAGGCTGCCTTGACAATCAGTGCTAATAGCTGGGAGGTACTTCAAGCCCCTAAGTGCGGTTCCCAGCAGCAAATAAGCACTGAACACTTAATGTCCAAACAGCCCCACAGAGCTGGGGGCCTGAGGCTGAGGGCCCCTGAGGGGATGGGTGGGAAGCCATGGCCTGGAGGACCTGTGCTTTTGCAGTTTTCACTCTGCGTGAGGCAGGCCAGGATGGGCGGATCACGAGGTCAGGAGATCGAGACCTTCCTGGCTAACACGGTGAAACCCCGTCTCTACTAAAAATAAAAAAAAAAAAAAAAAGTTAGCCGGGCATTGTGGCGGGTGCCTGTAGTCCCAGCTACTTGGGAGGCTGAGGCAGGAGAATGGCATGAACCCGGCAGGCAGAGCTTGCAGTGAGCCGAGATCGTGCCACTGCACTCCAGCCTGGACAACAAAGCGAGACTCCGTCTCCAAAAAAGAAAAAAAAAGAAAAAAGAAAGTGAGGCAGAAGCTACGAGCTTCCCCTCCCATATCCATTTCCCCTCCCTTCCTTAATAAGGGACAGATATGTGTCCAGCTGGAAGGCCACGTTGCCAGTCTCTCCCACACAGAGAGAATTCCAGGAACTGTAAGCAGAGTCAGCAGCCAACGGGACTTCTAAGAAAGTTCTTTAAAGGTGGGCATACTCGTTCCCGAGGCACAGCCCTGAGCCTTCCTCCTCGTCTTCTAGAGTGGGGATGCAATGTCTGGCACTACAACAGCAGGCTTGTGACCTAAGGCACATGCTCAAGTGGCAGCCAAACAGACAAAGAACCCCGACTCTCTGATGACCCTGGAGCTGCCACTATGTCCGCCCAACTCCCGATGTGAGAGAAGTAAAAACACAGCTCCCTCCTGTTTAAGCTCCTGTCACTGTGGGTGTGTTGTGAGCAGCCAGACACTGTTCGTAAGCCACACAGGCAGCTGCAAACTCTGAGGTGCCGCCGCCACGTGGGTCACAGGGAGAGCCTCTTTAGGCACAGCCTTGTGTCCACAGCCCGTTCCTCTGGGTGCTGACTCAGGACTCTTCAAAGCACGCCCAATACCCCGATCTGCAGATAACCGAGGGGTGACCGTGCATGAGTGAGGCTGATCTCTCTTCTACTTCCTGCTCTTATTTCATGAATGTCAGTCTCACCTCCGGGGCCAGACTGCAGGTCCCCAAGGATGATGACATACCAGTTATCTTCCCTACCCTCGGGGTCAGGGCCTGTCCCACAGCGCCACGCACACCACAGGCGCTCACATCAATTCTTGAGTGTCTGGGTTTGATTTTACTGTCAGCAGGGAGATGGCCCCCAGGTCTCTACCTGTGCCATGGCCCCTATGGAAGCATTCAAATACCCTAGCAGACATGTGTCATCAGAGTGGAAAAACGAATACAGACAAAGCCACACAGCTGGCATGTGTGTGATGTCTCCTCGTTTTCAAAGCCTCCTCTCTCTTTTTTTTTTTTTTTTAGACGGAGTCTCACTCTGTCGCCCAGGCTGGAGTGCAGTGGCCGGATCTCAGCTCACTGCAAGCTCCGCCTCCTGGGTTTACGCCATTCTCCTGCCTCAGCCTCCCGAGTAGCTGGGACTACAGGCGCCCGCCACCTCGCCCGGCTAGTTTTTTGTATTTTTAGTAGAGACGGGGTTTCACCGTGTTAGCCAGGATGGTCTCGATCTCCTGACCTCGTGATCCGCCCGTCTCGGCCTCCCAAAGTGCTGGGATTACAGGCTTGAGCCACCGCACCCGGCCTCAAAGCCTTCTCTCATGTAGTATCTCATCTTCTCTTCACAGTGCTCTTTGAGTCAGGACCGGTGTAAATGCCACAGTTTTACAAATGAAAACTGGAGGTACAGAACGGCACAGGTGCTTCTTGAAGGCACATTAGTAGTAAACACGGAGTGAGGCCTGGATGGACTCCCGGGAAGGGCTTTCTGGGGCTCACGTATCCAGAAAGATTGTGAATATATACGTGTGTGTGAAACACGTTGCGTTCACTGTGCCCCCACCGCTGTCCCCCTGATGCATTCACGGTCCCTCTTGTCACTCTGCTTCCTCATGTGCCTCCTTCTAGGCAGATCCCTTTCCATCCCATTCATTGCATCTTCCCCTCCAGAGCCAGGCAAGCATTGCCCCCATCTTCCCTTCACCTCCCCAGCTCTTTCTAGACTGGGGGTCTGACGTCCTCCCCTAGCCATGTACTGTCGCAGAGGGGAACGTGGATTCAAGACAGAATTCATACCCTCGCTTCATTCTGTTCAGGGGCGGCGTGGCTGGCTGGACGGTCTCTGAAGAGCGCGGAGGGATAAGTGCAGTTGACTACACCGAGGCATCGAGGCTGTGCAGCCAGCCGAGCCAGCCCTGTCCCCTGAGCCGTGCGTCACTCCCTTCTGCTGCCTGCCACGTGCCTGGCCCCAGTCACATCCAAGAACAGAGCCCTAATGCTCTGGTCAGTAAGTGTTATCACCCCCAATTTATCCTGGGACTCAAGCATGTCCCTCGAACAAGGAAAGGTCAGGTTGGTGGTGCCTGGCGTCTCCGAGGCTGTCATAAGCCTGAGATGTCGATCCTAGTGGCCCAGGAATAAGTTTAGGGTTGGAGCCAGCGTCTGGAAGAAAAGCATGACATGACCTGCCCAAACCCAGCAAGCTCTGGAGAGATTCCCCAGGGGCATTTACCATCCCACTGAACACATGGGAGTCCGAAATATCCAGAGAGGGAAGGCTGAGTCCCTCAAAGGGAGGACAGGCCCACCTGCGTTTCCACACTGGGCTTACAAGGGAAGAAGAAGGTAGCGCCATCCACATCCGTACGAGGGTGCCGGGAGTGCCGAGGCGGAAGACATGAAGAAGACACGAAGACAGGAATTACAGCTCTGTCTGCTGGGTGCCCCGAGACCCATGAGGGGGCTCTATGTGCCAACCCCCGATGTCAAACACCCAAGCAAGGGAAGGATGGTGCTGCTACAGAAGCCGAGCTGCAGACAGGAAACTGCACGTACAGCATTAGTCACAAACGTTCACTCATGAATAGCGTTTTTTGTTTTTTTTTTTTTTTAAGTATAGATGATGAACCAGATTTGGACCAACTGAAGTCAGGTTCTCATCACATACGGGAAAAAGTTCATTCCCAGAGCAAAGGATAATTTAGTAATTTCCCCATCCAGAAGACTACTTGGACGTGGAGGTGGGAACCCACTCACTGTGCCACCATCTTAGGGGGAACCCTGCACCCCAGCCCACCAGTCTAAGCACAGTCCCTCACCAACCAGGCTGAAATCTTCTCTCAAGTCCTAGTGACATCAGAGGCAGCTGACGTCACTCAGAGAACAGCGGCCTTGTCTCGGAAGCCTGGATGTCAGTGCTGGTTCTGTCTTAGTGGCCTGTGTGATTTCAGACCAACTAAATTCCAGCTAGCTAATGTTCAGCTTCCTATGAACAGGTGCCTGAAAATGAAACTTGCCCTGCTCTTTCCTATAAACTGTCCACACTTTGAGGAAGGGTCTGGGCTCTGTTGCTGTTTTTTTTTTGAGACGGAGTCTTGCTCTGTCACCCGGGCTGGAGTGCAGTGGCTGGATCTCGGCTCACTGCAAGCTCCGCCTCCCAGGTTCACGCCATTCTCCTGCCTCAGCCTCCCGAGTAGCTGGGACTACAGGCGCCCGCCGCCTCGCCCGGCTAGTTTTTGTATTTTTTAGTAGAGACGGGGTTTCGCCGTGTTAGCCAGGATGGTCTCGATCTCCTGACCTCGTGATCTGCCCGCCTCGGCCTCCCAAAGTGCTGGGATTACAGGCTTGAGCCACCGCGCCCGGCCCTGTTGCTGTTTTTATACCCAGTCCCACTGTACAGGAGGCACTGGGCCTGTTCCTGTTTTTATACCCAGCCCTGTTGTACAGGAGGTACTGGGAGGTGCTTGTGGGGCCGAATTGCATTCGTTTACAGGGTTGCTGGAAGGCACGACCCCGGAATCCACGCGAGCTGTTTTGAAAACGATGTCGTCCCACCCAAACTCACATCCCTATCTCTTCTCATTGACAGCCTTCCGAGCTGGGGGACACTCATCACTTCATTTTTTTGTCTCTGGAGTCCCTGCTGCCATTCTCCGCTCCCTGCCTCCCACCTTCCCTGCACACCCACGCACAGATTCCGCCTCCTAATGCAGCATTTTGCTCATGTCACTCACAGATCTTAAGCCTTTCATGGTTCCCCAATGCCAACTGAATAATAAAAGCCAGAGTCCCAAGCCTCAAAGCCCTTCTCAATTAGGTGGAGATCCACTTCCCTCTTCCCCACGCAGAACTCAAATGCACCAGAAATAAAACGAAACAGTCACGGTTAATAGTAACAAGGGATTACTAATAGCGATAGGAGTCTTTTTAAGTGTTTCTACGTTTATTGTTATTTGATTAAATAGACTAATTAAAGCAAACGTTAACTGTCCAGGTTTTCAGCCATTTTCCTTTTCGAATGAGTAATCAAGATTTACTTGCACATGAACAGGTCCTTCCTGGCTGTCCTGCATTTTAAATATTTCTGCTAGTCACTGTGCAGGCAGAACTGACTGCACTTAATTTATAAAGGAGGATTTATGGACTTACAGATGACAACAGACAGCCAATCAATACGGGATGATAATAACAGCATGTAATATCAAGGAACATTAGGTCTCAGGCATGATTTGGGGAGAGAAGTGGGCAGTCAGAAACCTTATCATTTGAAAAAGGTCAAGGTCTGGTAGCAATAAAAATGCCTAAGCAAATAAAATCACACCTATGAATCAGGCGAGGGCATAAATTGCAGGGTGAAAAAGGGTTTTAGACTCGGTAGAAAAAGGACTTCCCTGGGCAAGGATTTGGGCTGCTGTGGGACAAATGAGGCTGCGCTGGGAAAGGGTCTATTTATTCCTGCTAAGAGCAGTAACAGTGAAATGCAGATGCAGAGGAGACCTCCCAACCCTCGCTCCTCCTGGGGCTGAGATCTGAATCCTTCAGAAAACAGCGGAGGAACTGGATGCTGTGGAAGGCCTGCCATGCCACGCCCGAGCCTCACCACGTGTGTTTAAGAACCACTGGCTTTATGACGTTTATGTCTGGTCATTTTTTCCAGGGGTGGGGGCGGTTTTCATGGACCTAGTAGATTGTGTGCTTGTGTAACTGAAAAGGGCAACCAAAGAAAGTAGCAAGTTGCAAATTCGATGACCAATAATCATGTTCCATCGTTAAAAATAAAACTGTGAATCATCACCGTGGTCTTTGAAAAACGCTCACAGCGTCACACAGAACTCCACCGCCAACTTTCCTGCGAAAACCTACAATCAATCCATTTAGAACGATCCAGTTCCATAGGCTTTTCAAGACTAGATGCGCCCAATAAAGGGCATGTACAGAAACTCCCGAGTCCCCTGAAAAAGCAGTTGGAATAGCATTTGTCTCCCGTCTACGGTTCTGCTTTCGTTGAGGAATATAGTTGGAGAGATCCCATTAAATACGTGATGAATTTGCTTGTAAACGTTCCCTAGGGGACTGAATTCTCTGTTTTTCTTTCTAACATACTCCAATCAAACTTTGCAAATCCCATTCCCCGGCAAAGATCCCGCCACCTCGTGGTTTTGGAGACACGCTTACCTCCCTGCAAGGTGTACTCGGTCACGGCCCTGCTGAAGACGCCCAGGCCGGCCCCGTTGTACGCTGCCACCTGTATCTCATACTGTGTCCAGATGATCAGGTCTGTCACCAGGCAGTAGTTCACCTCCGGGCTGGTGATGTTCCGCTGCTGGTACTCTCCGGGAAGGCCAGCCAGGCGGTACCTGTGCCACGAAGGAAGCCCATCACCATCAGGAAATAACCAAACCCGGGAAGTGTGTTTACCCACGGTTATTCCGCAGGGAGGGGGAAATGGAAGTAAATAAACAGGAGCAGAGCCGAGAGGTCAGCCCTAAACAATACTATTTCCTAACTCGATGATTTGGAAAAGTGTGCTCTAATCTCACAGGGATTATAAGCTCAAGGCAAAATGGAACTGACATTTCAACTACGTTATGGTTAAGAAAAACATTACAACTTTTTATATGTAATTCGTCTAGGGACTGCAGTGACTTAGGACCCAAAATTCCAGACATGATTTCCGTCGGGGAGTTGCTGTCAATCAGTTTGAGAAACACTTTCCTCTTGTGAGTCTGAAATGTGGGGAGACTTCCAGAAGCGGGCGGCACACGGTCTCGTGGTCTCCAGGGACAGAGCTCCATTTAGGAATTGCGGGTTTGTCCAAGTGCATCCCAGAACTGGAATAAGCGGCTTTGAAAAGGTGTTGAAACTTCTAACATACCAGTGCAGTTCTGAGTATGACAAATTGCTTTGTAGAAGACGTAGGTGGGTGCTTGGGTACTATGTTCTGAGTGTACTAATGGCGGAAATTTCAAGTAGTGCTTATAAAAAAGAAGATAATGTACACAACTCAGGACTTAGGATGTATAAATTAGGAAATTGCTGTGTGTACTGTGAGATCTGTCATAGTATCATTTTGATTAGCAAACGTTTCTCCATGATTTGGTCTATAGAAGTGAATGCACTGAACTGACTCAGGTAATTTACTGAGCCTTCCTGGATCAGCAACCCTGGGTAAAGCCAGGGGCATGCCCAGTAGGAGTGACTGTCCTGTCATCCTGCAGCTTCCAAGAGCCTCTGATTTCTATCCCAGAAGTGGCTCCTGCCTCACAGTCCCACACTTGAGTGGCAGCAAATCCGCTGGCTTTTCACGGTGTGTGGAAATCTTCAGGCTCCTCCAGGATGCTGATCTCTGAGCTTGGTGGCTCTGCAGTTTCCATGTCCATTACCTGTGTGGTCCCATGGGGGCAGGGCACCTGAGCACGAAGCGGAAGGAGCCGAGACAGACACGCGTGGACCGGAACATCAGTAAGGCTGCTGACATCGAAGCAGAGAAGAAACCTAGAAATTCAGGCCCTGAAATGTAAAACAACTTTCCCAAGAGAAGGATGGCTTGAAAATGAAGTGAGGAAATCGTGAAATGGTCATACAAGGTTCTTCACAAGAATCAGGAGTTTCCGAGAGCATCCTCTCGTTCCCTCTTGCTGCCGACTATGTGCACTTGGTGGGGCCTGTTTGATAGAAAACAAATGATCAAAAGCAGACGGCCCTTGAATAGCAAGAAGGGCCGGGCGCGGTGGCTCAAGCCTGTAATCCCAGCACTTTGGGAGGCCGAGACGGGCGGATCACGAGGTCAGGAGATCGAGACCATCCTGG
>NW_012117710.1:4447142-4450340 GCF_000951035.1 Colobus angolensis palliatus | reverse complement strand
AGCAAGAAGGTACCGGGCCGCCTTCTGTCTCTTGCCTGAAAGGAGCAAGTGGCCCCTGGGCTTGCCTGGTGGGAGACTCAGGGAAGGGACAGCCTTATTCTGTGATGGGTAAAAATGAAAGTCAAGTTATCAAAACACATTGTGGCTTCATAATGTGTCCACCTCTGACTCCTTTACTGAACGACCTGCACCAAGCAAGTACACGTGCAATTCCCAGGGGGTGTTCAGATCGCCGACGTAGCACGATGGTCCTCAAGGCAGTGGGCCACTGGGAGAAAGGCTTGGCATGGATTCACCTGTGTGACAGGCATTTCCACTTACATTCACCATCTACAAAAGATGAACTCTTAAAACAAATGGGACTGAGACAGCCATTTGGGAAAAGGTAGAAACTGGCTCCATGCCCACACCGTGCACCTGAGTAGCCTGGGCACGCTGGCCCCGAGCACCATCTATAATCACTACGACTGAACGAGGATGGCCCTTGAGAAGGATTCCTCGTGTGGACCCAACACTACACAATGCACATTCCAGGGAAGAGCCGAGGAACCAGCATCGGAAGACTTTGCTCAACAACCACTCAGGAGCTGGGTGGTGCTGGGAAAATTCCAAACTTCTCCGAGCCTTGGTTTCCACCTCTTTAAGGTGGGAATGACAGTAGCATTTCCATACTTGTTGCAAGAGTCAAAGGAGACACTGAATGTACAAGAGATGTGAAGGTGTAAAGCACTCCCTAAATATATATATATTTTTGAACACTGCTCTTCTACTGAGAAGTATGGGAGACAGAACTGTGAGTTATAAGGAACTACACCTGCACGAGCCACCCATCTTCTCTGGGACCACTCTTCATACCACTGTGAAAAACAAACTGCAGAATTCACATCTTCCGAAGAGCCTGTGCTCCCCTCCGGAACAGGCATGTTGGCCCATTCTGACCAGTGGCTCCGAGTGCTTTTGTAATAGTCACAGGATGTCTAAGAAGGTCACAATTAATAACGGAAGTGCAGGGCAGCCTCCTCTTGCTGGTAGGATATGTTGCCCAGGAGACCATCTCAGCCAGAACAAGATGATTTTTTATACAGAAATAAACAGGAGAATGTTTTTAAAGGACATAACCCCTATGCTCCTCTCAAAGAAACACCCTGCCTATTATTATAAATATTTTATTACTGCACACGCATCCTAACTACTTCTTATGGCTGGAGCCACGGAAGTGATTTATTTCTCTTTGCTTTCCTTGCATTGTGCCTCGGATCTGACACAGAGGCTGTGCCCTGGAGGATACACACTTGCAAACAGAGAGCTGATGTGCAGACCGGAGGATTATGCGGAAACGTTTCTAAGCTAATTCATTTCGGCATGGCTCTTTAATTTCTGAAAACTTGGATATTCACAGGCCTAGGGTAGTGCACACCCTCATCTCAGGGCTTTCTGGATTTAAGCTCCTGCAAATACAAAAGATGCCCTCATCCCCAGCACCCAACTCTACTGACCCCATCACAGAAAATCCTTTTAACGGTAGTAATCCCGCAGAATAGAGAAATGTGCAGTCCCTGACGCGGCCTCGTCACATCAGAGAGATTTTATTATTAAACTCTGTGCCCTGGGCCTGGTTGTGTGGGAAGACTTTTAAAGTCGTTACTTGACAGCTTCAGCCTAAGGAAACTCTTTCTGCCCGTGCTGAAGAAAGGCAGAGACAGAGGGATGACAGGCCTGTGCAGCTGGGTAGAGAGGGCGGCCAATTATTCTCATTAGCGGATGGGTGTGGAACGAGAGGGAATGGCTAAGGCAGGGGGAAGAGCAGCAGTGCCACAGGAGCCCTCGGCCGCAGGCAGGCGGCGGGGACACGGGGCTGTTTTCTGGAGCGGAGGAAGTCAGGCAATTTCGGAGCTGTCCCAGGGGATCAACAGGAACCAGAGCCCACGGCCCCTACCCCGAGGGGACAGAACTGCAAGCTCCTCTTCCCCATTCTTTGAAATGAGGAAGGACAGTTGGAGCCTTGAGACAAAAGGGACCTTGCTATTGATTGGAGCTCTTTGTGTACCCCTGGGGATAGCCCATTTAAACCACTTCAGGTGGGTCACCGTCTGGCTTACATTTAGAAGAGAATCTCAACACTGGAGGAAAAACTTGAAAACAGCGGCAAATTGATTTTGACAGGCAAATATTCCAGGCATATAGAAAAACACATATTAAATGATGAATGGGTGACTACACACACACACACACACACACACACACACACACACACACACACATATATGGAAGGTGTTGCCCTTCATACACAAGGATAATGAAGCTGAAGATGCAGCATTTCCCAATTTCTTACATTTATCTAAGAAATTAAATCTGTCTGCTGAAGACCTTTGTTAGCCACTATTTACTGATCAGACACTTGGAACAAGCCCAGGAAGGGAATAAGGGGATGCCCACGGTTCTTGCCCCAGTCACACTGGCAAAATTAACAAATCTGTCCACAGTACTGCAATCTATTAGAAGAGATTTAATAATTATCATGCAATTCTGCTTTACTTTTTCTTTTACTTGTGTCAACAGACCACTGCGATGATCATGTTCGGTGCAATTTTAAAATTAGCAGCTTTGGCAAAGGAGGTTTCTTCTCTCAAACACAGACAAGTTCAGATACAGTGTTCCCAACAATTCGAGAAGCCTAACTGTCCTTTATAGAGCAAAGACAGCACCCTGGCTACCCTTCAGCCACATCGGGCCTGCAGAAGTGTGCGTTAGCCCTGCCTTTGTTTCCAAATATACTGATTTCATTCCCAACATCTAAAAGTTGTGAGGTTTCAGGTACAAAGCTAGATTTTTTAATTTCTGAAAATACTAGAAGATCTGGCATTAGTGAACAACACACCAGCCTGGTGACAACTGGCTAATAATTACATCAAATTAATTACTCTTAATTTAAAATTACTGTATTGAACAACACATGCCCTTGGTTGAAAACTTAAATGGAATCAAAAGACTCACAATGAGGCCAGATGCTGTGGTTCATGCCTGTAATCCCAGCACTTTGGGAGGCTGAGAGGGACAGATCACCTCAGGTCAGGAGTTTGAGATCAGCTTGGTTAACATGGTGAAACGCTGTCTCTACTAAAAATACAAAAATTAGCCAGGTGTGGTGGCACATGCCTGTAATCCCAGCTACTCGGGAGGCTGAGGCAGGAGAATCGC